>NC_065921.1:59369348-59458530 GCF_024586455.1 Bactrocera neohumeralis
TTCCAAATGTTGGCAGTAGGCAAACAATTCGTCGTTACTGCATTATGCTGATAAATTCGGAAAATTGTGAAACCCACGTTTGCCCAGATTCTTTTTGTGTATAAGCAGTTTGGCTGCGAAAGCAGCAGCGACGTTTTTTGTTTTAATTAAATTTAGTTTATCGCTTTGCAGTTGGAGATTCATGTCGTTGAACAATTTATGCAGGTCTGTCATGTAAGCTATATCATTCTTTGATGTTAGGAGCTTGTCGTACAATTCTGTATCTTTAGTTTCCAAGAACTCTATAACAGAGTCAAACAGGTTGTAAAATCGAGTCAGACAATTGCCTCTTGATAGGAAACGATCTTCAGTATGAAACAACAAACGGTTGAAATCCTCGTCATTAGTAACACAAAGCTGATGAAATAATCTATCATTCAAAGAGCTGTTGCGGATTTTATTGACTGCTTTGATGACATATTGCAGTGATTGAAATAGTTTTTCACTTAAGTTTCTAGCAACTAAATGTTGTGTATGAATAACGCAATGTACACCAAGGACATCTGGAATTTTATTTTTTAAGTGCGCTATTAAGCTTTTATGGCACCCTATCATAGCCGGACCGCCATCCGTAGCAATTGAAATAATATTTTTCAAAGGAATCTCTTTCTCATCGCAAAACTTTTCCAATATATTGAATATGGTTTCGCCTTTTGTATCGGTCTCTAAATTTCTAGCAAATAATAGTTCTTCACATATTTTCTCATCTTTAATAAATCTCACGTAAGATAACAACAATGCTTCATTAGTTGGAAAAGTGGACTCATTGAGCTGAATTGAAAATTGACTTGACTTCAGGTGATCGCACAATGATTCATTAATGCTTTCAGCCATTTCATCAATTCGTCTTTTCACAGAATTATTACTAAAATTTTTCGGATAATAACTGCGGCCGGTTTATGAAGCACGGTAGTTATTACTTCATTTATTGCTGGCAATATTAACTCTTCTACGATGTTATGTGGTTTGCCTGTTTGAGCAATTAACAAAGAGATACATATTGTTTGAAGTTCGAAGTCCGTCGTCATCTTGCTTAGCAGCCGCCGAAAATAGTTTTGCTACACTTGGCTTAGTATTATGCTTTTTCTCTAGGTCTTGAAAATATGTTACATTCTTGTCTCTCTTATCTGGATGCATTTTATTCAAATGATCTTGCAGTCGTGAAGGCTTCATTGCTTCATTCGAAAATGTTTTTAGACATAGAAGACACAAAGGCGAGGATGGGTTTGCGGGATTTTCAGTGACTCCGAATTTAATGTATTCCGCACAGTATTGCCGTCTCTTCTTTTTTAGTTCCGGCATTGTTTTGCTTTGGGAAATTCCTTCAACTTCGCGAGTAGTGTAAATGAGGCGTAAGTAATGCTCATCTATTGCGCGCAAAACCACAAATGAATATAAAATAAATATTACATTGTTTACATATATAGGAATGCTTAAGCAAAATTATTATATTGTAGTCCAATAATATGAATTCCTATTTTTCCTAGAAATACATTTGTAAAAAAGGATCTTTCTCCTTTTCTTATTATCTTATTTTTCCCAGAAATACATTTGTAAGAAAGGATAAAGATCCTTTTTTTATTTTCCACACAAAAGATTTAAGGAGTTCAAAAGCTCAAAACGTGCCCTACATCAACTACCTACCCGACGTCATTTCGCAAGTGATAAAATAAATTATTCAAGAGCTCAAAGCATGCGCTACATCAGCTCGAACCTACCTACCCTACACCTTAGCAAATGATTATATTATGATAGCAAATGCCCACATACAGATTTGGCAATGGCAATAGCAATACGTTTGACGGTTAGTATTCTATCCTGTCGAGATGCCCCGTTATGAAACGGAGCGACCGATTGGCATGATTTTAATTTTTCCTATATTCAATAAAATAGGACAGATAAATGAACTACGCGGAAAGAAATCTAGGACCGAGTTTGAGCAATCTTTTAATTCATATTAGATGATGTTCACAAGTTGTTGTTGAGAGTCGACAGCTCATGTAGTCGTTGTCTAAGAGGCCTCCTAGCTAAATAAAATTACAAATAACCCCCCAGACCTCTACACAACGCCCCCATTTTCTTTCCTTGACACCTGCAGCGCCCACAAGGGGGCGTTATCGCCCACTTTGGGAAACACTGTGCTAGAACTTACCACTACACATTTTTTAAAGATACATACAAGTATATTGAGAGATAAATGGTAGATAGTTGACAAAGCACGTCTGCCACTTAAAATATTTGGAATGTTGTCAAAAAGTAAATGTCATGAACCAAATAACGTTTTATAAAGAACGAGGGTATATTAAATTTTACGAAGTTTGTAAAAAATTTATCAAGCTGGAGACCTTATAAAATGATATATATGAAATGATCAGTAGATGTTGAGCACGTCGACTTTAGCCATGTCCGTCTGTCTGTCTATCCGTCCGTCCGTCCGTCCGTCTGTATGTATATATACGAAGTTTGTAACACCCAGAAGGAAGCGTTGGAGACCTTATAAAGTGTATATATAAATGATCAGTATGTCTATCCGTCCGTCCGTCCGTCCGTCTGTCTGTATATATACGAACTAGTCCCTCAGTTTTTAAGGTATCGTTTTGAAATTTTGTAAACGTCATTTTCTCTTCAAGAAGCTTCTCATTTGTCGGAACGGCCGATATCGGACCACTGTAACGTATAGCTGTCATACAAACTGAACGATCGAAATCAAGGTCTTGTATGGAAAACTTTCACATTTAACAATGTATCTTCACAAAAGTTGGCGCAGATTATTTTCTAAGATAATTATGTAATACACGAAGAAATTGTTTAGATCGGCTTATTATAGCATATAGCTTCCATACAAACTGAACGATCGGAATCAAGTTCTTGTATGGAAAACTTTTGCATTTGAAGTGGTATCTTCACGAAATTTGACATGGATTACTGCCTAAGGCAATAACATAATCTCCGAAAAAATTATTCAGATCGGATTACTATTGCATATAACTTTCATACACCTGGACACATAGTTACTAAAAGAAATACACCTGTGAAGGGTATATTAGCTTCGGTGCAGCCGAAGTTGAAGTTTTTTCTTGTTCAATTTCCGAATAATAAATAAAACAAGTAGCGAAGGGTTAAGTGCGGGTGCAACTCAAAATTTTATACTCTTGCAACTTGCAGAAATAATCGAAATATATTAATATGTACAACATCAAGGACTATTTTAATATAGCTAAAGATATTTAAAATATATGTATATAAAAGCACGCGTTTAGGGTTTAAGATTTGTTTAGGTTCGTTTATTTCAACTATAGTAAATATATTCTTTCAACATGTTTTTACAGAGTATAAAAGTATTTTTTCACCTTTGTTTGTATCACATTAAACTTAGTTAGGTTTAGGCTTGTGCGTATATACACTGGTGGTCACATAATTAAGGACACTCCATTTTCTTTTAAAACATTGGTTTATTTTATAATTTAAAAGCGACATATTTTTCTTAAACTTATGTTACCATATTTATTATCTTCTAAGATATAGATTTATTGAAAATTTAACGAAAAAATTGTTTTCAAAAAATCTAAAATTTCCGATATGCTCCTTTGCAAATTTAATACGACTCTTTAAGTTTTTGTTTGACACGTGCAGTTTTTTTCTTGCGATACAACCCCGTAGCCCATTTTCAAGAAGAGGACGTTGGATGGTTCGTGTTGATACAGCGTTGGTCAGTTGATCCTTTATCGTGCCGAGAATTTGCCTGGAAGTTAAAAAGGAATTCACCTCGCAAACTCTACAAATTACACGATCGTCCTTTGAAGCAATTTTTCTGGGTCGTATTTTTCTTACTTTATTCCGTGTACTTCCGCAATGAATTAAAGCATTGTGAACCATTGATTTTGAGCACAAAAGCTCCTTCGCCATGGCTCTAGTGGAAATTTTTTCCTCCACGCACTTGTAAATAATCATTTTCCTCAGTTCTGGAGTACAACTCTTTTTAAGACCCATGCCTAAAAATTTTATTATTTGAATTTAAATATTTAGATAATATACATACAAATGATTTATACAACTTACCGCAAGTGTTTGAGGTAAAATAATAAAAATTCAATAAAAAAAAAATTGGTGTCCTTAATTATGTGACCTAGCACCAGCACACTCAAAATACAATAAATTCATTAAACCGCCAAATTTTAGTAAAAGTTTCTAAATTTGTCACTCAAACACGTGCTACATTTCTGTGCACAGTTATAGTATACCGTAGCAATTTACAGTGGATCTCTAGGCGAAAATTTAGTGCTAATAACATTAAACTGAAACGCGTGCTTTATTCAACTTTATTTTGTCCCTAATTATGTGGCTACAAGTGTATATAATGAATCAGGATGGCGAGACGAGATGTTAGAACTTACAGGGATGTCTGTTTGTCTGTTCGTCTGTTTGACTGTCTGACCGTCGAAGCTATAACATGAGTAAAATTAAAATATCTAAATTCTACACGTTCACAAAATGCCATTAATCGAAACCTTAAGGTTCAAGGCTGTTGTTTAGTAGAACAAATTGAGTTCGGTTGGAGTATCTGTGGTTGAAGATGTTTTAAAATTTTATGAATGCATTCGGGTTTTAGCTCCTCAAGTGCGATAAATTATATCTCCACACTTACACTACCAATTTCAAGCAAATTCGTTTCTTCGGTTCAGCAATTTTAATATTCCAATGTTTCAATATGGAAATGGGCGAAATGGATCACAACTCGCCTATTTCCCATGTAACACAATTTTAAATTACAGTTTAAGCTATTTTAGCTCGGATCAAAATCGGGCCATAACTTTTGAAGCCCCCCGATAGCGAAGATGCAGATTGCAAATATTGACCAGTGTGTTTGATATAGTTATAATTGAAATTCGGTGAGAAAACTTTTCTGTTATTGGTAAGTGCATATGTGAAAACTTCCCTTAGGGCCCATATACCTAAAAAAAAATATTCTAAAGGTCCGGCTGACTTTATGCCGCATACAGGTATATGGGCCAATTTGACAAATACCTAAATAAAATTGAGTGAGCGTATTTTTCTAATAACACTGCAGTTTTTTGTCTAAAATGAATAATTATCCAGGTGAAAACTAGCCCTAACCCCAATCAGTGTAACGAAATAGATGATGAAATTGCCAAAGTGCCATCCACTTCACTACCGAAGACCATGTGCAAGTAAGAAGAAGGAAAATGCGCAAAATTTCTTCTCACGTAATCTTGAAAAGAATGCAGGCCGATTGTTTGCCCATTACATGAGAGTCGTGTGGGCATTATAAATTATACTTTTCAACCCAAACTCTGCCAATATTATTAATAGGATTGCCAATTTCGCTCAAAAAAATATTGTTTAAGCCCAAATTTTATATTAAAGTACAACACATCATTTAAAGCTTTAACTTTTTCTTAAATTTTTTGTTACATTTAATACACACCAATGAAAAATAAAATATATTTCAAAATTGAATGCGAAAATTAAAGTAATGGAAAGTAAAATGGAATTTGAGTAAAAATAAAAGCAAACATATAAAAGAAAAAAGCGTTTCGAACTAAGCAATCACACATAAGCGATTTTATGCTACGAGATCGTGTGTTTTTTATTCTATTGCAATCTAAATAATTCCATCAGTCACCGACTGAACCTCGTACTGAGCAGTTGAGTTAGCGTCTTCCTCTGAGTTTATAGCTGTTCATATAGCTCTCTTTTGGTGTTCTTTTTATTTTTGCACTACGGTCTGCTTACTTAGGTAACGCGATTAATACTTATTTTCAGTGAGAAATATAATCCAATACTTATATCAGTGTATTATAATTTTTCCACTATGCCCCCGGCGGGCTTCCAGTTCAGGGACAACAGGTTTGCTGCGCTGGCCCAAGGTCCCCAACCAAAACGTAAAAAATCGTATCAAAAACTGCAAGATGCTTTTCCTGACTTACCGCCAATAAAAAGTGATGACCCAAAGTATATTGTGATTAAATCCGACGAGAATTCTACACCCCTTTCGAAGGTTTCTTGTTTTCGTGTTTACAATGCCTTACTTACCGTGAGCAAAGATATAAACAAAATTAGAGAATTACGCGACGGCAGCCTATTACCGCTAGTGAAAAATAAGCAAGTAGCAGAAATGTTTATAAAAACGAAATGTCTTTTCAACATTGGCGCTGTTAGCGCTAGCTATCATCAACATCTTAATTGTAACAAAGGCACCATTTATGCACCGTCTTTAAACGATGTGCCTGAAAGCGAAATAATAGAAGGACTGAGTTCTTACGAAGTTTCCGTGGTTTATAAGCTCACTCGCAAAGTTGAAGGTGTAATAAAGCCTACTGGTGTTATGCTAATATCATTCAACAGTTATTCCCTTCCAAACAAAATAAACATCGCATGGAGGATGACCTCTGTGCGACCGTACGAAGCCCTTAAAAAGTATAGAGAAAATACTTCCCTCCCTTCCCTCACTGCTAGCTTTGCACATGTGCCTCAACCTACAAAAGAGGTATCCTCTGTATCCACCACACCAACAAAAATTTCAGCCATCAACAATTCCACAAAATCTAAAAATACTCATAAAATTGCCGACAATGACTTGCCTAGTACATCAAAATAAAACGCAGAGGTCACCTGTGCACCCAACTCATCAATAAACTCTTTAACTAGAAAAAATCACTCATCAAACGCCAACAACAAACATATTTCCATCAACAAGCCTGCATCGATCAGTTCAGACTACAACAACGTCTCACATTCAGCTAAAAATATCAGCGACAACTGTACCCAACAAGCCTCTTTCTTAAATCCCAAACTTTTCACTCCAACAACAGCCTCTCTCATTTCTAACTTAAACAACTCCTTAAACTCGCTTAATAAATATACTGACTTCAACAACACTACTACCAACACTACCGTGCAGTCTAATCCACCTAATCACGAAAATCTCTTTCCAACAACAAGCAATTAGCAATTCCAACGATAATCAATACTCTACTGAACATACTGAACAAATAGAAATTGACTCTGAACAAATCCTAACCCTTAGCAAATAGAATTTTTCACCTAGTTATAATTACAAGACGGCTGAAGGCCTCGTAGCCAGTGCTGCGTTTATGTTATATAATAAAACTCTTTTTGTTATATGAATTATTATAAATAAATAAATAATTCCATTTTGACGCTGCCTGCAACTAAGCATCCCACACCTGCATCAAATAATGGCGCACACGATTTGTTCGCAATAAAACCAGCTGTTCGACAACGCCGCTGTTATTGCGGGCACTGGTTATGCTGCTCGGTTGAATAAAGCAATACAACGCTGTAGATTCGCTGACCATGACCTGGAAATACCGAGCGCGCAAACACTAAGTCACAAACACAAAGTACATATACATATATATATGTACGCTGCTAAAGAAATAACAATAGAATGGTTGGTATACAATCGTGTTGAGCACGCGCATCACGTTCCAGCAAATGCAACATCAAAATGGTGGCGGCGCGTAATGGCGGCGTGTTGATACATGTGTTACGTTTATGGCCGTCGGTGATGGCTTAAATTAGTGGCAGCGCTAGCCAAGTCTCAATCAACGTCATAATTGCATTGATGTGTTTGCTGGAGATAAGCGCAAGCTGGACGCGATAATTTCATTGTGTTTGAGTCGTAGTTATTCGTTACATTTAACAGTTCTCTTCTGCGACGGTTTTCGCTGGCACGTTGGGATTTCATAACCCTGGCTGCAACTTCGCAAGAAGCTTTACACTTCTCTACTGATTCGACCATTTGTTTTACCAAGTAATCGGGAGTTGGGTCTACACCGAACGCATTTTTTAAGTGTTTACTCTCATGATTATACTTCGGGCAAAAGAAGAATGTGTGTTCCACATTTTCGATAGAATCGCCTCCGCAATAATCATATTTGTCGCTATTTTCGTGTCCGAATCGTCTCAAAAATGATTTGAAGCAGCCATGTCCTGTGAGGGTTTGAGTTAGATGGAAATCTACCTCACCGTCCGGTCTATTTGGCCATGGTTCAACGTTGGGGATCAGTCAGAAGGTCCACCGGCCGTGATTCACTGTCTCTGCCCTTGCAATTACTTTTAGTGTATTGTGCGGTAACCTGTCATTTGAAAAGTATTGCATCTCCTTGGCCAAGAGGTCTAAAGGGTGTAAGCCCGCAATTACTAGGGCAGCATCTTCCGATACTGTGCGGAACGCAGAGCATACTCTTAGCGCGCAAGTGGCATGTATCGAAAAAAAGACCACGGCAATATGATTTTATTTCGAGGACTTTTCTCCATATCCAAACAGCGTTACTGACTGTAGTACACCAGCTAATAGTCGTCTTCTATTTTGCTTTGACCCACGGGTATTGAGCATTAACCGGATCAAGAGTCTGCAATTTAATTGCCGGTTGTGTAGTGATGTTTACACCCTTTGTATTGAACGAGGCAACTTCACGGACTTATCTCATTATTGAGTACCGCTTCGGTCTTGCCCTCCGCTAGGTGAAGTCCGTTAGTTTCGAGCCAATCGCATATTAACGCTATTAGGACAATTGTATTGGTTATCGAAACTATATCGCGTATGTCATTTGCTACAAGGAGTATTCGAAAGTAAACAGGACAAAACTCAATCTAGCGCCCTCTGGTGGCGCCACCTATATGTCGACCGGTGCGTTATAATCTGCTACCTTTATCGACTTCATGACATTTCATAGATTGGAAGTGAAGTTATTGCGTTTTAAGTGTCAGTATGTTTGTGTTATCAGTGCGAAAATGAGCTTCGAACAAAGAGCCAACACTAAATTTTGTTTTAAAATTGGCAAAACTTTTACCGAAATGTTTCAATTGATGAAACAAGTTTATGGGTTTAACATTTTGAAAGTGGTCGTGAAGACATAAATGACGATCAACATGTGGGCCTATCAAAAGTCAGCCGAAATCATCATTGAAATTCATGGAAATGGAATTAAACATCTCCATAACATCGATTTATTGCACTTTCACCAAACATTTGGGCTTACGAAAGATGTCTGCTCGGTTTGTTCCGCACAAATTGACTGACGGCCAAAAATTACTCAGAATCCAACATTCGAAGGACGATTATTTGACCAAAAATCACATTTTAACCATTAACCACTCCCCGTATTCACCTGATATGACACCATGCGACTTCTTGCTTTTTGGAAAAATGCATTTGCCATGAAAGAAAAGCGTTATGCAGACGTAGAGGCCATTCAAAAGGCTTGCACTGGCATACTGGCGGCCATACCAGGCAACGAGCTAAAATACTCGTTCGACATGCTTTTGGACCGTGCAAGAAGCTGTATTGAAGCAGAAGGAAACTGTTTTGAATAAAACAAATTGATTTTGCTGAGAAAAACATTTCTTCTTTTTTTTAAGATCTTTCCTCGAAATAGCTTACTATAATGGTCACTTCATGTGACCTGTTGAGCTGCTTTCTTGTATATTGGCCACCTGGCGCTTCCGGTAAAGTGATAAATTTCTTGGTGTCTAAGCATTAACAGGCTGCGTCGCTGTGGATCAGTTTTCATACGCGGTCAAGTGCAGCGCGCCATTCTTGCTGACTTACAATATATATAAGTTAACACAATATTTTATGAACTACTACATAAATTCCATTCCCACATTATATGCTAGAAACATACAAACCGTTTGCATACTTTGGAGTCCTATTACAACCAAAAGTGCAACTGCGCTAAACGCGCATCCACTAAATTCTTAAGTGAGCGAAACACGCGAAACCATGTCTTCTCCCCCAAAACCAAATAGCTGCAGGTGAGCGCTACACGCGCAAACCCTTTTAGCTGACCAAGCATCTTTGGTCACGTAGGCCGGCTCAAGCATAGGTTAGATTATAAACTTTAAAGTTAAGTGTAGTCAGTCTTTTTAAGTTACTAGACTCGACAGGCACATAGTGCCGCTAAAAAAACATAAATAATTTTAAGATAATAAAATAGGCACATAGTGCCGACCTAATAATATTAATTAATAAATAAACCTCCATCTCGTTAATTTATACTTTCAATCGTATATACATAACTGTGGTATATACGTATATGTTTTTATTAGTGTGTATGTTGAGGCTGCCTGGCAACCCAATCCTTCAGTTTTTGCATTTCTCCATGAGTTATAGGAAAACCTATTTATGCAGACATTCGTTCAAAAGCATTCATGCTTCAATTTCATTGTGCATACACGAGTGTAAGCATATGTACGTGTGTCTGGTCGCTTGGTTCGGGTTTTCTTTTATGCTGCTTTTATGCGTGCTCCTGAGCACTTGTATGACTTTCACTATTTCGACCCAGTTACTCAGTTGATATGTGTTGCAGCTGTTTTGTGCTGAAAAATGTAGATATTACTTCGAAGTACGAGCTCTTTCTCACTAGATTGATTCCCTGTTCATTTTCAAGTGTTAAAATTGCATAGTCCCATATTCTGGGCAGCTGTGTTAGATCCTAAGAAGTTAAAACTTGGAAGAAAAAAATTGAAATGAATGAAGCAAAATTAGAATTATAAAAGTGCTGTCTAGCACTTTCAAAACCGCTTCGAAAATGTGCTAGTTGTATAAGCCCTCTTACATAGATCATGAATAATTCGGTTGAAAACTATCATAGTTGGCTGATCTATCCCAAAAGCAAACTACAAGGGGCTGGAAAAATGTATGTGCTCTTTTCAGAAACAAATCTCCTTCTTAGTAATAATTCTGGATTCAATTTTGATAATGGTATAAAGTACAAATAAAATCCACTCTGACGAAAGCAGGGATTTGATTGAAGCTCTAAGCTCATAATAATCATAGGCAGGAATTATATATGTATATACCATAGTAAGTAACCGGAATGGTCTTGTATTTTTATCCGGCCAAGGGCTGTCAAATCGGCATTATTTCTCAAAACGACTTCAGGAATGATTACTGCCGTTACAACGAAAACAGCAAAAACAAAACGCAAAGAAAAGTTTTTTGGGACGAAGCTATATAAAATGAATATACGTATACTAGAAATTCTGATGTGAACATTTAAGTTGGATGAGATAAATCGAACTTGGATCGTGTACATGATGGAAGAAAAACGTAATCACTTGTAATCGGCAGTTACCAAAGGTGAGATATTTTTAGGCAAAATTGATAAAGAATTGTTTTGTCCTTTGTTACGGACTTCGAACATGGTAACTGTAAACTCAAAAGAGACCAGAAGAATGATGTTATGTGACATCAGGCTTCACAAGAGCCCAAAACTGAACGATATCGGATGAGAAACCGATTGACTTTTGCCGACTTTTGCAATAGTAATTCATAAAAAGGATTCAAACAAATATATAGAAAGCTCAGTTGATATCAGGAATCAGGTATTCTGAAACCGAGATTCACAGGGTGCGAAGGCTCTTACGATTAAAAAATTATTTTAGCTCTGTTTCTCAACCCACCTATTATAAGGCTGCTCAAAGAAGAAATTGTAGGTTTTGTTAGATCCGAACAAAGCAATGAATCTTTCGCCGTTTAGCTGTAAGTCTTTTTGAGATCCCTAGGATGGTTTCTTCTCACAGGAACACTGCCCTCCAACCTCTGTAAAACATTTTATTTTTGCGTATTTTGATATGGGCTATCAACTTGGAATATATTTGCTGTACATGGAAGAACTGCTGAAACTTTCATTTTAATTCATATTTTCCTACAAATAATGCATAGCTTCAGTGTGCCATATTCTTGCGTATGTATAGCTTACATACAATTGTTTTACAAATATTTACCTTGTAATACTGAGCGGCACAGGAGTGCCACGAAACAGGACAGCGGACGAAAGGTGTGGCGCGATGATAGCTGGCTTTGCCTTGTGCACGACGTCGTGAAATATATAAGAAAGTACATACATACATACATATGTTTACACATTCAGGTTAATATATATATGCAGTTCTTATTCAAGCATTCCCTGGAACTCGCAGGATATCATACCTATGTAGTTACAGTAGATGTGTGGCGAAATGTAGCTCAAGTACCGTTGTATACAACTGTGTATACTTAGATATATTGCAATTATTTAGACATATGCGCATTTAGGTACCCCTTTATCAACCAGACATACTTCTTTAAGGCATATAAAATATATCTAAGAAATAAGATGGTGGGGTAAGAAACATAATAGCTGAAAGTTTATATGTGTGCAATTTTATATGGAATTTCACTGGCATATTGACCGATTTTGGTGCTTGAAGTGCTCTATGTGTGATTGCATTTGTCGGAAAGTGAGTTTTGTTTTTGTGCAACCAAGCTATGCCGCACAGTGAGGCAGCCCAATAGTAACCGCGGCAAAAAATGGTTTTTGACGTATCGTCCAATTTGGATGAAATTTTCACAGTATATTAACAGATTTATGAGTAACAATTCCCTGAAATTTCAGCCTCATAACTTCATTACTTTTTGGTCTAGAGCAAGTCAAATTTGAGGTATGCCAACGCGCTTGAAATATGTTAGTTCAATATGTAATAATCAAAAGCTTATTAAAATAAAAATGCATAATAAATGCAACTTTCAAGTATTTTTTTAATTAATTTAGTTATTGTAGAATGAGTAAATGAAAAAATAAATTAAAAAAAAAAACACAATTTTTTTTTCTTAACAACAGAACTGTGGTGCAAAAATTGAATATTTTGCATTTTCAATGGCCTAGGAAATATAGAGCAGCCCCTCGCCCTAGGTGCAGACTTATACCAAATGAAAGTTTGAAATCTCAGCTTTAATTTAAAGTAGAGGACATATAGCAAAAGTTTGCAAAAGCACATTAAACATACAAAAAACTACAAAAAGTACGTAACGCGCACATTCTGTCGCTATACGTATGTTAGCATGCAATAGCATGTTTACAACTTTTTACTTTTATTTTTTTTAATTGTTTACTATTCTCTTATTGTGCAAGAGAATAGTAATAAATTACATTTGTTTTTTGTTAGTTATTCAGAATTATGCTTTAAAGATCATTTATGTTTTAATAAAAATATTCTTGTTTACATAAATTTACGTTATTAATTTGATAGATAATTTTGTTGAAGGTCATTGACTTTGGGTTAGATAGTTGCATAATTTTTATTTTAAATTGATAGTGCAAGACATTGTTCTTATCTAAGTTGTGTTATGATCACTTTCTAATGTGGTTAGTTTAATTGTTATATTGTAGTGCCGCTTGTCGCCTGGCAGGAAAATAGAAAATAGTCTCTTGCATTATAATTATTTTTGTTGTCCAAAGCTCATAAGCAGCCTAATATTGTGAGCATAATTTTTGGTTGTTGTTGGTTTTTGGGCATTTTTTCCATCCGCTGAGCCAAACCAGTTTTTGTTTTGCTCAAACATATGTACATTTTGTGTACTTCTGTACTTTTTTTTTTGCTACAGGAATGTTATCCGAAGAAGCGCAAGAAGCAATGAATAAGGAGTATAGAAACTGTAGGCTATTCCATTCTCGTAAAAATTCACGTTTTTCTACGAATGAAGATGTAATGCACTATTTGCAAATATAATCAGATCCTTATATTAATTCATTTAGAATGAGAAACAAATTGAAAAAATTAGAATACCATGATGATGTTAAAAAATTGATTGAATGAAATAAAATTATTGTTTTTCTTATTGCATTTCAATGGGAGGTGGGCGTATTAGTGAGCGTGTTATTGTAATTTTTGCATGAAACATTTTAAATGATATAAATTACAGTAATATAGAATTTGAAGGTTGTATTTAATATATTTTAGAAAATATGGCACTTTTTATGTTGAGGTAGTATGGGTGATGGGGTTAAAAGTGGGCCAAAGTTCAATTTTTATTTCAAATAATGTTTGTAACTATATAACATTCAAGTATACCAAAATTGAAAGTTATACCTAAAGTATTACGGACAATACGGCATTTTACAAATTTCGACTGTATGACAGGTGGGAGTAAAAGTGGGCGAATTTTCTTAATTTTTTTTTTTTAACTGGAATTGTCTCAAAAATCTTGATAACTTTTTTAAAAAAAAAAACGCATAAAATTTGCAAAATCTCATCGGTTCTTTATTTGAAACGTTAGATTGGTTCATGACATTTACTTTTTGAAGATAATTTCATTTAAATGTTGACCGCGGCTGCGTCTTAGGTGGTCCATTCGGAAAGTCCAATTTTGGGCAACTTTTTCGAGCATTTCGGCCGGAATAGCCCGAATTTCTTCGGAAATGTTGTCTTCCAAAGCTGGAATAGTTGCTGGCTTATTTCTGTAGACTTTAGACTTGACGTAGCCCCACAAAAATAGTCTAAAGGCGTTAAATCGCATGATCTTGGTGGCCAACTTACGGGTCCATTTCTTGAGATGAATTGTTCTCGAAGTTTTCCCTCAAAATGGCCATAGAATCGCGAGCTGTGTGGCATGTAGCGCCATCTTGTTGAAACCACATGTCAACCAAGTTCAGTTCTTCCACTTTTGGCAACAAAAAGTTTGTTAGCATCGAACGATAGCGATCGCCATTCACCGTAACGTTGCGTCCAACAGCATCTTTGAAAAAATACGGTCAATGATTCCACCAGCGTACAAACCACACCAAACAGTGCATTTTTCGGGATGCATGGGCAGTTCTTGAACGGCTTCTGGTTGCTCTTCACCCCAAATGCGGCAATTTTGCTTATTTACGTAGCCATTCAACCAGAAATGAGCCTCATCGCTGAACAAAATTTGTCGATAAAAAAGCGGATTTTCTGCCAACTTTTCTAGGGCCCATTCACTGAAAATTCGACGTTGTGGCAGATCGTTCGGCTTCAGTTCTTGCACGAGCTGTATTTTATACGGTTTTACACCAAGATCTTTGCGTAAAATCTTCCATGTGGTCGAATAACACAAACCCAATTGCTGCGATCGACATTTCACGGTCTTCAGCCACACTCTCAGAAACAGACGCAATATTCTCTTCTGTACGCACTGTACGCATTCGTGTGGTTGGTTTAATGTCCAATAAAGTAAACTGAGTGCGAAACTTGGTCACAATCGCATTAATTGTTTGCTCACTTGGTCGATTATGTAGACCATAAATCGGACGTAAAGCGCGAAACATTTCGAACCGAACAATGATTTTGGTAATAAAATTCAATGATTTGCAAGCGTTGCTCGTTAGTAAGTCTATTCATGATGAAATGTCAAAGCATACTGAGCATCTTTCTCTTTGACACCATGTCTGAAATCCCACGTGATCTGTCAAATACTAATGCATGAAAATCCTAACCTCAAAAAAATCACCCGATATTTAATGCCGGCGTTGTCTCACTGTGTGCCGTGAGCGAGGCAATTGGCTAAGGGTGTGGACAAATTTTTGTATCATACATTTTTGAAGCGTTTTTAAACTTTACTGCTAAGCCTAATCTTTCTAATTCAAACAGTCCGAAAAATCGAATATCTGCTAGCGTTTTTTAATTCTTCTTCTTCTTTACTGGCGTAGACACCGTCTACGCGATTATAGCCTAGTTAACAACAGCGCGCCAGTCGTTTTTTATTTTCGCTACGTGGCATATTCCAAGCAAAGCCAGGTCCTTCTCCACTTGATCCATCCTACCGAGTGGAGGTCTTCCTCTTCCTCTGCTTCCCCCGGCGGGTACTGCGTCGAATACTTTCAAAGCTGGAGTGTTTTCGTCCATCCGGACAACATGACCTAGCCATGGCCAATGCGCAAAGAACCATTGATCTTTCGCAGAACTTTTCTCTCGAAAGCTCGCAACGTCGACTCATCAGTTGTATTCAAGCCTCTGCACCATATAGCAGGACGGGAATTATAAGCGACTTATAGAGTTTGGCTTTTGTTCGTCGAGAGAGGACTTTACTTTTCAATTGCCTACTCAGTCCAAAGTAGCACCTGTTGGCAAGAGTTATCCTGCGTTGGATTTCCACGCTGAAATTGTTGGTGGTGTTTTTGCTGGTTCCCAAATATACGAAACTATCTACAACTTCAAAGTGATGACTATCAGCAGTGACGTGAGAGCCAAGTCGCGAGTGCGACGACTGTTTGTTTGATGACAGGAGATATTTCGTCTTGCCCTCGTTCACTGCCAGACCCATTTGCTTTGCTTCCTTGTCTAGTCTGGAGAAAGCAGAACTAACGGCGCGGGTGTTGAGGCCTATGATATTAATATCATCGGCATACGGCAGCAGCTGCACACTCTTATAAAAGATTGTACCTGCTCGATTAAGTTCTGCAGCTTGAATTATTTTCTCCAGCGGCAGATTGAAGAAGTCAAAAGAAGGAGAGTGGCCTTGTCTTAAACCTCGTTTGGTATCGAACGGCTCGGAGAGGTCCTTCGCGATCCTGGCGGAACTTTTGGTGTTGCTCATAGTCAGTTTACCAGCCGTATTAGGATGTTTCGTCGTGGAAGCTGAATTTACCGACCGTAGTGCCAAAGATACCTTCTTTGCCCACCCTGGTGTTAAAGTCGCCAAGCACGATTTTGACATCGTGGCACCTTCCCAATTAAGGGACCGGACATCCCAGATGCATGACCTCAATTCGTAGTCCTTATTTCGTTTGCCATGATCTTCATCAAAAGGGAGGTCCCTCGTTCGAGGCTGATTGTTAATTTTCTCATATAGATAATTTCCTTATAATCCAACATTTTAGAGTGGCCATTAAATCTGTCAAGTCATTTTGAAGTTTTATACATCTACATTCAAAAATACTTTATTAATAACATTGTATAGATTTAAAACAAAAATACATATATTAATTTAATTTTAAAATACATGGTAACACCATCAAAATGCAATTATTAAAATTTCCCAATAGCCTTGCATAAAGACTTTTATCGCAATATGAAAATCTTAAAAACATATTTATATTTTACAAACATGTGACAATCCTATTCATGAACATGGTATTTTGCGAATTTCCGCCATGCTGTATTAAAAATTACAGTACTATGTGAGATCAGTAATGAAACTACTATTGTAATTAAGTTACTCACAAGAATTTTTTTAATTTGGGCCAAAATGTATGCAATTCTATTTTCAGATTTGTAACATACTTCGAATTTTACTTTTTAGAAATTTCGATTAGCATTTAAACACTACCTTGTTTGCAGTCGGCGGACAACTGCTCGAGCGCACGTCATTCCTGCTGCAGCTGCCTATCAGTGAAAGTGCATTACGAACACCATGTGGTGGTGCACATTTTATTGTTAAACAAACCAGTTGGGCTAACTTGAAGGCGTTCCAAAGCTTGGCATTTGCAGCACACGACTACGAGTGCAAACAATGCACAACAGATGGCAAAAATGCGAGACTAAGTAAACATCAACACAACAATAAGGATATATGTTTGTGCTTGTGCTGCTGCTCCTTCTTCTTCTTCCATACACACACACATACATAACGACGCTACTTGTTCGCCACAATACTTGCACGAGCAAAAAACATCCGGCTAGCATGCTGTTTATGTGTTGTCATGTGTTGTCATGTGTTTCTGTGTGCGAGTGCATGTGTTTAGTTGATGTCATTATATGTGTGACTGTCAGTGTTTACTTGTCACTTAACAACCAACAGGGTCAACTATTCGAATACAAGCATGCATAAGGTGATTGTATATGCACTGAGTGTGTATAGTTGCGCATGTTGCATGCTACATGTTGCACATTGTGCTGCTTGTATGCTACCTTGTATTGTAATGTCATTCGATTCGCCTTTAGCAAATTACCGTTACCCTCTTTCCATTTTCATTCTTCTTATTTGCTATTAAGCATTGTTTGTTGTATCGGGTGATTTTTTAAGAGCTTGATAACTTTTTAAAAAAAAAAAACGCATAAAATTTGCAAAATCTCATCGGTTCTTTATTTGAAACGTTAGATTGGTTCATGACATTTACTTTTTGAAGATAATTTCATTTAAATGTTGACCGCGGCTGCGTCTTAGGTGGTCCATTCGGAAAGTCCAATCAAGAAATTTTCAGTGAATGGGCCCTAGAAAAGTTGTCGACAAATTTTGTTCAGCGATGAGGCTCATTTCTGGTTGAATGGCTACGTAAATAAGCAAAATTGCCGCAAAGGGTTAAGGAGCAACCAGAAGCCGTTCAAGAACTGCCCATGCATCCCGAAAAATGCACTGTTTGGTGTGGTTTGTACGCTGGTGGAATCATTGGACCGTATTTTTTCAAAGATGCTGTTGGACGCAACGTTACGGTGAATTGCGATCGCTATCGTTCGATGCTAACAAACTTTTTGTTGCCAAAAATGGAAGAACTGAACTTGGTTGACATGTGGTTTCAACAAGATGGCGCTATCGATTCTATGGCCATTTTGAGGGAAAACTTCGGAGAACAATTCATCTCAAGAAATGGACCCGTAAGTTGGCCACCAAGATCATGCGATTTAACGCCTTTAGACTATTTTTTGTGGGGCTACGTCAAGTCTAAAGTCTACAGAAATAAGCCAGCAACTATTCCAGCTTTGGAAGACAACATTTCCGAAGAAATTCGGGCTATTCCGGCCGAAATGCTCGAAAAAGTTGCCCAAAATTGGACTTTCCGAATGGACCACCTAAGACGCAGCCGCGGTCAACATTTAAATGAAATTATCTTCAAAAAGTAAATGTCATGAACCAATCTAACGTTTCAAATAAAGAACCGATGAGATTTTGCAAATTTTATGTTTTTTTTTAAAAAAAGTTATCAAGCTCTTAAAAAATCACCCGATAGCATTTGTTGCTGTTCTTGCTGTTGCTGTTGTTGCCGTGGCTGTCGTCATTGCTATTGATAGTTATTGCTGGCTGCTTAGTCGCCTTGATAGATTCATTACAGACATGTTTGCCTATGCTGCGCTATGCCCATGCGGTTTATTTACCGTTACTCTGAAAAAGCAAAGAAGAAGAAGCAGCAGCATTAAATAGGAAGTTAGACTAATGGCTTTCCAAGTATCTTTGCGGCTGTTAACGCTGTTGCGGTTGAATTGTCAACAGTTAGGCACTTGTACAAACATATATACACACATATACATATATATAAAGAGTGTATAAAATATACACAAATACATGCAACACAAATTTTTACATATGTACGTATGCATGCATTTCTCGCACATAATTTCCGCTAATTTGCATTTAGATCATACATGGGCGTTTTGACTCATATGAGCAGTTACTCTCAGCACACGTATTCTTACTCTCTTATTTCAGTCGCTATTGAGAAACCAGTTTTGCACTGTGGGATAATGAATTGATTTTCCTGCCAGTTGCGCTGCAGAAAGCAACGAGGTAACATAGGTAGTCGGTATGTTGATGGTTTTTTATGCCCTAGTATATTTTTCCCCCATTTGAAATGTATAACATAGATAAAATGTCATAATTTCAGATACCTTTGGTGGGGTAAATTGGGAGTTGACTACTTTTACTAGCAAACTAGTTGGCGGAAATTTTAAGATAAAGTTAAAATTGTGAAGAATTATCTCTCTCAATACCCTCATATTTCTCAAAGTATTTATGGAAGGTATTATAGTGCCTCCTAAAATTATATGCCCGGGTCCCCTTTACACACATATTACACAATAGACATTGCATATTACCGAGGCATCGGAAATCATAAAGCAATATTTGTCATTCGTTTTGAACAAACACATATAGGTACGCGCATAAATAGTATCATAAAACAATCAAGCGGCGCACAATGCTGCTTCGCTGTTGTTTGTTAATCAACTGACTGCAAATGTTCTTTGTCCCATGGTAGCCACTTTACGCTCGCGGTTACCAATACATCCAAACATTTCATTTGCCCATCTCTGATTTAGATTGTGACACTGCATGGGCTCTACTTCATTTTCCAACATCTCATACCATCGCGCTTGCTTATTTAGCGTGACAGTTTCTCTTTTAATTTACTGTTGCTCCGCGCCGTTAAGTAGTCCAAGCTTGCTTATATACACAAGCATTTGCGAGTCATCCGATAACTTCACAACATACTTTGAGGCGCTATAGCGCTTCATTGCGCGCGCCCGGCAACTCTTTGCTTATTTATGCAAGTGAACTGTGGTAACAAAGCATTGAATGCGGAAAGCATATAATAAGGTTAGGAAGGAGGCACGGTTTACTTGTTGAAAAACAGTTACATGATATTCGTATATACCTAGTTTTAAATATCGTTTAAAATTGCGATGCTCATTTTACTGGTGTTGAAGATATTTGCAGTTCTTGCTGTTTAGGTTTTTTTAAATACACACATACATACATATTCATATATGTGGATATAACATACCACAATAAAGCATTGCTTGAAATTTTAAATTAAGTTTCGGGTTCGGGGAACTACGGGATCCTGGTAACTCCAAAAAAGTGTTGACGGATGCAAATCAGTTGATGCTGTTTCAGTTTTCGTGAACATTTTTTTTTAAATCACACCTTTAACGATTCCGAATTTTCGAGACTAGTTTCTTTATCTACGGGCTCCCGGGGACTTAAAATAAGCGTTAATTTCTTTTGCAACTTTAATTTTCGTATATTTTTTTAAGAATCTTCTTCTTCTTAATTGGCGTAGACACCGCTTACGCGATTATAGCCGAGTTAACAACAGCGCGCCAGTCGTTTCTTCTTTTCGCTACGTGGCGCCAATTGGATATTCCAAGCGAAGCCAGGTCCTTCTCCACTCGGTCCTTCCAACGGAGTGGAGGTCTTCCTCTTCCTCTGCTTCCCCCGGCAGGTATTGCGTCGAATACTTTCAGAGCTGGAGTGTTTTCATCCATCCGGACAACATGACCTAGCCAGCGTAGCCGCTGTCTTTTAATTCGCTGAACTATGTCAATGTCGTCGTATATCTCGTACAGCTCATCGTTCCATCGAATGCGATATTCGCCGTAGCCAATGCGCAAAGGACCATAAATCTTTCGCAGAATTTTTCTCTCGAAAACTCGTAACGTCGACTCATCGCTTGCTGTCATCGCCCAAGCCTCTGCACCATATAGCAGGACGGGAATTATGAGCGACTTATAGAGTTTGGCTTTTGTTCGTCGAGAGAGGACTTTACTTTTCAATTGCCTACTCAGTCCGAAGTAGCACCTGTTGGCAAGAGCAATCCTGCGTTGGATTTCCAGGCTGACATTATTGGTGGTGTTAATGCTGGTTCCTAAATAGACGAAATTATCTACAACTTCAAAGTTATGACTGTCAACAGTGACGTGAGAGCCAAGTCGCGAGTGCGACGACTGTTTGTTTGATGACAGGAGATATTTCGTCTTGCCCTCGTTCACTGCCAGACCCATTTGCTTTGCTTCCTTGTCCAGCCTGGAGAAAGCAGAACTAACGGCGCGGGTGTTAAGGCCGATGATATCAATATCATCGGCATACGCCAGCAGCTGTACATTCTTATAGAAGATGGTACCTTCTCTATTTAGTTCTGCAGCTCGAACTATTTTCTCCAGAAGCAGGTTGAAGAAGTCGCACGATAGGGAGTCGCCTTGTCTGAAACCTCGCTTGGTATCGAACGGCTCGGAGACGTCCTTCCCGATCCTGACGGAGCTTTTGGTGTTACTCAACGTCAGTTTACACAGCCGTATTAGTTTTGCGGGGATACCAAATTCAGATATCGCGGCATAAAGGCAACTCCTTTTCGTGCTGTTGAAAGCAGGTTTGAAATCGACGAAGAGGTGGTGTGTCGATTCTTCTTTCACGGGTCTTTTCCAAAATTTTGCGCATGGTGAATATCTGGTCGGTTGTTGATTTTCCAGGTCTAAAGCCTTTGTTCTTCTTCAGGCGGGTAATTGCTATTCGAACTTCTTCATGGTCGGGCAATGGCACGTCTGCTCCATCGTCATCGATTGGGGAATCGGATTCGCCTTCTCCTGGCGTTGTGCATTCACTGCCATTCAGCAGGCTGGAGAAGTGTTCCCTCCATAATTTAAATATGCTCTGGGCATCGGTCACTAGATCACCTTTGGGTGTTCTACAAGAGTATGCTCCGGTCTTGAAACCTTCTGTAAGCCGCCGCATTTTTTCGTACAATTTTCCAGCGTTACCCCTGTCGGCCAGCTTATCAAGCTCTTCATGCTCACGCATTTCGGCCTCTTTCTTCTTCTGTCTACAAATGCGTCTCGCTTCCCTCTTCAGCTCTCGGTATCTATCCCATCTCGCACGTGTAGTGGTCGATCGTAACGTTGCGAGGTAGGCAGCCTGTTTTCTCTCCGCTGCGACACGGCACTCCTCATCGTACCAGTAGTTCTTTTGCACTTTCCGAAACCCAATGGTTTCGGTTGCAGCTGTACGTAAGGAGTTTGATATGCCGTCCCACAGTTCCCTTAAGCGTTTTTTGCTTCTCAGAGGCGGGTGCGAATCTTGGCTGCAACAAGATAGTGGTCCGAGTCGATGTTAGGACCTGGGAGCGCACGCACATCTAAAACACTGGAAACGTGTCTTCCGTCTATCACAACATGATCGATCTGGTTGGTAGTTTTTCGATCCGGAGACAGCCAGGTAGCTTGACGAATCTTTTTATGCTGGAATCTAGTACTACAGATAACCATAGTTCGGGCCCCGGCGAAGTCGATCTGCCTCAACCCATTTGGGGATGTTTCGTCGTGGAGGCTGAATGTACCGACCGTATTGCCAAAGATACCTTCTTTACCCACCCTGGCGTTAAAGTCGCCAAGTACGATTTTGACATCGTGACGAGGGCAGCTCTCATAAGTGCGCTCCAAGCACTCATAAAAGACATCTTTGGTCACTTCGTCCTTCTCTTCCGTCGGGGCGTGGGCGCAAATCAGCGATATGTTGAAGAACCTCGCTTTGATGCGGATTGTGGCTAGACGTTCATTCACCGGAGTGAATGATAGTACTCGGCGACGGTGTCTCTCTCCCACCACGAAACCAACACCAAACTTGCACTCCTTTATATGGTCACTGAAGTAAATGTCACAAGGACCTACTCGTCTCACTCCTTGTCCCGTCCATCGCATTTCTTGGACGGCGGTGATGTCAGCCTTCACTCTATCGAGGACATCAACCAACTGGGCAGCGGCATCTTCCCAATTAAGGGACCGGACATTCCAGGTGCATGCTCTCAATCCATAGCCCTTATATCGTTTGCCATGGTCGTCATGAAAAGGGGGGTTACTCATCCGAGGCTTGTTGCTTCCTTTCATTGGGGGTGTTTTTTACGTGGCGGATCCCAAACCCAGCGCACAACCCTATGTAGGGGATGTTTTGCCTTATCACTTTAGCTCACCCTCAAACGGATGTTCTTAGGCTACCCAGAGGATACTTGGTCAAAGACCGGAAGGCGTGAGCTGCTTGAGCCATATGTAAAAGAATCGTTTCTAGCCACTCGCAAGTGAAGGGCGATCAGAGAACTTTCCTCACTTGCGTGAACTTCTACACATGACTCCATCCTCCATTTAAGAATCACTTTTTTAAATAACCAGAATTTTCGGGATAAGTTTCGGGATTTTACCTTCAGGATTCCAACGACTTAAACTGAGTGTTAACTTTACTTGGAATTTGCATTGAATATGGGACAGCAAACTTGATATGAGAATTAGATACAAATCATTTCTTTAACAACAAAATAAAAGTATTCCCGAAACATAAAGATTGGAGAATAGCAATAACAATTTTAAAAAAATCCCGAATTTCGGAGATCCCAATAATTTCTTTAACAGCAAAATAAAAAATCCCGAAACTTCGGTATCGAAAAGTTGTAGCACCGAATTTTTTGGATTGAAAAACTGCTTTTTTCTTGAGATATCTATCAGCATATACGAGTTTTCAGGATTTTAAAATTTATTCGTGATTGAATCTGTTAGTATGAATGAATCAAAAAAATCAATCTCTTTGCCTCTCACATCCTTAATTTTTCCTCTTTTATAGCAAAAGTTACGTCTCCTTAATTCTGACGCTGACTCCTAAGACACCACAATACTCGTACTATAGCGTCAAACTAATCAAAACGCAGTTGTCGTAAAAGTTTATGTGTAGTAGTCTACATTTAGGGGCAATCCCGAAAGCAACAATCTGTGATTTAAAGAGCAGCTTGCAAAGATTTCATTATCTTTTGATTAAACTGAAGCAACTAATTTACTATTTCTAAAATACAGAGGCGAAAGTCAAGCGAACTATAAGATATGCATTATAATTGTTACGCGCAAGCTACGCATTAAAGTATGCTACGAAACCTCTTGCAATCATGTAGAATTCTTGTAAAGGAAGGAAATGAGTTTTGAATTGAATTGTCAGAGAGCATCAAAGCGATTTACGCTACAATTTTGAGATTGTGCGATAAGAAATTTGTAAGAATTTTGTAGTTTTCTTAAGTTGCAAAGTGGCGTAGCGGCAGCTGAGCATAGCCCAACGTAAGGCGCGCTAAAGTGAAAGTATGTGTGAAAAATGAAAATCTGAGTGGCTAATAAATGGGAAAGTTTAATTCAATAACTGTAGAGTTTCCGGTTTGAAAATGTATATATTAAAAAATAGTTTTCGAAGCAGTGCAGAGCTATGAGTGAAGATGAAGTTTCGTAGACCGACAAGAATTTAACGATGTGAGTTGAGGAATTAGGTTAACAACAGCGACCACCTGTCAAGCGCAGCACATCAGCTAAATGCGACCAACGTCCACAACATTAAACGTTTAATGATGCCTAAGTGCGGTTAAAGCTGTACGTTGTAAAGTTTGTAGCGTACAGTAGGTAGCCAATAAGGGGCGCTACGTTACGATTCAGCGCTCTACATGCTCAACCATCGCACAGCGTACGCACTTGCAACAGCAAATGTTGCGCGCTATACGTCTGTGTTGTTGTTGAACTTTTTGTCGTTGTTTCGAATTGTTGTAGAAGGTAGCGCATAATATTTAACATTTCAGCGCAGCATTTAAATGTGCCGCTTCCGCTTTGGTTCCGGCTTGTGGCGGCTTCTAACGAAAAAACACTTGGCGACGCACCACACAACCGCATTGCGCACGCTTTGTTATTGTATTTTTTCAACATGTTATTGTTGCAGGTAATAAAATTTTTTCAAGCGTAACAAAACAGTTATGCAAATACACTATGCAAAGAGAAAAAACACGCACATACAAACAACCCAGTATGTTGCGCGGTGGACAGCCGCGCCGCTGTGGGCGCTTTCATGATATTTCCAACTTTTAACTCGTCAGCGACAAGGCGTTTTACACATGTTAATACATGTTAAATGTTATGTATAGTTATTTGCTCATGTAAATTCGGGTTGGCTGTTCAAGTGGGCAAGGCTGTTAAGTTTAAATTCTCTTTTTTTATTAGCGAAGACAACAACGCCGGTTACCCATTTGTAAACCTTTAGCAAGAATCCTTCCGAGATCATCGACCTTTGATCAGTTTAATGACCTCTTAGTTCTTAGTTTACATACAGAGAAGACAACAACACTGACCCATTTGTTTACATTTAACCAGGGCAATAACCTTAGGTAAGGCCAATGGCCCCTATTTTTAGGTTTAGCAAGAACAATAACCTTGTTTTTTTACTTTGAGCGAGGTCAATGAGCCTCAGGGTTATTGAATTCGCAACTCTTGTCTGAAATACATCTTAAGATTTGTTTTATATACTGTAGCTGCTCTCTAAGGCATATCAGTTGCAAAAGATAGGTGTCCACATTTGAAGTAATCTAATATAATAAAAAAGTCTTGCGGTATTTTCGCTAGTTGGCGCGGAAAGCGCGTAGTTCTAGTTTTATTCGTTGCATCGGGTCATGTTATACCTTTTTGGAAAGCTCATTTCACGCGATAACACGCGTTTGATTGATTGTCGTTTCTTTTAAGTCGTTCGTGAGTTATAGCGTCGCAAACATGGAGCAAAATAAAGAGAAAATACGGCATATTTTACAGTACTACTACGATTAAGGCAAAAATGCATCTCAAGCCGCCAATAAAATTTGTGCAGTTTATGGACCTGATACAGTTTCCATTTCCACCGCAAAACAATGGTTTCAACGTTTTCGTTCTGGTGTAGAGGTGGTCGAAGATGCGCCCCGCTCCGAAAGGCCTGTCGTCGAAAATTGCGATAAAATCGCTGAATTGGTCGAAAAAGACCGGCATAGTAGCAGCCGTAGCATCGGTCAAGAGCTGGGCATGAGTCATCAAAAATTCATTTCAATTTCAATAAAAAAAAAAAACAATTCAATAAAAATACCGCAAGACTTTTTTGACAACCCATTATATGATTTGTATCTTCGAGCAGCTCCCTTGTGGGCAGGACTTATTACTCCCTAGCCATAAAAAGACACTTATTCCATTTATTCTATTTTTAATTTGTTAACTACTTTACTTGCTATTTTCTTAGTTGGGAAACCCTGATAAAAATAACGTCCTTCACATATAAATATACATATGTCTATTTTACTTAAGCAGCTACTATTATATAGTATAATATCTTAGAATGTTGGCAATCCTTTTGTACCCATTCTTTGCTATTCCACTGTAAGCAAATTTTTTGTTAGAATGCTCAACTTTGTTTTGACCTGACATTGAAATTTATTTATTTATTTCTCTTTGATTTATTTAACTTTGCTAAAGTTGCCATATTATAAACAAAAGTTTTAATTCGCGGAAATTTTTAATTACATTTTTGTTAAAGTTATATGTTCGAAATAATCCTTTTAAATTTCTTTTACGTTAGGATTAACTTTAGAAAAATTTATTTTCTTAAAATAATGCATATTTGTCTTCAGGGTAGCAACAACTTTGCAAAAATATTATTATATTTTTTTTTATTTCTGTTACCTGGCCACCCTTTTAACCCTTTTATGCTCGATGTTGCCCATAGGCAACATTGTACATATGTATATGCTTCTAAGTCCCGTTATTTCAATTAACGCGCGGTTTTTTGCATTACGTAGTTTGGTGTATTCTAGAAGATTACAGTGAATGGTCTGTTGTAAGCTATGCAAGTGTTCATTCAGAAGGCGTTTTTCGTAGAGTGAAATTGTTAAGATCACGAAAAACGCGTTTACGCAAAAAGTGTTTAAAAAGATTAAAATAGCTGTTTTATTGTAAAACCAAGGGAACAACATAAATAAATAAAGGTAAGGTAGTTGCTAAAAATAAAAATAAGTCATTGGAAAAGTGTTTAGTTTATTTAAAATAATATTTTAAAAGTACTGTTGCCTATAAACAACATCCTGTAACTAACGAACCAGGACACAAAGGACTTTGAAATTTTTGTCACTTCATCCTTGAGTTGAGGCTAACATATATGTATCCTAAAAAATGTTTTGGCTGCGCCCATTTTAATTCGGGCATGAGAAGTTTAATAAAAAGTAATTTTTGTTGTTGTTTTTTCATGAGATAACACTTTACACATAAAAATATTGTGATATTTCTTGTGTATGTACTCATTTATGAATTTTTGTTGTGTATTTTGAGAATGTTTGCAACATACATGGTACGTTAGAATCTGCTATTTTTATCGTTTGTCCAGTTATGGCATTTCATTGATTCGAAGTGAAGTTATTGCGTTTTAAGAGTCAGTATGTTTGTGTTATCGGTGCTAAAATGAGCTTCGAACAAAGAGCCAACATTAAATTTTGTTTTAAAATTGGTAAAACTTTTACCGAAACATTTCAGTTAATGAAACAAGTTTATGGCGATTATTGTCTATCCCGTAGCAGAGCGCACGAGTGGTTTCAGCGTTTTCAAAGTGAGGACATAAATGGCGATCAACATGTAGGCCAATCAAAATCCGTGATCACCTGAAATTCCATCGAAACTCTGCGTGAATTCATCTAAAATCAGCCGAAATCATCATTGAAATCCATGGAAATGGAATTGAACATCTCCAAAACATCGATTTATCGCATTTTGACCAAACATTTGAGCTTTCGAAAGGTGTGTGCACGGTTTGTTTCGCGCACATTGACTGACGACCAAAAATTGCTCAGAATCCAACATTTGCAGGACATCATTGAGACCGATTATTTGACCAAAAATCATATTTTAAACAATAACCACTCCCCGTATTGACCTGCTTTGGTACCGTGCGACTTCTTCATTTTCAGAAAAATGCATTTGCCCATGAAAGGAAAGCGTTATGCAGACATAGAGGCCATTCAAAAGGCTTGCACCGGCATACTGGACATGCTTTTGGACCGTGCAAAAAGCTGTAGTGAAGCGGAAGGAGACTATTTTTAATAAAATAACGTGATTTTGCCGAAAAAACCATTTGTTTTCTTTTTTTAATGCTCTTGTATGCCTAATTTTTTAAATTTTAGTTTTTATTTATATTTTTTTAATTTCATAAATAAAACGTGTAATATCTATTTTATTTCAATTTTTTCTACGTAATTTTATGTGGTGGTAACTCTATAGATTTACTTTTCAGTAAAAAAAACTTGTTAATTAAATATTAAAAACATTTTTTTTAGACTTGGTATCCCACCTATTTAGTCATAACTTTGTTTGTACGAGCGCCTCTGTACAAAGATTTTGCATGAAGACCTCATCAATATTTTGCTTTGATGACAATTTAATCTCTTCAAATGTCAGACAATTAGCCTTTCCCCCCTTTACCTTCTTTCCTTTCTCTTTTACATTCTTGTTGTTGTTCTTGTTGTTCTTGTTGTTCTTGTTGTTCTTGTACTTTATTAATGCTTTGCTTTGTTTTTGTTTTCTTTTTCTTGCGCTGTGCACCACTGTTTATTTTTCCTCACTGAAACTGCTATCGACTTTCACTTTTGTTTTGCAAATGTATTGTAAATATATTTAAGGCTAATTTTGCCGTTAACTTGTTTGCTTACGCATTTATTTGATGGTGAAACCGTTTGAGTTGGTAGGTGTGTTTGTTTGTTGTGTTTGATGAGTGGTTTCCCAGAGTGCGTCTGAGGGTATGCTTTCCCCATTTGCTTGAAGGAGTTTGAAGGCTGCATGTAAATAAAATAATCACAAGAAAGTCATCAGAGAGCGCTACAGTTCTTGTTGTTGGTGTAATGGAATAGTGGAAATGCTGCCGAGATAATCGCAATTAAGGTCCGTTCCGATTATATGTAGACGGCGGTATAGACATGCAAGGTGCATGCATCAGCTTCTTTGCAAATTATGGTCGATTGAAACCTAAGTGTGATCTATCAAATCCACAAAAAAGATGACCCTACAATCTGCGGCAATTACCGTGGGATAAGCCTCCTTTTTATCGCATATAAGGATTTATGGAGCGTGAAAGACTGAAGCTCACTGATTCAACAAACTGATTGAAGTTTATTATTATGGCTTTAAACCTGGAATATCTAATATCGACCAGAGTTTCACCATGCGCCAAATCTTGGCAAAGACTCGTGAAAGAAAGATCGACACACACCACCATTTTAAAGAAGTCTGTCACTGCAGGAAGAGGATCTGCTTCTATGCCGCTAATTTAGAACTTAGTATCCCCGCAAAGCTAAAACAAATGTGTAAGTTGACGTTGAGCAATATAAAAAGTTCGATAGCAAAAGAGGTTTCAGGCAATGAGACGTCCTATAGTGTGACTTCTTCAATATATTGCTGGATAGAATAATACGAGCTACAGAGCTAAGTAGAGAAGGTACAATCTTCTATCAGAGTGTACAGCTGCTGGCGTACGACGATGATATTGATATAATTGGCCTCAACAATTGCCCCATTAGTTCTGGCATCGCTTTCGCGACTTGGACGTCACTGTTGACAGTCATAACTTCAAAGCCGTAGATAATTTCGTCTATCTTGGAACCAGAATTAACGTCAACAACAATATCAGTAATGAAATCCAACGCAGAATAACTTTTGCCAAAAGGTGCTACTATGGACTGAGTAGGCAATTGAGAAGTAAAGTCCTCTCCCGAAGGAACACGATCAAAGACCAAACTTTATACATAAGTCACTATTTATTCCCGTCTGATGAGTCGGTCTTAGGGGTATTCGATTTATTTTTTGGCAAGAGAACAGAACAGTTCAGCTTTGAAGGTATTCGATTCAGTACCGGCCGATAGAAGTAGAGTATGAGAAAGACCTTCCCTCCATTGCACTATGGTGGGAAATTTCATTTCGTTGGCCAAAAGTCAAAATATTTGCAGTCCCGAAATATGTTGTTGTTTCTGAAATCTAGTAGTCAACGCTCCAAAACAACCAAAAATGAATTTTGTTGTTGTAATATGCAATTCACCGTTATTCGGTGAGTCATCGAAGAATTTGTTTGCTTCATTTGTAAACATAATTGCGTTCGGTGTTTTATAGTGCTTACTTCAATTGCTTGTTAAAGCTGAAAACAAAGCGTGTTAAATAAAAATTTAAATGGAACACGAAGGTGATGGTAAGTTTATTAATTTTGTAAAATATAATACTCAAAAGTTGGATACTCTAAAAAACAAAAAAACTTTTTCCAAAAGTCTTTAACATTTTGAAATTTATTTTATTTTTTAAGTTTGAGTAAGCTTAACACATTTCGTTTAGGAGTGTTAAGCATAAGATTAAAAACCAAAACTACTTTGAAGTGTTTAGTTTTTGAAAATGTTTATCTCGATTTGCGGTTTTTTGCGGGTTTTGAGTAAATTTTTTTTTTCAGTCGTCATTTGTTTACAGAATTCAGCAGTTTTTGATATTTGGTTGACCAAGCAGAAGAAAAGAAAAAATAAGGACGCACTAATAAATTATTTTATACAAAAATGTAGAGCCGATAACATTTCAGATGAATGCTATAAGTATTTAACAAAAAAACACGCATGCTTAACAATAATTTGTCTGCAAAGTGGGAAAAGTGTCATAGAAGATTAGATGATTTTAAAATTAAATATTCTGGCTGGCTTTGTTCAGAAACTGTAGTAAACAGGCAAATAAATTTAGAAAACACTTCCACAGGGACTCAATGCACAGTAGAACTAAGCCCAGATGAAAAAGTTGTATCACTAACTGGACGCCCGCAACTTAAGTACTCTGAGAAATCTAAACGAAGTAAGAGAAGACAAGCAGCAAACCTCTCGATGTCAGAACACAACGAAACAAATCTGTTAGTTCAAACAGCATCAATTTCGGCTCGAAAAGAAGGACAAGTAGATTTGGCAGTTGTTTTAAAAGAAACCATCGAAAGTCCATCAAGACCATCCAAGATTAGGAAGCTATATGTCGATGATGTAAAAGCACCTATTGTAATGTCTGATGAGGAAGCGTTAGCATTTCTTCTCGAAAACAATTTTTCGAAGAGGCAATACTGTTCCATCCAGACTTCTAGCAAGGAACGTAACGCTAATATTTATCCACCCTATGATAATATATTAGCAATAAAAAGTAAGTGCAGACCCGATGGTGTACTTGTAGATGACAAATGTGCAAAGGTTCCTTTACAAATGCTTTTAAACCATTCGGCTAAAAGAATTATAGAGATGCAAAAGGAAGTATTTGCGACAATTACGGGTAACTTCATATCAACGGAAATGATATTTAGCTCCGGTTTTGACAGCAGCTCTGGTCAATCTCAATATAAGCAATCTTTCCTTGATCAAAGTACATCAGGAAATGCTGATTCATGTCTTTTGGCCACAACAGTGATTCCCTTGAGACTCTTAAGTAGCGCGGAAGCCCCGATTTGGAATAATTGTTTTCCGCAGTCCACAAGATTTTGTCGGCCTTTAAAAATAGAATACACGAGTGAAACTGAGGAAGTGATAAAAAGAGAAGCTGCTGACTTAAATAAACAAATTCAAGAGCTTGAAAACTTACGTGTTGAAATCGAAGCTGGTAAGAAAATCGAAATAACGTTCAGAGTGTTTTTAACTGTTATAGATGGAAAAGTTTTGAATGTTTTAACAGATACACAGATTATAACAGCGTAAAATTTCATCCTATCGATGGAAATCTAAAGTACGGAATTAGTCCACTGCACTCCTGGATTAGATTTTTTGAGTTCGTACTTTAGAATACAAGATGGAAGTAAAGAAATGGCAAATTAGATCAGAGGAAGATAAAGATGCAATTAAGATAAGAAAAGAGTATATCCGGAATGAGTTCTGGAAAGAACTAAGTCTTCATGTTGATGTTTCGAAAGCATGTGGTTGTGGTTCCACAAATGACGGCAACACGTCGCAATGAGCATTTACGGAATATGATAAATTTTCGAAAATTTTAGGAGTAGACACTGAATTAATAATAAATTGGATAAATTTGAAGAGTATTGCTTTCAAACTGGTCAATTATATCAAAGCAAGTACCCCTGGTTGCCAATGACTGCCACAATACATAAAGTTATAGTTCACTCAAAGCAAATAATGCAGAATACACCACTTCCTGTTGGTTACTTCGGAGAGAATGCAGCTGAGTCACGAAACAAAATATATAAAAGCGACAGACTGCACCATGCACGTAAGACTAGCCGCATTGATAATCTTTTCGATGTATTTCATAGAGCTCTTGACACATCGGAACCATTAATTTCATCTCTTCGTTTAAATACACGTGTGTGCCAAAGGAAGCGTTTAACGCTGCGAGGACGATTATCCAGAAGAACTTGAACAGGAAAATACATTTTTGGATAATGAATTGTATTTAAATTAAAGAGTTTAATAAAATTTTAATATTTTCGTAAATACGTGTATAAATTATGTTTTCAATTTCCAGAAACAACATATTTACTCGTAAGTATCGTATATTTTCTCATTTAGAACTAAAAAAAATAAAAACTCAGAAAGAAAAGAAACAAAAATTTTATGTAAACATTTTTTTTTTAATTTTAAATCTAAATGTTTATAATTAAAAAAAAAATTAATTATTTTATACAAAAACACTTAAATTATACTGCAACTTCAAATTCCAGTTAAAAATTCTGTTATTTTAAGTTTTAATAGTTTTGGCCAAAAAAAGTGATGTTTCCGACCATGGTGCATTGGTGAGATTCATTGGGATCCCGATAACCGCAGGTGCGGTGTCTACGCCAGTAAAGAATAATAAATTTAAGTCTCATTTCAACAGCCTTTTCAACAAATTCCGCTAGCAAAGTTCAAAATAAACCAATCCATCGTCAATACAACCGCCATTGCGCCTTAAGGTATGCTACTTATTCAAATATTTTTTCGCAAAATATTCTATTTTTCAAACTCGCACCAACATTGCATGCAGCTAATTACCAAAAGCTTAAAACATCTTAAATCAACTAGCAACACATTGCCACCTGCCATCTGTCAACCCACACTGGACCCTAGCACAGCAAGTTGCAAGTAACTGACCCAAGCGTCAAATTACTGGCAGCCAACACCTGAGCTCAGTCGCTGCAGTGGAGGCAAGAGCAGCAGCAACTTATTGCTTATAAACACACAGAGCACCAAGACGGCCGGAGGAGCAACCACACAGCGTTGCACAGACACTAACTAAAACGCTGCATGGGTGGGGAGAGGAGGAGAGAAAACAAGATGGGCGTTGAAGTACACCTGTAAGTTACGAGCACTATTGTTGGCTCGACTCCGAAGCGCTGAAAAGCACAAATGTACCAAAAAGTTGGCAAAATAATTGAGGCAATTCATTATCGTGTCTGTTGCGGCCAAGAGTGCAGTAGACGCAGCAGCAGCAACACTAATAGTAAGAGGGTATATGGAAAACAGTTGTGCAACAGTTGCAGTTGACAGCCAGAAGTCGACCTCTGTATTGAAATCCATGTAAACGGTTGGTCAATTTAGATGAAAAATTTTGCTTAAACTCTCCTTGTCTAAGAAGCTGGAACTGGAACTCAAAGTTACCGGCAACGCTGGTTTGAGGATTGACCTAATCTAACTAGAATCGACTATGTTTAGTTGAAACAACTTTAATTCGCGATGTTCATTTCTTCCGGGAAGGGCAGGAAGAGATTGGAGAGGTTTCAGTATCTCGATTCGAAAACCCGCCGACGCATTTTTTAGTAGATGAGCGAAAAATCTATCTTGGCTGGCTCCGTACTTCACACTTCCGAATCATTGTTGATTCTTCAATTAAAAATTACCTCTTCGAAAGAGAATGTAGGGTGTGAACCCACATTCATAACTATAAGCAGGAGGGAAGTGTTGGACATCACCCTCAGTAATGAACTTGCAACCGGACTGGTCTCGCAGTGGAGAGTCTCAACGGAGCCCTCCCTGTCGGACCATAGAATTGTAAGGTTTGCGCTGAGGGCAGGGGTCAAGCTATTTCTTCTTAGACGCAACCCTCGAAGAACCAATTGGAGTGCCTTCAGGGAGAGGCTAGATGAGGGATTGAAGAGGGTGGGGCAGACTGACAGCAGCGCCACGGCCCGGGAATGGAGAGCAGATTGACCGTGCTTAACGGGTCCATCATTAACGCGTACAATGACAGCTGCCCCACCCTGTGGGTACTCCAGACAAGCACAATTGCTATTGGTAGACAAGGAAACTCGCAGACCTAAGGAAGAAGGTACGCAGCCTATTTAATAAGGCTAAACGTACAGGGGTCTGGGAAGAGTGTAGGAGCAACCTGATACTGTACAATAAAGAGGTCAGGTCTGCTAAACAGGCTAGCTTTAGGAGATTCTGTGAAAACGTTTCCTCCACACCAGAAGCTGCCAGGCTGCACAAAGCTTTGGCTAAAGGGAAAACGGACACAGTGTAGCCATCAAAAGGAATGACGGGACATTCACGACCAGCACGGAGGACAGAGCTACAGAGCTCTTGCGTGCTCACTTCCCGGAGACTATTCCGGCTTACCGGGGTCTGCCCATAACCATAACACAGGCCATCCCGCACTGATTGGGCTATTGCTAAACAATTGTTTACTGCGGACTCGATCAGGTGGGCAATGGCCTCGTTCGAAAAGTTCAAGTCTCCTGGAGTGGACAGCATCTTCCCAGCTCTTCTACAGCAGGGTGAGCAGATCCTGATGCCACACCTGATTAGGCTGCTGAGGGAGAGCCTAGCCTTGGCCTACATCCCTGAATCATGGAGGACAGCTGAGGTAATCTTCATACCGAAAGTAGTAAATCTTTCAGGCCAATTAGCCTAACCTCCTTTCTACTGAAAACTATGGAGAAGATAATAGATCATCATTTAAGGTCGAAGGAGCTGAAGACTGCACCCCTGCATGCGGCTCAGCATGCATACAGAGCTGGCAGATCAAGAAACACGGCTCTGTACCAGTTGACCTCCGAGATAGAGAGTTCACTGGAGAAAGGGGAAGTTATGCTATGCGCCTTTTTGGATATCGAGGGAGCTTTTGACAACACATCTCATAGAAGTGTAGCCATGGCACTGGAGGGTAGGAATATGGCAGCACCGGTGCGCAGATGGATAGAGGCGGTACTGCGCACCAGGGTTGCTGAGACCACAGCAGGGGGCTCTAAGATTCGTCTCGGCACAACAAGAGGCTGTCCGCAAGGTGGTGTACTATCGCCCCTGCTATGGAGCCTTGTTGTGGACGACTTGTTACCACTGCTAACCGACAATGGTATCCGCTGCCAAGGATATGCGGACGATATAGTGATTATAGCGAGAGGCAAGTTCGAGGACACTCTCTGTGACCTAGTGCAACGAGGTCTAAACCTGGCAAAGGAGTGGTGCATGGGAGTTGAACTGAGTATCAACCCCTCGAAGACTACCATCGTCCCGTTCACGAGGCGAAGATCCCTACCCGAGCTTAGGAACCTCACACTTGGGGGTAAAGAGATCGAGATGACCAGCAAGGTAAAATATCTTGGTATCACGCTGGATTCCACTTTGCGGTGGAAGCAGCATGTGAACCAAACCCTGGTCAAGGCGACAAAGGCACTAAAATCCTGGGGTTGCAAGCCAAGGATTGTCAGGTGGTTGTACACCATGATTGTGCGACCGATAGTCACATATGGAGCGGTGTCCTGGGCCTCTGTGGCGGCACGGGCCTCGGTGGTGATGGAACTATCGAAGCTTCAGCGGCTAGCATGCGTCTGCATGACGGGCGCTATGCGAACCTGCCCAACGGCGGCGCTGGAGGTCCTGCTGAAACTCACACCGCTCCACATAGTGATTGGCCAAGTAGCCAAGCATTCACTCCTGCTGCTCCGTAAGGAAGAGAGAGTGGGCAGAGAAGGTTATTGGCAACGCGCGCATGGCATGCGGCATGCCAAGTTGCTAATAGGGGGGTACAACCTTAATAGGTTTAGATCAATAATCAACCTCCCAAGGACTAAACTCAGGCTCTTGGTCGCATTCTATACCGGCCACTGCAAGTTGAAAAGGCACCTATTCAACCTAGGACTTGCCCCTTGCGCTAACTGCCGGTTCTGCGACAGGGAATCTGAAACCCCGGAGCACCTACTAATCGACTGCATCGCAGTCTGCAGACGAAGGTCTAAGGCCCTTGGAACCATATTTCCGGATAGGGATCACATCAACTCTCTTGCTCCCAGCAAAATACTAGAATTTATCGATTTGCTGGGGCTTGATGAGTTCCTGTGAGTTAGGAGAGGGCACAATAGACCCAAGGTCGCAGTGCATACTTCAATTAAATTCTATTCTAAGATGCCTGATACTTCGAATGAAAAACTCATCTAAATTCCACCAGAGGAAAAACCGATTTAGACTTTTGGGGTAGAATTTCCGAAAGTGTCTTCCTGTGGCTTTATCTAACCAATCATGCTTTAACATTGTTTTAAGGAATAATTACACGATTTCTGGGTTCATTGTCTCATTTGTCTACCTATCTGCAAGCCTAACAAGCTTGCCTTAAGCGACCGAGTATGTGAAGGTGCGTTTTCCTGAGTGCATCTTTGTTCGCCTTGGCATTGTGGAAATGCTAATTGTGTTCACCGCCTTCCAACAAGATTTAATTGTCTCCACTATGACAGATGGATCGTTGAGGAGTCGACGTGGAGCTCTAATTATATGCAAACCCACAACTTAATCCATTTAAACTTTGAAATGTAAAAGAACTTGGGAAAGTATACTTTTCGTTACCCCAAACCTTATCAATAATTACTGGTATTTTCGTAAATGTACATATGTAGAAGTGGATTGGATGAATATTTGATTGGCGGCGTTGTCGTAGTTCCTGACTGGTTTGACTGCAGTTTATAAGGTATTAACAGTACCTATTAGTTGATGCTACAATGTATCGATAATGCCTTGATGATTATTATCCGCTTCTTTAGAGTTCAAGAAAGCCAGAAACACTATTGGGTTAATGAAAGCAGGCGCCTGGTTGAATGAACATCTCACAAGAGGCTTCACAGTTAACTTCTAGCCACCATACATCTTTTCGTTCCACAAGAATTTAATTCCGAAACAAGTTTTATAGATCTTCCTGTGAAAGTAAGTTGTAAAACTATTCATATCGAACTTCTAATGGATTTTTACATAATACCCAGACAGTTGTTATAAAAATGTTCAGAGATTTATTGAAGGAATACTTTTCGAATATTTGCTATACCTGCATCCGATAAACTTAAATACATAATTACAGAGAGTTCCTTCCATAAGGTGAAGTTTTTTTATAGTTATTCTTACTTGCTCAGGAACACTAAATTAAGTGAAGTAATACAAGCGTTAATATTAATTGACTTCGATGCCAGATCTCAACTTACCAAATAGGTACTTAAGGTCATCCTATAGAATACACTAGAGCTTGATGCTTTCTGACAGTTTTGTTGAATCTTCTTCTTGAAGTAATACAATAAAAACTCAGGAAGTTATTCTCGACATCCGGCCAACTCATATTCAAGTGAAGTATGACGCATTGCTTGCGGCCATCCGAGTAATGATTTTAGGCCATTGTCGACCTTCTTAATGAATTATGTCTATACCGGCAATACGACCGAGAAAAAGACACCTACGTGGAATGAAATGCATCGTTTTCATTCCAGTAGAAGAAAATATTAGACAAATAGTTCTGTGATCGACATTTCACATGGCAATATCTACATATGCACAGACGGATCAAAGGGTAAAGTGAGTAAGTGTACTAATCCATACACGGAAAGTAGTTACAAACTAAATGACTACAATTTAGTCTTTCAGGCTTTCAAGTGTTCCTCTGCTCTAACCAGCAAGTCCAAGTCCTTCCTGTTTTAGGTTGTGCAACCTGACAATAACTCTAGTAGGTAACTTGGTTAGCTTCATCTGGTACCCGGTCATACATATAGGAATAGAAGGAAATGAAAGAGAAGTTGGTCCTCTCGTGGGCTATCAAGCTCCTTCAAGGGTTGTTTGACGCAACGGACTCTAGAGGAACACAAGCTACACTGGGCATATCACAAATTTATTTTAGGGTAGTGTTGATGGTTGACAGACCAAAAAGCTCATATTTCTAGGCATATTGGATATGGAAGTGGAACCTGGAGTGGAAAATAATCAAAATTTTTGTCGAATCCACTGAGTTGCTGGAAAAGGCTTCATTTGGTTACTACCCGAGAGCACAATGGGCTAATGATGGCCTAAATGTGGCCGGCGCCAATGGGCCTCTCTTTTCAACCAACCAAGAACACAATATCTATTTAAAATAATATAATATATAATTAATATATGCTTCACTTTTAATATTCAAGACCTTTTCAAAAAGTCTGCGTCTGTCACTGCGAGGGTTCAATCTAAAAATATTACCGTTAATGAGAAAAACTTAACTACAAGAGATATTATCTGCGCGTCAGCAACTTTTAATAATTTCACATATTAATCGATTAAATACAAAGAAATATACTAACGAACCGTCCTCTCCTCCATCAAAATCGACCTTTGTAGCAGAAACAGACGAGGAAGATCTAAAAATGAAACAAATTGGCTATTAAAGAAGAAAAAAACGACGGAAAGTAAAAAACGCAAAGCTTATTCATCACCGGATGTAACGCTGAAGTCTCCGAGTTCGGAAAACACAGCAGAAGGTAAATAAGATATAAAAATAAGTCAACGCCTCCCCCAATTATTATACCAGAGAATTTTAGTCAACCTCTGATGCGCGGAAGTTAAAAATACTTACACACTTAAGCTCACTGGCCCAAGTTCATGTAAAATAAACCTTTCAGATAATTCAGACTACAGAATACTCACAAAGAAATTAAACGAATCGCAAATTTCTTGGTACTGGTACGAGGACAAGCCATCGCGTGATATACGCGTAAGACCTTCATCACTCATGTGAGCCTGAAAGCATTGTCACAAATCTTCAGAAGCAGGGTTTTAAAGTTTCGAAGGTCATAAACAAACTTTAATATGTTTATTGTATGCTTTGAATCAACAGAGAACATCAAGAAAATTTACGAAATTAAGCATATTTTAAATTCTGTCGTCAAACTCGCAATGTACGTCCTGCCAGGCATTCGGTCACACCAGAAATTATTGTTGAAAGGGATGGTGGGGTGGGGTGTTTTTGGGTGTGTGGGAAAACAACTTAAAAAAATTAGAAACGCGACCGAAAAAAGTAAAGAACATAACCAGCAACCAAAACACATAACGCAAATAACATAACTAAAGGTAGTAATCATGTTCAACAACAGATGTCTGCAAGCCAAACAAATTCGAATGCTATCAGCGATATTACTAATAATTTATCGATAATTCTCAACAAGCTTAATAAGCTAGAAGAGCAATATAAACTTACCCATGAACGACTTACTCAACTAGAGCGACAGAAAAAAGAAAGTAAGGTGCAAAAATGAAACCGGTTAAAATTATGACATGGAATGCAAATGGCTTACTCAAACGTAGCAAATTATTAGAGACATTACTCCATCTTGAAAAAATTAATATATGTCTTATATCAGAAACCCATTTTACAAATGAGACTTTCGCTAAATTCAAAAACTACAAGACGTATTGCTCTAACCACCCAAATAACAATGCGAGAGGGGGAAGTGCCATAATTATCAGAGATAATATTCCCCACTACAAAGAAATTAATATACAAGGTCTCTCGCAAAAGAAACAGAACTTTTTAAATATAACTGTTTCTGGTGGCGCCACCTATTGGTGTGTATATGAAATAAAAAGTTTGATCTCTCGTTGACATTTCGTAAACATTTTATGACAATTGGATAACTACAATTGATGTTATCGATCAAAAAGTGACAGCAGCTTTTGGTCATCGGTCGTAAAATGCAAAGAGCAAATATTAAATTTTGTTTTAAACTTGGGAAAACGTTTACTGAAACATTTCAAATGATGAAAACAGTTTATGGTGATCAGTGCCTATCTCGTAGTAATGCGAATGAGTGGTTTAAGCGATTCTAAGAAGGTCGTGAGGACCTCTGTGACGATCAGAAGTCGGTCGTCTTCAGAAGTCAAAAATAAAGACAATGCTGATTCGTTTTTGCGATTCCGATGGTATTGTACACTGAGATTCTACACGTCCCACCTGGCCAAACGATTAATGCTGTGTTTAACCTTGATGTTATGAAGCGTCTTTTGTCACGCATTCGTCGTGCTCGACCACAATACCGTGAGGCAGGGTCCTGGCGCCTGTTGCACGATAATGCGCCGTGTCATCGGTCGACACTTGTCACTGATTTTTTGACAAAAAACTCCATATTAACCATTAATCACTCACCCTACTCACCTGATCTGACACCCTGTGATATTTACCTATTTGGAAAACTTCATTTGCCCATGAAAGGACACTGGTTTCAGGACATTTCAGCTATCCAAAAGGCGACGACCGATATTCTCAAGAGCATTCCGAAAAATTACCTTAAACACTCATTTGAAATGCTAATTGACCGGGCTAAACGCTGTATCGAAGCACAAGGAAACTATTTTGGATAAAAAAATATAACTTTTGAAAAATATTAATTTCACAGTACAACAGCTAATCTGGGGGGTGATAAATTCCAAGTCAGGGTGATGGTACTAGGTCAATATAGTAAAACCCTGAAAGGGTTTGGCGTTCGTATGTGTCAGTTTTTTTTTATGACCTTTTAACAGTACAACAGCTAATCTGGGGGGTGATAAATTCCAAGTCAGGGTGATGGTACTAGGTCAGTATAGTGAAACCCTCAAAGGGTTTGGCGTTCGTATGTGTCAGTTTTTTTTTATAACCTTTTAAATTTTTTCGTATGTTATAGTGAACGAAAATTGGGTACCAAATATAGTGTGTAAAAGCTGCTACAACCGTTTAATGGATTGGAAAAATAGATAATAGTGGTTCGCGAGTTATGTTAAACTACGTTTTTGCCAAAATGTTACAACTAAGCGAGAAAACATTAAGTAAAGGAAAAAATTTAAAAGGTCATAAAAAAAAAACTGACACACACGAACGCTAAACCCTTTGAGGGTTTTACTATACTGACCTAGTACCATCACCCTGAATTGTAATTTCTCAGCCCCCAGACAATAATCCCAAAAATGTTCCACAGTGTTTTTTGTTGTTTTTTTAACAGTCCTGTTTCTTTTGCGACAGACCGTGTAAGCATCCCAGCATCGTTTGAAACTAGTTTCGGAAAACTAAGTATTACCACAAAATATAGCCCACCTAGACATAATATTAAAATGGACTTGTACACAGAACTTATACTAAAACACCATGGGAAATTCATCATGGGTGGTGATTTTAACGCAAAATACTCCCAATGGGGTTCACGAGTTACGACGCCGGAGAGAGATATTTAAAGCTGCTATGACCACTGGATGCGACTTCAACTTCTCTTCCACAGCATCTAACTGAGCTACTTGCCTCCCACCTGAGCAACCACTACTTCCGAATCAAACAGGGACAATCGTATACTACGTTACAGCCAATAAGAACGGGTGTACCCCAAGGAAGTGTCCTGGGACCACTTCTATACATTCTATTTACTAGCGATATGCCTACGCCGCGAAACTGCACAATCGTCACATTTGCAGATGATACCTGCATAATTACTACCGGTAAAAATCAATTCGAGTCGTCGAACAGAATGCAATCTTCAATCAACCAAATTCTAGAATGGACACAAAAATGGAACATTACTCTAAACGAGTTGAAGTCTATCCATATAAATTTCACTAACAAAAGTGCTACGTATATCCCCTTACATATTGGAAATGAAGTAATCCCGTACTCCACCTCAGCGAAATATCTTGGTTTGACGTTGGTTGCAAAATTAAAGTGGAGGGAGCAAAAAGGAAAGTTGCAAAACTAAAATTAAAATATAACAAAATAAACTGGTTAATCGGCAAGAAATCAACATTAACTGCCTCAAATAAAATCCTAGTCCTAGTCAACCAAACGTTAAAGCCCATTTGGACATACCGAATTCAACTATGGGGATGCGCTGCACCGTTATACATCGAAGCGGTGCAAAGATTCCAAAACAAAGTTCTGCGAAAAATTGTAAATGCCCCGTGGTACATAGTACGCAAATCAGATCTACATCGTGATCTCCGCATTAAAATGGTTTGGGAAGTCATTCACGAAACGGAATCGAAACATCCTACAAGGTTACAAAATCACGTAAGCGCTGAAGTCCGACAACTGAAAGAAAATATAAATAGCAGGCGCAGACTAAAAAGAACAACGTGACATAACCTTTTAAGCAAATAACAAATATTACAATATTTTCATACTTTTGAAAACAAAGTTTAGTTTTTATACTCTCGCAACAAAGTTGCTAAGGAGAGTATTATAGTTTTGTTCACATAACGGTTGTTTGTAAGTCCTAAAACTAAAAGAATCAGATATAGGGTTATACATATATACCAAAGTGATCGGGGTGACGAGTAGAGTTGAAATCCGGATGTCTGTCTGTCCGTCCGTCCGTCTGTAAGACCGTCTGCCCGTCCGTGCAAGCTGTAACTTAAGTAAAAATTGAGATATCATGATGAAACTTGGTACACGTATTTCTTGGCTTGTGATTTTTGGTCAACTAATCGTCCTTCGAATGTGGGATTCTCAGCAAATTTTGGTCGTCAGTCAATTTGTGCGGAACAAAACGTGCACACACCTTTCGTAAGCCCAAATGTTCCGTCAAAATATGATAATCGTTTTGGAGATGTTCAATTCCATTTCCATGAATTTCAATGATGAAACTAAAAGAGTCAGATATAGGGTTATATAAACCAAAGTGATCAGGGTGACGAGTAGAGTTGAAATCCGGATGTCTGTCTGTCCGCCCGTCCGTCTGCCCGTGCAAGCTGTAACTTGAGTATGAATTGAGATTTCATGATGAAACTTGGTACACTTATTTCTTGGCACCATGAGAAGGTTAAGTTCGAAGATGGGCAAAATCAGCCAACTGCCACGCCCACAAAATGGCGGAAACCGAAAACCTATAAAGTGTCATAACTAAGCCATAAACAAAGATATTAAAGTGACATTTGGCACAAAGGATCGTATTAGGGAGGGGCATATTTGGACGTAATTTTTTTGGAAAAGTGGGCGTGGCCCCGCCCCCTACCAAGTTTTTTGTATATATCTCGGAAACTACTATAGCTATATCAACCAAACTCTACAGAGTCGTTTCCTTCAGGCATAATCACGCCCACCTCCCATACAAAGCTTATGTTGAAAATCACTAAAAGTGCGTAAACCAACTAACCAAAGACATCAGAAACACTAAATTTTACGGAAGAAATGGCAAAAGGAAGCTGCACCCAGGCTTTTTTTAAAAGTTGAAAATGGGCGTGGCGTCTCCCACTTATGGACCAAAACCATATCTCAGGAACTACTCCACCGATTTCAATGAAATTCGGTTTATAATATTTTCTTAACACCCTGATGACACGTACGTAATATGGGTGAAATCGGTTCACAACCACGCCTTCTTCCAATATAACGCTATTTTGAATTCCATCTGATCCTTCTCTGTATAATACATTATATAGGTACATTAGGAAATGAAAATACAATTCAATACACAAAGTACACAAATTGATCTAATCTAATTAATTTTACAGCAACATGAAAAAATATGTAAATGACGGATAATGAAATCTCGATAATCACTTTATCATGCGAGAGAATAAAATGTTCGGTGACACCCGAACTTAGCCCTTCCTTAATTGTTTTGTATACTTTCTTGCTTTTCTAAGCTCTTATGAAGATTGAAATGTTTGTAGTTTTTTGCAGTAAAAGCGCATGATGGTAGTTTTTATGGCTCCAGGTATTGTTTGCATTTTTCCTGTTTTCTTTTCAATTCTCTTTGGCCTCAACCATACATTTGTTTGCGAAGATATTTTTGTGCGTATGGATTCAAAGGATTCTTTGGTGCGAAAGGTTAGATACAAGCGCATAAATGCAAATAGCGTAACTGTGTGTTGGCCTTTGAACTCGTGCCCAAAGTGTGTGTGTAAACCACATAAAATAACAGCCGGGCAGCAAACAACGTGCGCGACTTAACTATTACGGAATTTATGACCATTTGAGATTTAGTGGAATTTTGTTGATATGTTTAGCATTATATAAACCCACAAAAATTTACACATGCGGATAGAATGCATTTGCACCTACCGTTCTTACCGTTCGTCATTGCAAGAACTATTGTTTCGGTATCCTTGGTGATGTGTTTGTGTTAACACAAAGGCATCTCCAACGTTGCTGTCAAGGTGTTTTATAAGCGAAGATTTGATGCACCTTGGATGCATTTAAAGCTATCCTTATGTAAAAGGCATGTTTTTTTGTAGCAGGGTTAAGCATCAAAAGCCGGAGTGCGGAACTTTAATCCGCTAAACCTAACCTACTCCCAACTCCCAACTCTCCCACGGAACTACCGGAGCGCACACAGCCTCTATTGGTCATCATTCTCGATAGGGTATTATAAATTTTGTTTGCCTTCACGGAAGAATACTCCAGGTGTTCTTTAAATTTTAATTTGGAATCCAATATTACTTACAGATACTTCAGTTGCGGCTGCGAAGTAATCTCGCACTCCCCTATGTTGAGCTCTATGCGTTCCTCTATCTTCCTTGTGCTTATGAGTAAAACTTCTGTTTTTTTCTCCGCCAGTTTCAGACTCACAGAAGAGAACCATTGGCGTAGGCCATTTAAGCACTCATTACATTTATGTTTTAGGTCGGCTAATTGTTTAGCCACTGCTACCACCATGAGATCATCCGCATAAGCTACTAGTTTAACGTCTGCTGGTTGCTGTCTTCTTAGCACCCAGTCATACATAAGGTTCCATAATAGTGGGCCTAACACTGACCCTTGGGGTACTCAACTCGGGGTAGAGTAGCTCAGGGGCCCGTATTTCATGCAGGACTTTGATTATGTCTGCCCATTTTGTCGAGTTGAACGCATTCTTGACAGGTAACCAGGGTAATCAGCGCGCATTACTTTTTTGTGCCACCTTTCCATCTTTTGCCACTTACTGCACATTTCGCAGTATCAACGACTTCTCGTAGTGCGTCAATAGTGGATGTCTTTCTTATAAAGCCGTATTGTCTAGTCGTCGGGGAATACCTCTTCCTTTATACAAGCGTTATACATTTTATCGAATACTTGAGGTTTTGAGCTTATGGCTTCCCTCAGAGCTCTGTTTGGTATGCCATCCAATCCAGGCCCTTTGGTGTTTTTGATTTTCTTCACTATTGCCAGTAGTTCGTCTTCCGTGACTAACGGGGGTGACTCTGCAGCTTCGTTTCGTCGCTTATCATATGAAATTCGGTCATGTTTCGGGAATAATGTTCCGAGGGCTTTTCCCATAAAAAAGGCGTCTTTAGGTTGCTGCTGCTTGTTTTTAAATCCGGACATACAGATTTTGTAAGCAGTACCCCAAGGATCAATGTTTACTTCCTCGCATAGCTTCTCTAAACATGATTTTTTGCTTCGGGTAAGTGCCGACTTAAGAAGCTTCTTGTGGCTTTTAAATTCTTCTCTAAGGCGATTTTCGTTCGTTTCACCACGGTTACGCTGTAGTCGCCGTCTAGCTGAGTGGCAAAGCTTTCTCAGCGTGGAAATTTCCTCATTCCACCAATATACAGGCAGCCGCTTGTTGTGATGTGATGTTCTACGCATTGTTGCATCGCATGCTGCGATCAGTTCTTTTCGCACTGCTGACACCAATTGGGTGGCGCTGTCACCTGATGCCTTTGATGCACTCCAGACTATCTCAAACAGGTCTGGTTCGAACTCTTGTTGCTTCCAGCTTCGCTCTCTCTGCTAAAAAGCTCCTGCTCTTGGGAGTACAAGATTTGTGCTATAATTGCCATATGATTGCTGTTTGTGTATATGTCAGACACCGCCCACTTAATGTGCCTACTCAGCGAATCGTTTGCAAACATAATGTCAATTATGGATCCTTTATTGCCTTTTTGGTAAGTGTTTCGAGTTCCGGTGTTCATTATTGTTAGATGCGTTTGACTCAGATATTCATTAATTAGCCGCCCTCTGTGGTTTGTGCATCTACTAAGCGTGCGAGCTTTGGTAAGCTGCCGAGAAATCTCTGTTTTAGGTGCGAAAAATAAAAGCATTTATTGCGTTATTATACGTAAACGTAGTAATAATACCACAACACCAAACATTGATGCCACATGTACATACAAATAAACAACAGGCAAACATACATATAGATGCTGATGTTGTTGATATGGCACTTTTTGTAGTTATTGGTCCTAAGTATATTTGCGGTTGTTTCTATTATGACTACTTTCCTTTTTTTTTCGCCCGGCGCACACTCGATGCCGACGCTCCTAAGCTACAAATTGCTGAGATTGCATTTGCTACTTGCGGCACACGCATGCAACATGTGGAAGAATGTTGGAATACGACTGTACATGGCAATTCACTTAAGCCGCTGGCAGTTGAAAACTGCAGTCCACACTTTTTTTCTTGTCCTTCTCCTCCTCTAACGTTCACTTTTTGTTCCCGTTTGTTGTTGGTTCTGTTGTGATTCTACTCCGAATTTGAAAGAAATACTTTTTTGTTGCTGTAATTTTATAAAAGGTGTAAAATTGTCGTGAATCTCCATGCGATAGTGTGGCAATTTATTGGCCAATATTTTCGTTTCCATAGATTTCGTCTACTCATAATTTGTCACTGTTGCAGTTAGTGTTGCTGTTGCATTAGAACCCGTAATCGTACTCGTACACTACGACAATGACGTTTCAACAACAGATTGTAAGCTAAAGCTGATTAGCTATTCCAGTGAGATTTGCACAAATCCAAGCACAGAGATACACACTCATGCACACACGCAAGCGCTCTGACCCATAAATAATGCAAAATGTATGGCGCCTAAAGGTACTTTCTCCTATGTATATTTGTGCACATAGGAATAATTCGGAATTTCGGAATTTCGGAAAAAACATGTTATAAATTATGGTGCAAAATAGTTTTATTGATGCTATAGAATTTTACTTTCCCGGTGTGGGTGTATGTTGGCTGTGTGCGGAAGTGGAGTCTTTTAACATGAGCCCAACGTTTCCATAATGAAAACTATTGCCTAGTCGCAATGGGTGTTAATCGCTTGTCTCAATTTGGTGAGTTGCTGTCGGTAGCTTTTCCCATTAATGGTTTAACCCCGGTTTGGAAGCTCATAATACCGCACGCTCCACTGATCTCACAAAATACAAAACATTACCTTGGCGTTATGACTATTTGGCCGTTGATTCAAGGAGCATATCTTACATGCTAAATTATATTTGTACATGGCAATTTTCTCGCCTTTGAATATATCCTGCTGCTTTTAAACGTTTTTAAATGGTTATTTGTGTTATTCCTAAAGATTCTGCGAGGTCAGTTTCACGAAAATCACTACTTTTAGTCGGTTAAACCACTTTGGCAGCTGCGCTCAGCTAGAGCATGTTCAGCATACACTTCTACCAATAATGACTGAGGTTTCCTTTCGTTTTTCTTCATATGAACACAATGAAGAAGAACTCCCTGGAAACATGAAGTTATATACATATACATAAGTAGTTAGGATTACGAGACGAGTTGAAATCCTGCTAAATGTCTGTATATCCGTGCGTCATTCCGTGAAAGCTGTAACTAGAGCAAAAATTGAGATATTGTGTTTTATGGTATAACTGTAAGGACGAGTTACAAATCGGAGCATAGCCTTGTTCAAAGCGAAGGCGTGGTACTTACATTTAGGGGAAAATTCAGATCAATTTCAACTAAATTCCCAAATAATCGGTGACATTAGACAAAAAGCTCGCATACCTCCGATATCAAACTTTTAAATTACATCTATTTTTTCACTTTTCAGTATACAAATCAAGAACCAAACAATATGTCCGCATAAATCTTCGCACAAATAGTGTACTTGTATTTTATCTTACGCCAAAAAATACAGGGCTTGCCGGAAAGTAATAGCACTGAGTCGATTTAAAAAAATTTATTGTATGTATTACAACTCTTTAAAAACTTTCAAAATAGGCTCTTTCTACGTTGGTGCAGCGCTGCCAGGGCAATTTCCTTGCATTGAAGGCGTCACGCAAGCATTCTCCGGAATAGCCCTTCGTTTGGATCTCTTGATGACTTCCACGTAAAATTTGGCGTTGACGGTTTGTCCAGGAGCAACAAATTCATGGTAGACGATGCCTTTAATGTCAAAAAAGACAATGAGCATCGTTTTCACCTTGGATTTGCTCATTCTTCCCTTTTCCATCAGTGACCTTTTCCCAGCTCTCCAAAAAGACCTGGTGCCCCTTAAACATACCACTTCTTGCTAAAGCAACATTTGGGTAAGCCTGACTTTCACACATTATTTAAGCGCGTACCTCTGCTCTAACGAATGCTGCACTTTCGGCTTGCACCGCTCACAGAAATACGCCGCGCTCGACATGACCCTTCGTTACTTGCTGCAATTGTTAAAGGGTGATCCATATCTTGGTTCCATACGTTTTAAAGAAAAAATACCGAAACTTCAAATTTATTGGGAAATGTTTTTTAATACTCGAAATGACGTCTTTTGGCTTTTATTTTTGAAGATTATCTCTTTTAAATAATGGCCGCGGCTACGTCCCAGATGGTTCGTCCATTGAGTCCAATTTTCGATGTCTCGCATTTCGACTGGTAACTGCGAAAGACATCCGGAATGTTTTGCTGGAGGGCCTGAATCGAAGCGGGATTATCCGTTTAGACCTTAGACTTTACATATCTAAAGATGTGATATCACATGATCATTTTCCTCCAAAACGTCGGATCTTCTTGGAACTTTTCAAGAGCACATAGAGCGAAGCGATGTCGTTTGTGTAGGTCGAGCATCGCGCGAGTTTAACAAATCTTTTAAGCTTTTGGTTTGTGTGGAAAGTAAAACCATTACACGCTTGATAACGAAGTCAACTTTCAATGAGGTGTCACTTGTTGATGGCACTTTCACTTTACACAAGGAATGCTAGAAGCAAAGTAAAGCCAAACATTTGCGGTTGCGTATATTGGCCAACGTCTCCTACGATGAGCAACTGCTGCTGCTTCCCCCTGTGCTCATAGAAGCTCTGAGCGTTCGTCTAATAAACATTGAGCGGAGATGACGTAAAAGGTTCCAACGTTATTTACAAACAAGTTGCAGGTATTTTGTTGCTGTGTAGGTGGAAGCGCGTGTGTATGTACTATTTACTGTTGCGAATGGGGAGTAAGTAGTAATTCCATCAAGCATTTAATTAATATTAATACCGACTGCTACAAATTACAGGCACAAATGCTCGGAACTACATCGACACATACATACATACATACACGCGCGTATTATTTGTTACATACATATATAGAGTGGCACTTTAGTCCGTGGAGGTCACACATTTCAGAGGCTGTGCATACACACACATTTACATAGCTGGGCAGGAGCCACACGCAAATACATACTACATGTTGTAAGAAAAAACAAGAAAAAAAGTTAACTTCGGCTGCACCGAATCTAGTATACTCTTCACAAATGCTTTTATTTTAGTAACTATGTGTTCAGTTTGTAAGGCAGCTATATGTTATAGTGGTCCGAAAAAGCAGTTCCGACAAATGAGCAGCTTCTTGAAGGGAAAATGACGTTTGCAAAATTTCAAAACGATATCTTAACAAGTAAGGAAGGGCTAAGTTCGGGTGTCACCGAACATTTTGTACTCTCGCATGATAAAGTGATAATCGAGATATCATTATCCGTCATTTACATATTTCTCAAATACCGTATTTCTGTAAAGTTTTATTCCGCTATCATCATTGGTTCCTAATGTATATATTATACAGAGAAGGCATCAGATGGAATTCAAAATAGCGTTATATTGGAAGAAGGCGTGGTTGTAAACCGATTTCACATGTACATGTACATGTACATGTCATCAGGGTGTTAAGAAAATATTATATAACGAATTTCATTGAAATCGGTCAAGTAGTTCCCGAGATATGGTTTTTGGTCCATTTTCAACTTTAAAAAAAAGCCTGGGTGCAGCTTCCTTCTGTCATTTCTTTCGTAAAATTTAGTGTTTCTGACGTTTTTAGTTAGTCGGTTAACGCACTTTTAGTGATTTTCAACATAACCTTTGTATGGGAGGTGGGCGTGGTTATTATCCGATTTCTTCCATTTTTGATCTGTATATGGAAATACTGAAGGAAACGACTCTATGGAGTTTGGCAGACATAGCTATAGTAGTTTCCGAGATATGTACAAACAACTTGTTAGGGGGCGGGGCCACGCCCACTTTTCCAAAAAAATTGCGTCCAAATATGCCCCTCCCTAATGCGATCCTTTGTGCCAAATTTCACTTTAATATCTTTATTTATGGCTTAGTTATGACACTTTATAAGTTTTCGGTTTCCGCCATTTTGTGGGCGTGGCAGTGGGCCGATTTTGCCCGTCTTCGAACTTAACCTTCTTATAGAGCCAAGAAATACGTGTACCAAGTTTCATCATGATATCTCAATTTTTACTCAAGTTACAGCTTGCACGGACGGACAGACGGACGGACAGACAGACATCCGGATTTCAACTCTACTCGTCACCCCGATCACTTTGGTATATATGTATAACCCTATATCTGACTCTTTTAGTTTTAGGACTTACAAACAACCGTTATGTGAACAAAACTATAATACTCTCCTTAGCAACTTTGTTGCGAGAGTATAAAAATGGGGACCTTTCCTATGCGAAGATGCTACGGAAAATCAAGTCCGACTCAACGCTCAGCGGATTCGGAAATATCGTGACAAAGATACGCAAAACGCAAAGTGGTGAAATGTTGCTACAATTGAGCGGAACAGTGATTCCAACCGACTCTAAGGCGACCATGAAAAAATGTCTTGGGGATCAAGACCACGTTAAACTTCTGACCCAGGAGACTCTACTGGAATGCAAAGACCTTGATGAAGTCACAAGCCTTCTTCCTTGCTTCCTTCCTTTATGAGAGAATTAGGAAACCCTGAACTGACGATCTCGTCAATCAAGAGCTTAAGAAAGTCTTATGGAGACACCCAAACAGCACTTATTAAACTCCCGGTTGAAGCAACTAGACAGCTTCTAGTGACTAGAAAGCTGAAAGTTCGATGAGTATACGAGAATATAGGCAACCTCAGCGATGCTTTAAATGTCTCGACTATGGACACACTGCAAAAACCTGTACAAATGAGGACAGGTCCAGACTCTGCAGGAGATGTGGCGAAGAGGAGCACCAGGCAAAGGACTGCAATAACAAACCAAAGTGTTTGCTCTGCTTGAAAGCAGGTACAAAAGAAATTGAGCAATTTACAGGAAGCGTCAGGTGCCCAATATACAAGAAAGCAGCTCAACAGGTCACATGAGGTTCTTACAACTGAACACAAACCATTGCCAAGCGGCACACGACTTCTTAAAACAGTCAGTTGCCGAAAAGGAAATTGATGTGGTTCTACTAAGCAAACCCTACAAAATCGGACAAGGTGTAACCTGAATAAGTGACACTCCAAAGAAAGCGGCTATATGGAACTGTAATCCCAATTTTTCGCAGCTGGAATCGCCTTTCTCTTCAGATGGTTTTGTTCGTACAACTATCAATAATATTAATATATACAGCTGCTACTTACCTCCTAGCCTTAGAGACGAAGAATACAGGCGTATTATCGACAATCTAGTGGTCGATGCCAGATGCAAAACGAAAGTGATAGTAGCTGGTGATTTAAACGCCTGGGCAATCGAATGGTGATGCAAAAGAACCAACAGCAGAGGAAAAACCTTACTAGAAGCCTTTGCTTCTCTCGATCTGGAGGTTTTTAATGTTGACAATCAATGCACTTTTAACAAACGTGGTCGGCAATCGGTGATTGATTTAACATTTGTTCACTCGAGCTTAGTCCGCAGATCTCCCTGGAAAATGAGCGACCATTACACCTTTAGCAATCGATACGCAATCGCAAAATTACGTTAGGAATGCCAGCAAGCAAGACGCCTGTACCAAAGGTCACGTAGTACATTGGAATTCACCACCCTCCAAAAACACTTCAAGGACAAAAGAAAATTGCTAAAACAGGCAAATAAAAAAAGTAAGCAGGAATGTTTCCTTTAACTGCGCGACGATGTTGAAAACAACGCGTGGGGACTCGCTTATAAAACGGTAATGGGAAAACTCCGCACTGGCGGACAGTTGCCAACCTCCCCCTCAATAATTGATAGAATAGTTACGGTACTCTTCCCTACCCGACCCCTACTCCATCACGAGATCGTGAGAGTTCCACAAATCTAGGATATACCAGCTGTTTCGAATGAAGAAGTCCGAGAAGCTTGCAAACGATTAAACCCATCCAAAGCCCCGGGACCAGATGGAATTCCGAATGCAGCGCTGAAAACGGAGATTGCCAGAAACATAGGCTCTTTTCGAACCACGTATAATATATGCATCCAAGAGGGCCGCTTTTCCACCATTTGGGGAAGGCAATATCTGATATTACTGCCGAAACCTAATAAATCAATGTCAGAACCGTCCCACTTCCGGCCCATCTGCATGTTAGACTCCGCTGGAAAGGTTCTGGAGCGGATCATATACCAACGGCTAAATAAGGCAATTGAAGATGCCGGTGGACTATCCCCAAACCAATTCGGATTCAGGAAGGCAAGATCCACAACCGCAGCGGTAACCCTAGTAAAGACCCTGGCTGAACGAACAATAAGTGGGAAAAGATGGAAAGGAGGCACAATACAGTACTGTATAGTTGTAACGCTGGATGTAAAGAATGTCTTTAACTCGGCATCCTGGCATAGTATATTGAGTGCACTAAAAAGCTTCTCCGTGCCTCTATACCTTTACAACATTATAGTAAGCTATTTCGAGGAAAGAACAATGAGCTACAAGACAAACGAAGGCTCCAAAAAATATAAAGTCACCGCTGGAGTACCCCAGGGATCTGTACTCGGACCGCTACTCTGGAACATCATGTACGATGGAGTGCTGCGACTGAAGGTACCTCAAAACGTACACATCATTGGGTTCGCAGACGATATCGCTGTTGTGGTTATAGTAAAGCACATACACGATATAGTTACGATTACCCACAGGACAATAGCGTTAATAAGCGATTGGCTCGAAAATAACGGACTGAACCTAGCGGAGAGCAAGACCGAAGCGGTACTCATTACTGGCAGAAAAGTTCGGGAAGTTGCCACGTTCGGTACAAAGGGTGTAAACATCACTACACAACCTGCAATCAAATACTTGGGAATTATTCTTGATGCAAGGATATTCTTTAAGGAACACTTAGCGTACACATGCGACAAAGCGACAAAAGTGTGCAGAGCCTTGACACGGTTAACGCTAAATACCCGCGGGCCAAAGCAAAATAGAAGACGACTAGTAGCTGGTGTATTAAAGCCAGTCGCGCTGTACGGCGCCCAGATATGGGGAAAAGCCCTAGAAATAAAATCTTATCGCCGTGGTCTTTTTTTTTTGTATATGCCACTTGCGCGCTGAGAGTGTGCTCTGCGTTCCGCACAGTATCGGAAGATGCTGCCCTAATAATTTCGGGCCTACACCATTTAGACCTCTTGGCCAAAGAAATTCAATGCCTTACAAATGACAGGTTACCGCATAATACAATAAAAGAAATTGCAAGGGCAGAGACGGTGAACTGGCAAAAACGCTGGGAGGAAAGCGAAAACGGACGGTGGACATTCCGACTGATCCCCAACGTTGAACCATTGCTAAACAGACCGCACGGTGAGGTAGATTTCCACCTAACTTAAATCCTCACAGGATATGGCTGCTTCAAAGCATATTTGAAAAAATTCGGACACGAAAATAGCGACAACTCCTGATAACTTGGTAGACCAAATGGTCGAAGTGGAAAGCTGCTTGCGATATGGCAGCCAGGGTTATGAAATCCCAACGTGCTAGCGAACAGCGGCGGAGAGGAGAGCTGCTAAATGTAACGAACAACCACGACCCAAACACACTAACTTTGACGTGACGGGGAGGGTTGGCAACAAACAATGTACAAGGGGGGTTATCAGACCAACGAGGTGGGGCCAAGTAAATGCAACTTGTAACTGAATGCATTTTGACCATCACATACGCATGACTGTCACTCAACCATCTTCCCGACGTAATACTTGACGGTGCTACCGGGGGGAACGGTGCAGGACGGTAGGAGGTTTAGTTCGGATTAGAGTTCCACACTGACATGGGGTCCAGGCTTTCGATGCTTCCTCCTCGTGAGAAAAAAAAAAATAATATATACATATTTATACATATAGTGTGATGAGCAGTTTATATCATGTGTATGCAATGTTGCCAATGCTCTGCAAAATTTCCAGTAAGCGCTTAAGTTGCTGTAGTAGTGACGTTGTTGTTGTTGTACATTTGTTTGCTGAAAGCATTTAATTACATGCTGTTTTTGCAGTTAAGTGGCTCCACCGCCACGACGGCAGTTGCCCACCAAAATTTACCGTTACCTTGCAGCCACGTATGCCGTGCCGTCCGCACCCCCTCTCTCTCGGCGTTGGTGTGCGGTAGCGTTCCTTGTACGCTCATGTTCAAGCGCTGAACACATAGAGAGCGACAGACTGCAAACTACATCTGTCAAATATTAAAATACACACGTTCTTATGGACACTGTTATTTTGACAGCTGCACTACTACACAACTGCAGGCCGACAGTTGTCGTTCTCGCTAATTTCAATATCCTCCTATATTTGCCAACGACAGTCGGACGACAGTAGAGTTGACAGTAGAATGGAAGATAGAGAGATGAGACAGAGTGGTGATGCAACTAATATGTAAAATGTAAAATTATTCACAGCTCTAACAAACTTGAAGTTATTTTACAAATAAAAGCATAAAATAGCTATATTGTAGCTCTATTATATCATTTGTAATAACAATTGATAATTTAAAGCAAAAATATTGACCTATTTACTTATTTTTTGCATAAAAAATTTCACTTTGAACAAAATATTAAAATTTCATTGAAGTGAAAGGTATTAGTATGGCCACAACGAAATTGAGTACATGCAAAATGGACAGCTGTGTTGTCTCGTGTACATGCCGGTCATTGTTATGTTGCTGCCTTCTTACGAATGTTCATGTGGTAAGATGCACAACGCCATTTTCAGTTCACTGTCGTGCTGCTGCAGTCTGTCGCAGTCATTGTGTTTACCACTTCACACACATTTTTTAACAACACTTTGTTGTTGGAATTTTCTCCTCTTCATTTTGTTGCTTTCCATTCTCTGACTTTTCAAGCTGTTGTTTTTGTTTTATCTTTTATCGGTTACATAACGAGATGACCGTTGTTCACTCACTTAATATCCTTATTAAATTTTAAACATTTTCTGCTCTACCATCATCCTTCTCTCCTCTACCTTCTGTTTTCGTTCAATTACCAGCCGCTTGACATACATACGAGTACAGACACATTATTCGTAAGTGTTTTGAAAAACTCTGTGAGGAAGCAAATGAAGACCCCTGGGGAACAGCATACAAAATCTGTATGTCAAAATTCAAGAATAAGGCCGACCAACCCAAAAGCGCATCCTTTATGAGAAATGTCGTCGAAACTTTGTTTCCAAAACACGACAGTATTTCTTATGCTAAGCCTCTAACCGAAGTCGAGGAGTCACCACTGCTAGTTAGTGAAGAAGAAATATTGGCCATAGCCGGAAAAATTAAAAGCAGCAAAGCGCCTGGATTAGATGGCATTCCAAACATAGCCCTAAAAGAAGCCATGACTCTGAAACCCAAATTATTCATGAAAATGTACAATGCGTGCTTAAAAGAAGGAATATTTCCGGACCCATGGAAAGTCCAGCGATTGGTTCTACTTCCTAAACCAAAAAAGCCTTCGGAGGAACCATCTTCATATCGACCTCTATGTATGCTTGACACTATTGGCAAAGTATATGAAAGCATAGTTAGAAACCGCTTGGAGATAGCAATCCAGAAAGCCGGCGGATTATCAGAAAGACAATACGGCTTTATGAAAAAGAGGTCCACCATTGACGCACTATACGATGTCGTTGACACAGCGAAATGCGCAGTAAGTGGCAAGCGATGGAAAGGAGGAACAAAAAATATTGTGCGCTGATTACCCTGGATGTGAAAAATGCCTTTAACTCAGCAAAGTGGACAAACATAATCAAAGCTCTAGATGAAATACGTGCTCCTCAATATCTTATGGAAATTGTCATAAGTTATTTTGAAAACAGGCGACTATTATACGATACAGATGAAGGCACAAAGAGCTACTCAATTTCGAGTGGAGTACCGCAAGGCTCGGTACTAGGCCCCCTTCTCTGGAATATAATGTATGATGGGGTGCTAAGGAGACACCAAGAGAAAGCTATTAAATTAGTTGCATACGCAGACGACCTTATTGTGGTAGCAGTTGCTAAACACCTCGACGACCTCCGGAGCAAATGCAATGAGTGCATAAACGGTCTGCGCCAATGGTTCTCCTCAATGAGTTTAGAACTGGCTGAGCAAAAGACAGAGGTCTTGCTCATAAGTACAAGAAAAGTAGAGGAAAGTATATCTCTCACCATAGGGGAGTGCGAGATTCATTCACAGCCACACCTAAAATATCTGGGAGTAATAGTAGACTCAAGACTCAAATTTAAGGATCACCTAGAGTACACTGCAGGTAAAGCGAATAAAATCCTGAATGCCTTGTCAAGAATGATGGCAAATAAAGGCTGCGTGCGTTCCAACAGGCGTTTTTTACTCGCAAAGGTAATGAGATCGGTTATGTTATATGCGGTTCCAATATGGATCCAGGCGCTAGGTATCAAAGCGTATGCCAGACAAATAAACACAGTGCACAGGCTATCGGCACTAAGAGTTATCAGCGCTTTCCGAACAATTTCAAGTGATGCTGCTGAAGTAATAGCCAGTATGATGCCCATTGACATCCAGGGTGACGAATACGAACGAGTTTACAAATTATCAGAGCCATCTATAGGAGCCAAAAGAGAAGAGAGAGTGAAAAGCTTAACGATATGGCAGCAGCGGTGGCAAACCTCACTTAAGGGACGGTGGACCTACAGACTAATACCGGGGATCCATTCCTGGATCGACAGACGACATGGGGACCTGGATTTCCACCTAACCCAAATACTAAGTGGGCATGGGTGCTTTAGAAGCTACCTGTACAGATTCCAGCACGACTTTAGTCCGAATTGTCCGACGTGTTCAGAGTGCTTAGAAGACTCCGAACATGTATTCTTTTATTACCCTCGCTTTTTAAGTACAAGGGAAAAACTTAAAACTACACTCGGTGGTAGTTTTGCGGTGGAAAATTTGACGACACTTATGTGCCAGTCCACTGAGAACTGGAATGCTGTCAGCGAAGCGGCAGCGTCAATCATGACAAAACTTAGACATATAGAACAGAATAGGCGTCCGTCAGTCCGTGCCATAGAGGAGACTTAATTGTCTTATCACTCCCACGAAGTAATACCTAATCAGGTGGTTCCGTGGGAGAGTCTGGAGTTGGGAGTAGGTTAGGTTTAGCGGATTAAAGTTCCGCACTTCGGCTTTTGATGCTTCCTCCTACTTAAAAAAAAAAAAAAAAAAAAAAAAAAAAAAAACATTATTCGTAAAGTGTACACAGATAATACATAGATGTGTTGTTGTTTGGCATATGACATATGAAATGAAGAGGAACAGTGTGGTGGTACTCCCACATCACTTAACTCCAGTAAGCGTTTTTTTAATAACAGCATAAAATTTGCTTTGAATAAAAGCATATTTCTTTATTTTTACATAAAACATTTCGTAACAAATTGGGTAAACTAGGAATTCTTCTTCTTTACTGGCATCAATAGTTTCCGGACAAGAAACTGATTTTGGACAATCTTGATGAAATTAGGCTTGGAGTGATCTTTCTTTGATTTTTCTTGAATAAAAAATCGTAAAAATACTTTAAAACTTTTCGACGATGATTTATAATTTTGTGACTGAAACAGATCTGAAACTCGTTTTGAACTTTATCCAACTTTGCGCTAACACTATTCAACCATATCATATGTATAGGCATACATACGAAACTTTGTCATTCAAATACTCGTACACCCCCACATAAAAGTGCAGTTTGTTTAAAAGACAACCTTCCTGCGTTTGCCCAATTCGATTGTGATGCAAGAGCGCAGTAAATTAAATAAAGCCAAAACGTGTGATGCGACAAGGACTTCGTATCGATTCTAAAAAGAGCAAAAGCATAAAAATTGGCGAATGCTAGTCAGTAACTTTATGCACGTCTGCAATGCAAAGAGGTAGTGAGCCATGCAACATAAAGAGAGTGATGAGGGAATATATCGGAGTAGATGGGAGTTGTCCTGTGGTGGTCAGAAGCTGGCAGTGTGCTTGGCTTGCGTCCTGTCAGAGAATTCCATTTTCCGATCACGAGCGAGCTGTCAACGTATACCATTCGCTACTGCGAATGTCATATTTATTTATGTCTATGAACAGTGATCGCTTAAAATGTCTGTGAAAATGTGGATGTTTTGCAGTTAGTTCGACATCAAACAGTGAACTCAATCCGTAAAGAAATTGATTGAGAAATTGAAAAGTGATTTAGAACTTCGGTTTTGCCAATACCATATCGTAAACAAAGTTATCAAAAAAAGCTTTGGTTCGTAAATGGATCACAGACAATAACGGAATCGTTAAGTTTCTTTTACTAAAAGTGAAAGCTCAAAAAAGCTGACTCTGGGAAGTCCTTCTATATATATAAGGGTGTGCTTCTAGTTGCTAAGTTAAGATTTTAGAAATTGTCAGCGAGTGAATTTCGGATCTAAGTAGAAATTATTGGATTGCCGGCCGATCTATTCAAATACGGCGGGAACTGATAAGGAGCATGCACCAGCTTCTTAGTAGAACATTGTCGGACGAAAGCCTCCTCGCCGATTGGGCGTTAAGTGTGATCTGCCCAATCCACAAAATGCACAATCTGCGTCAACTACCATGGGATAAGCTTCCTCAACATCGCATATAAGGTTCTATAGAGCGGATATTATAAGTGTGGCTTTAAGCCTGGAAAATCAATATCTGACCAGATATTTACCATGCGATAAGTCTTGGAAAAGAAAGAAAGAAAAAAGAATAGACACACACCATCTCTTCGTCGATTTCAAGGCTGCTTTTAACAGAATTTAAAGAAGCTGCCTTTATGCCACGATATCTGAATTTGGTATCCCTGCAAAATTAATACGGCTATATAAACTGATCTTGACCAGTACCAAAAGCTCCGTCAGGATCGGGAAGGACCTCTTTAAGCCGCTCAATACCAAACGAGGTTTAAGACAGTTTTTTCAACCTACTGCTGGTGAGAATAATTCGAGCTACAGAGCTGAATAGAGACGGCACAATCTTCTATAAGAGTGTTGAGCTGCTCCCGTTCACCGATGGTATTGATGCCATTGGCAATAACAACCACGTCATTAGTTCTGCTTTCTCCAGGTTGTACAAAGAAGCGAAGCAATTGAGTCTGGTAGTGTACGGGGGAAAGACGAAATATCTCCTGTCATCAAACAAACAGTCGTCGCAATCGCGACTTGGCTCCCACGTCGCTGTTGACCAACTTCGAAGTCGTAGATAATTTCGTCCCTCTTGGAACCAGCATCAACATCAACAATAATGTCTGCCTCGAAATTAGAATAACTTTTGCCAACTGGTGCTAATTCGGACATAGTAGAGTCAATTGAGAAGTAAAGTCCTCTCTCGATGAACATAGATCAAATCTGCAAGTCACTCATCATCCTCGTCCTATTATATGGTGCAGTGGCATGGACGATGACAACATCTGATGAGTCGGCGTTACGAGTTTTTGAGAGAAAGGTTCTGCGGAAGATTTATGGTCTTTTGCGCATTGACAACTACGTATAACTGATGTGGGTAACCGGCAATATATTCATTCAACTGGATGAATTCCAATCGAACCGTGTCCAGTTAGAAGTTCTACAACTTTTGAAAGGTATACCTTGCTGAGATCGCAAAGATCTCTGGACCTTTTCCGATTTACCGTGGTCCACAAGGACCCTTGCATCCAATCTGAGGCCCAACATTAGTTCAGTAGTAAACCACAAGAAGCCAACAATCCCATTATAAGGAGTTCTCGGATCATGAATACGTCACAGAAAATAAATATTTTTTTTTGTTTTATAGTATTAAAAAATAACAGACTTTGGTTCGGGTAAGTCTAAGGGCAGCATATTGAGCTTCTCTTCCAGGAAAATTTCAAAGACTTCTCGAACAATCCTTTTAGTTTCCAAAATTTTATGAAACCTTGACGCTCAGCTCCCTCTTTTGTCCTCCGTTCACCTAGAAGCCATTGCAGTGGCAACATTGTATGCAACATACACAGAACCGTACATCTAACCACCGGCGCGAAGTCATCTAGAGCTGAGCTGCCTCTGAGTGTAAATCAGTTCGGTACCAGACTCGTCAGCACAATCGGCATTTACACACCAGTGACAGTAGTGAGCAAAAACATAATACAAAAATATTAAAATTTTTTTCCATGCAACTTTTTGTCTTTCTTTAGGTACTGATTTGGCAATTCTAACTCGCGTTGGCTGCAACGTTGCATTAGTTCGAGGAGACGAGCGAAACTCGAAAAGCGCAGGAAGCAAACGAAAACTTGTTCAAAGTTTCCTTCCGTTCATCATTTGCCGCTGCTCTGCAACAGATCGCCGCGTTCGACTCTCCATCCCTCTTTTGCTCATATTCTATTTTATTATAACCTCTATCATTGCAAAATAAAAGCATTTTCGTTGAAAAAAAGTGTTGAGTCTTCTATGCCTTTTGGCAAATACTGTGATAAAAATGCTGCTCACAAATGATAACTTTTTCGCAACGACACAAACGCGATTAAAATATGAATTTTTTAATGTGGTTGTGCGATATCGTGCTAGGTCTGTATGGAAAACTTTGATAACGGCATATTATGAAATGTGAAAAAGTCGCAAGGTGTTGATGTTGTAATAAAGTTCGGCTATGATTTTGAGCGGTCCATGCTTCTTTTGGTTCCGCACTTTTCTCGCACGTAATTTTTCGTTCGTGTGAATCATAACTTCTTCGATAATTGGGCAGTTACTTCTTAAATTAGTTGGTAAAATAATAGTGAAAGAGTACATAGTTTTAAAGTCCATCCGAAATTCATTAGTATAACAGAGTTCCTGTTAACCTGATTACAGTACATATCTTCCAAAGATATCTTGTTTGGTATTTTTCGAAAAACTAGGAGGATAAGTAAAAACAAATACTTGAAAAAAGGAAATCATCCTGTCTAATAGATTCCTTCTGATGCGTTTTTCTTCCAAAATAATGCTGAAAAAGTAATACCTTCCGCTAATGTGAACCACAGTGGCACCGTATTCTATAATATTACAATGCTACTGTAGGCCTTAACAACAGGCCCGTCTTTTCCAGTCTAGAAAAAGAAGCGAAAGGGATTGGTCTTGTGGTGAACAAGGGTAAGGCAAAGTATCTGAAGGCCGCACACAAAGATTCCTTGCGTTTTGGAATCAACGTCACTGTTGACAGCTGTTTATTTGATTTTGTATATCTTAGAAGAGGAACTCTGAGGAACTTTAAACTAATTGTTTGCATCAAGAATCGTATAAAGCCAGATTAGAGCTGCTTACATGCGTGTAACTTAGAGTTAGAGGCTGAATCCTTGAAGGATTGCGCAGTTTTTCAGCTTTAAGGATACGGATACCTGAGAATCCTTAATCGCGCAAAAGCTTATTTTTCGGGAGTCCGTGACAAGCTTCCACTTTTTAGCAATGACTGTCGTGTTTATTCTAAGGTTATGGAAGTTAAGGATCGGAGTCAAAAAGATTCACATTAGCTGAGCTCTGATGAGCTCTATAAAACAGAAACATATATGCCGGCGACTACATTGATATTTAGTACTTACGGTTTCACCGCCAGCAAGCAGCACGCAGTTATAACTGAATGTTATATGTATAGCTTCGCTGCTTTTATAAAATGAGGCTCTTATACTACGAAGATCTGCGAGCTCGGGTGCAATAGTTTATAGGTCCCACTCAAATATGTACGTGAAGGTTACCCTTCCTATTTAGTTTACCCACAGATCAACCTTGAAACTTCAGTTGTGAAGACATATTATGTACTAATACACTGCAGCCATGAATTTCACGTAATCCTGCTGGTAACTAGGCAACCTCATTCATCATTCAATACGTGTTACTTAATCCACTTCACTGTCTTGCCACTGAGCTGTCAGCCGACTGTCTGGTACCTCCAACCTCCCATAAAATCACTGAATATCACACTCATATCACTAACAATTTAATTTAGCGCAGCTGTTTGCCAACGAAATGTCAACTGGTTCATTGGGAATCGGAATTTTAATACGACAGAGTGCTTGGTTACCGTTGAGTAGTGAGCGTAGCGTTCTACATGTGCCATATAGTGGTGGTTAAGTGTAGAGCTCGGTTGAAAAGTGCTTGTGCGGAGTAGTATAATAACAGGTTAATGATTTGTGTGCGCTTTTTCAGCAAAGCACATTCGGCCTGGTATTGTTTTTGCCATTTCTTTATTACCTTGGAATTTGGTTTACTTTTCAAGTGACTTTCTATTGTTTCGACAAACGTGGTCGCCATTTGCTGCCAATGCTAATGCTAATGGCAATTCACATGCGAACTATGTGAGAGGGGAAAGGAGACAGAGAGAGGGAGCTCTAGTGTGAGGTAGAGACGCGAGCTCTGGTGTCCGTAAGAGGGACGCTTTGGCTAAAGGTACTGTAAGTCCGAGCGACAAAGCAACGCTAACTCGCCTTCACCTATGTGCCACGTAAATATTCAATTGCAATTGAAACTTTAGCAATTGTCTATGTGTAGTCACTTGCCTCAACACACCTTTGTTCCATTAGCCTTAACTTTCTGTGCTGGTAAAGTGGTGGTAACTGTAAGTCATGCCTTGCCTCTATCGCTTTTGGACCGCTTTGCACTCAGTTAACTGGCGTTGGCCACAAATAAAATAACAGAATTTTCTGCCAGCAAGCAGCACGCATCCAAGTCACTTGGCTAACGGTCTTGCTGCAATTCACAAGTGTGCTTGCTCACAGCAGGTAAAAATTTCGCCGACAGACCAAGTATTTTGTGATTAAGAAAAAACAAAGAATCGTTTAATATTATTTGAAAGAACATTCTTTGGCCTTTTATTTTTGAAGATTACTCCTTTAAAATATTGGCTGTGTCTTTGAGTTTTAAAACGTTGTTTTTTGGATGAGATCACAGATCTTGAATCTCTTCAAGTTACTCTTCGTCCCAAATGCGGCAATTTTGCTTATTTACATACTCATTGAGTCAGAAATGGTACTCATCGCTGAAGAAAATTTGGCTCGAAAACGTGGGGACTTCTTGTAACTTTTCAGGACCCCATAGAGTGAAGAGATGTCATTTGGGAAGGTCGAGCGGCTTCCTACACAAGCTGTATTTTGTATGCTTCCTATTTAAGATCTCGAAAAGTGCCTAGTCGTTCCATACATCAGTCCGAGTTGAGATGAACTGCACCATATCGACTCTCTACGGTCTCCGTCTCACTCTTAGTTACGGCTGCTTTATTTTCCTCACTGCGTGCTGAACCTGGTCTATTTGGTCGAATTGATCTGGGTCTCAAGATTACAACACTTTCTTTACGGGAAAAGAATTTTCGTAATAAAGTTGAACAATTTGTAAATGTTGTTCAGGCGTTAGTATTTCCATGTTGAAATGTTAAACAATACTGAACAAAAATAACATGACAACTTGACACAACTCTCGCGTGATCTGTCAAAAAAATGCTATTGGAAAAAGTACTTTTACTTGCCTAGCCTTCGGTGATAGTTGGTTGTCGCGCGAGATATTTTCTTTAATTAAAGAATATATATTTTAAGTCCAATGAAGAACCGTTGCTTTATTTATTAAATATGTACTCATAGTTATAACAATGTACAATGAAAAAAGAACCTAGATTATTGTGTTGTGTTTCTTTATATAGCATTTCTTGTAATGTGTTATCGATCTGGGATTTGCTGAAGTGTTTTGGTGTCGTGTGTATTGATGAGGACTTTGGAATGCGGTGGTCTCTGGTTGTTATTCGCTTATCAGAGTGTTGGTTTCTTTATGTAGCATTTCTTGTAATGTGTTATCGATCTGTGTTTTGCTGAAGTGTTTTGGTGTCGTGTGTATTGATGAGAACTTTGGAATGCGGTGGTTTCTGTTTGTTATTCGCTTAACAGTATAGTTTGTACTTTGTATTAATTGTACTTTGGTTGATAGATATATTAACTCGCGCAAGTTATTCTGAAAGCTATAAATTAGTCAAAGAGGATCGGGAATGCGTTGACAGCGAACCTCGTCCAGGACGGCCCTCAACATCAACCGATGATCAACACGTCAATAAAATAATACAATTGGTACTTAAAAAGCGACGATTAACTGCCAGAGTTCTTATTAGCATCGTTGGAATATCGGAAGAGTCATTGAAAGCCATTTTTCAATATAATTTGGGCTTAAGGAAAGTGAAAGCACCATTGGTTTCGAAATTACTAAACTTTTTCGAAAAACAGAATTGCGTTAACGTCTTTTGAAACAATGTCTTCCGACTATCAGGATGTCATGACACATAAAGAAAACGTGGGTACAAGAGTATTGGATCCAAGGAGAAATACTTTAGGGGAAACGACGTAGATTTTGAAAAATAAATAAAGAATTTTAAAATTATGAACAAAGTCGTATTATTTTTGGCTCATAGTAGAACTCCGAAATTAGATCATATTATAATAGTTTGGAGAGTATACTAGAGTGATCCAACAGTTTCGGCTTCGAATTATATGATGAGTTCTAGACACATACATATGTATTTCAATGCATATGCAGTTCCGGAAATCACGTTCATGTGTTAGTCACATTATAGAGGCGAGAATATTCATTACTCTTACTCTACATTGGTCCCTTAGCATGCACCTTTGAATTTCGAGAATTGTGCCTACCAGTAAAAAAAATGTTAAGGTGAGATTAAGCAAAGAAATAGTTCTAAATTTGGCGGGGGCACAGAATATTTATTTAATTATTTTATATCTTATAAATTTGGCTTATTCATGAAGGCTAAATTTCTAATGTCAAACGAACGTCCGAAGTTTATGCAATCGGTCTTGTGTTGACAAGTAATTTACAAATTTCGATGTATAAGTCGACACCAGCGTTGCACGGTTCAATGAGCAAATTAAACGCTCTCGGCGAGCCATTTCTATGACACCGTTAAGCCGTGCAGCTTAAACTTATAAATAGAGTTGCCACGTGAGAAATGCTAGGTTTTGTAATGCTTCAGTTAAAGTTTCAACTCACAAAATGAAAGTAATTTAAAAAAAAATTGGTGCTTTCTTTGTTCGGAAAGTAGTTTCACATTTTACCTCATCTAAGAGTAGGTAATGTATATTTTTATACCATAATCGGGTGTACGACTAACTGAGTCGTTTTAGGCATGTTCGTCTATATGGCAATGTTTTTGATATATCGATCTCACATTTTTTATTTGGTAAGATATGTTCACGAAATTTGGTATAGATTATTATAAAAAAAAAATCATATAATCTATGAATATATTGGATAGATCGGATTACTATATCATAAAGCTGCCATACAAACTGACCATTCAAAATCAAGTCATTGTATGGAAAACTTTCTTATTTGACAAGTTATTTCCAAGAAATTTGGAACCGATTATTGTCTAGAGCACCGCTACAATTATCGGACATGATGTTCAGATAGGACCACTATGGCATTTAGCTGCCGTAAAAACTGACCGATCAAAAACAAGTATTTGTATGAAAAACATTTTTACTTGACGAGATATCACAAAATTCTTAAATATATTTTTTCTTTTATAAAATCTTCTTTGTTAACCTTGTCTCACTGGGCCAACGTTGAAGCGTACACAAACAAGTATGTACATAACAACGATAACAATTTAGCTAATTGAAATCATTGGCAGCGACCGATTTATTGCGGTATTGCCAACTGATTAATTAATTAATAGAATGGATTTAGCTTGTGGCAGAATAATAATTCAAGGGATTTGTTGTAAACAACAAAAAATGTCGATTATGGTGGCAAGTGAAGCGGTTTCAAGGGTTTAACTTAAATGAGCAACATTTTTGAGGGACCTTATAGTCGCACTGTGTGCGTGCTTGTGTGGCGAAATGAAATTTGCGTTAAAACGACGCCACGCAAAAGTCATAAAGTTAATAGGCAATTTGCGTAATAAATTGTCTGCCACTCAAGCACACTACGCTCATCCCTGTCATGCGCGCAGCAAACCTCTCGCTCACACCGCCCGCGGTGTTGGTGCGCTCTTTTATCACGACTCATTTACGATCGGAAGTGATTGCTCAGTGCTAATGTGTGTGTGCGTGGCCACAAATTTGTTAATGAGCAGTAAAAAATGCGACACGCAGTGACAGTTTTAATGGCAAGAAGAACTACAGCTAACCGGTCAACTATACAATATTATTGCTACAGAAACACACTACATACATACATACGTCGTGCAAAAGAAATTGTTGTCAAATGTTGAATAACGCACGCAGCGCGTAATTGTGGCTTGTCGCCCGCGCTTTCCCACTCAGCACCAAATCGTTTCTCATTTTCGACGCGATTTTAATTTGCTGCTGTGGTTCCACAATTTTGTTGTTGTAATATATGTAGTATTTGCATTGCTAACACTGATAAATATCCACTCGAAGTTGGTCAACGCTGGTGGTCGGCTAAAAAGCTGCAATTTCGCCATTTAGAGGCACGCTCGCCCCGCAAAGCGCTCGGTTACAGTGTTTTTCGCAAAAAGTATGCTCAGTTGACAAATATTTTCAGTTCGCTCAAGCGGAAATTGTTTTGAAATTGTGAATCTTCCCTTACTTATTATTTAGTCTTTCATTTTTGTGGATCAAACTCCTATCTGTGGTCATCAGGAACAATGTAAGTTAAGACAAAGTTTTTAGAATTGGCGAAAAGCTTTGATTATGAAATTCTCTAAAAATCAAAATACTTTCATATCCAATCAACCAGGTTTCGGTGGCGCAATAAAATTTGATAAATTTTGCCTTAAACTACTTATATATTTCTTCTTAAAATTTTTTGTTTTCCTTTTAACTGTTCACTTTCCCACGACAATTGTTTCTATGGCATCTAAATTGATCATGTTTTTATTCGATTAAGGGTTGTTTTTTCGGAGTTCTAATCTTTTTTGGATTCATTTAAAAAATCAAACTGTACTGCAAAATCACTATGCTCTTTGTTCATCTTGACGGTATTCGAATTATGCAAAAGAAATCTATTTTTTAAACCAAACGATTTTTTCAACTTCTTTGGTATAATTTTATCGTAGAAAAGCAGTATACGTATATTTTGGACTAGTTAACCATCTAATGTGGGAATCCGATTTTTTAAGTTCTGTTCGGTATCGTTACAGTACATTTCCTATATATAATATCGGAGAATATAGCACAGGATACAAGTAAGTTGTATTACATTATAATAAACTTGTCGAACTTGAATAAACTTATTTTATCTCTTCGATCGTCTGAAATTGGGTTCCACCGAACGGCAATTTCAGTTTGCGGAACAAGAAGAAGGTTGATCGATGATTCATTGCGTTTTAGGCTTTAATTTTGGTAACAATCGTAGCTCGATACCATGGTGCGTTATCATCGTGTAATATCCATGAACTGTTCTTCCACAATTTCGGTCTGCCTGTGTTGAACAAATTTATGATGCATGAAACCACAAATATATGAAAAAACAATAAGCATCATCTTGATTTTTTAACGGATTTGGTGGCGTTTTTTTTGGTTTCGGCTCGTTTTTCCTTTGCATTCCGATGATTGTTGTCTCGTTTATATGTCAAACTCATAAACCCATGTCTCATCGGCAGTTATAATAATCTCCAACGGAATGTATGGTACTCCTTTTGAAAAAAATCAATCATTCTGGACGAGTCGTGCAAGAACGCATGTCATACCAAAAATATCCACCAAAAACTTTCGAACGGACTCGCGAGAGATGGAACCACCGCCATTAGACCACTATAGTATATAGTTGCCATACAAAATGAACGATCGGAATCAAGTGATGCTATGGAAATCTCTTTATTTAACGATATATCTTCATGAAATTTTAAATTTGTTATCTTCAAGAGATCTAATAAATATTTAGTTATATATTTATTTTTTAATAAAACTATTTTTACAGGAAATTTTCATTGTTACATAACACTGTTTAATTCTTGCATTTGTTCAGTTGGTACACGACATTTAATATATAATTATACATATTTGACAAATATACACACAATAACATATTAGCAAAATTATTTTCGCATATGATTTGATTAAATCAAGCATTTGTGGGTGTGGTTGTGTAATTGTAATACAATTATGCAAAGAATGTGCCCCAGATAAGCGCACAATTTAGTGCCTATGTGCATCTCAGCAACCGCTTACTGGTATGCATATTGAATGTATTGTATACATATATATATAGAATTTTATCACACATACACTTATGTATTCATATACAAATAAATATTTCGCATATTGTTTTATAATTAGTTGTCGCTTGTCGAAGTGTTTTGACAGCTAATGCTAATCCTGCAATCCACGCTAGAGACTGTGCATGGACATACCATATGGTATATATTGGGTAGTCAAAAAAGTCGTTTCGTATTTCTAACCAAATTTTAAAATATTATCTTTATATTTATACTAATAAGTAAATAAACAAATATATAACATTTTGACTTCGACTACCCAATATTATGTAAATATGAACATTAAGGGGTATAACTATAAGTCAATGAGTACTAAAGCGGAAAGCAGCACTTGAAATTCAACCGCCAAAGCGAACGCAGCCTTCCGTGCGATAATATCTTTCGTTTCAATAAACCTTGTAGACTATAATTTTACTTTTTTAAATAAACAAAACCATGCTGCAAAAGTAAAAAGATTCCCATTCAAACATTTCACAAGTAAAAAGAAGACTGGATTGAGGCTGAATAATACACTGCGGCAAAAGGTCTAGCGTGATATATCTTATTATCATATCATCATTTAAGCTAGTTGGAACAAAGAAGCTTAATAAAGCTGTTGAGTTAATGGAGTGATAAGCAATCTCATCGGTTGTATTACCCCGATAGATTGATTGCTCTTAATTGCAGTTGTGAGGCAATCTAGGAGCATGTCTTCTGGTGTGGACATAGATTTGTATGAAAGTATTCCAGGGTTTTTCTGGAAAGTAATAGGACTGATTTTCTTCTGCCGCAACTGTACTTCGGAAAGTGCGCGCACCGACTGGATTCGGTAGAGGGAGTTCCTAGCTAACGAACGAGAGCTGGTCAGTTGTCTCCGAGCACCTGGAGAGTCAGGATAAACATTTTCGCGGACAAGTTTCTGTAAGTGGTGTAAGCCGAAAATGCAGCGTTCGTTAGAGGTACGCGATTAAATTCTATGTGAAACTCGTTAAATCTGCGACAGAGACGTTTGACATGAAGCAGGCTTACCCAGATATTGCTTTAGCCAGAAGTGGTGTGTTTCGGTGACACCAGGCCTTTTCGGAGTGCCGGGAAGAGGTCGCTGATGAAGACCAGAAGAATGAGCAAATTCAAAATGAAAACGATGCTCATTGTTTTTTGTGACATCAAAGGCATCGTCTACCATGAATTTATTCCTCCTAGACAAACCGTCAACGCCAAGTTTTACTTGGAAGTCCTCAAGAGACTCAAACAAAGGGTCAAACGGGTTCGACAAGACATCGCAGCCGATTGCAAGTTGCACCACGACAACGCCCCGGCTCACACTGGCTTTCTTGTGAACAAGAAAGAGCTCCCGTCTTCTGACCGGGAGCTCTCCACCAACTCTAGTTTCAGGCTACCAGACCACTGTAGCGTCTTTCAAACGGAGGTGGCTGCCATAAAGGCAGCAGTAGATGTACTGCTCGGAAATGCTGCTTTCTTCAGAGAGGTATGCATTCACGTCGATGGAGGAAACACTAGCGACTATACTGGCTTAGAGCTCGTTGACTGCGCTCTCAAAACTAGACAAGGGAGGTATGACCACATTAGCAATAGCTTAAAGATTCTTCCATATTAGACATGTATACATCACAGAAACTGCAAATCCGATGAGTTTGTTAAGAGTAGCACCCTATCCACAATTTCATATGATTGGAAGCGACCCGGGTTTTCTATGTCTTCTTGAGTTCTGGAGTTGGACCTTTGGACCTTTAGTGATCTCAGCAAGCGTTGGTCAACAGCCAGAACTTCTGCGACTCTTGGCTCAGAATGAACCGTAAGGGATTCGCCGAACTACTGACTCTTAGCAAAGCCAATCTCACCGCAATTGTAGTGTTCTAAATGGAGGGTTTACAGGCGCTCCGGCTAACTATTCTGTCGGACAATCTTTGCCAAAGCTGTACGAGGAAGAATCGTTTTATCACTACCTCCTTTATTGCCATACTTTTGCTAAAATGAGAGTAACATTTATCGGAAGACTTACCGGTGAAACTGGTGAAGTGGCAAGGATTGATATTAACGGGTTTAATAAATTTGTGGTAAGCTTCGTAAATCTACGAGGAGCTTATGTATATGTAACTCAGAATACAAATACGTATACCATCGATGTTAGACCAACGCTACGATCTAACCTATCTTCTTCTGCAAAGTGAACCGTAAGCAGTCCTCCGAAATATTGCCTGTTAGCAAAGCTTAAGCTTGGACAAAGCTAAAACGATTCAGCTTGTCACGTTCATCATTTATATGTTATTATATTTTTTATAGTGGTTTCGACGTTTCCTTTTGGCAAACTCGTTTCGTGGCAAACTCATTGTACGTTCTTCTAAGTATGAGTCGGATACAGATCAAGGTCGAAATTCTTCGATGAGTAACCGCCTCCAAAGAAAACAAGTAAGGAAGGGCTAAGTTCGGGTGTCACCGAACATTTTATACTCTCGCATGATATATCACTTTATCAAGATACCGTTATTAGCAACTTTATTGCAAGATTATAAAAGTGATGCCCCCTGAATTACATGAAAATATTTAAGAGATTTACCGATATTTTCGGTGAAAAATTAGGTTAGGTTAGGTTAGGCACTGAATTCTTCGTGTTCAGGGACCTTGAAAAGTTATAGTCCGATCTCGACAATTTTTCCACAAGGGATACCTCAGCTCAAATACCGTATTTGTGTAAAGTTTTATTCCGCTATCATCATTGGTTCCTAATGTACTATAAATTATACAGAGAAGGCATCAGATGGAATTCAAAATAGCGTTATATTGGAAGAAGGCGTGGATGTTAAGAAAATATTATGTACCGAATTTTATTGAAATCGGTATAGTAGTTCCTGAGATATGGTTTTTGGTCCATAAGTGGGCGACGCCACGCCCATTTTCAATTTTTAAAAAAAGCCTGGGTGCAGCTTCCTCCTGCCATTTCTTCTGTAAAATTTAGTGTTTCTGACGTTTTTTGTTAGTCGGTTAACGCACTTTTATTGATTTTCAACATAACCTTTGTATTGGAGGTGAGCGAGGTTATTATCCGATTTCTTCCATTTTTGAACTGTGTATGGAAATGCCTGAGGGAAACGACTCTATAGAATTTGGTTGACTTAGCTATAGTAGTTTCCGAGATATGTACAAAAAACTTAGTAGGGGGCGGGACCACGCCCACTTTTCCAAAAAAATTACGTCCAAATATGCCCCTCCCTAATGCGATCCTTTGTGCCAAATTTCACTTTAATATCTTTATTTATGGCTTAGTTATGACACTTTATAGGTTTTCGGTTTCCGCCATTTTGTGGGCGTGGCAGTTGGCCGATTTTGCCCATCTTCGAACTTAACCTTCTTATGGAGCCAAGAAATACGTGTACAAGTTTCATCATGATATCTCAATTTTTACTCAAGTTACAGCTTGCACGGACGGACGGACGGACGGACAGACAGACATCCGGATTTCAAATCTACTCGTCACCCTGATCACTTTAGTATATATAACCCTATATCTGGCTCTTTTAGTTTTAGGACTTACAAACAACCGTTATGTGAACAAAACTATAATACTCTCCTTAGCAACTTTGTTGCGAGAGTATAAAAAGATACGCAAATATTAATATTTTTAATGGTAGCACTGACGCCTAGTTACGTACATATACACACAAAAATGCCAATCAACACAAACGGATACACACCCTGCACATTTAAAGCACTATATTTCTTATTGAACCCCATTTCTAAGAAACATGAACATGAACACCCTGTCATAATAAATTATATAATAGCTTGTTATCAACTTTCTATAAATTGATCCAGGAGAGCCTTTACCGACTGCTTAATTATTTCATAGTTTAGGTTATGTCACGTTGTTGCAAGAAGTTGCCATACATGATTCTTAAAATTGGCGCATGGGTTAGCCTATGTACGTAAAATATAGAACAGCTGTCATACTATGCACCATTGTGAAACCATCGGAACTAAAAACGCTAATTTTATTGTCTTCCCTCTGAACCACCCGTGCTTCTGATGAAGTTCACCAGTACGAAAAGTTTATCTTTGCAACCTCCGAAATATCATCAAGAAACATAAACTTTACCTTCGGATAGAAGATGGACTATAAGGCCCCACTTCTACCTCCTGACAACTTCTAGAATAGTCATTTTATCGTGTTCTATGTTTGCTGGCAACAACATTTGTTGTGTTTTTACGTAAGTATCAGCCGACTGCGGCCTTACCCCACGGTGCTTAAAAGCACATAGATCCAAACAATGAGGTGATCAGCGCCCCAAATTGTACAAGCTTTTTTCCGTGCTCTGGGTTCGGCACCCGGCCGCAGTACGCTTTAGCGCTACAACTTCAATTGTCTTTTAATTAGCACGAATCTTACTCAAAGACTATAATATCAGTTCAAGCTGAGTACTATAACACTATTCTATTTCTGACAAGACATTGATTGACTCCACCGTGACTCAGCTTTATTTATAACATTTTTTTCCTTTCTACAAGTAGCCAGGGGCATATAAATATAGTAAATATATTCACTGTATATTTGACTGCTGTGATCTTCACTTGGAAGACACTGCCATAATCTAGTAGACGAAAGGTGATTTTGGTATGTAGCTTTGCTGAAAAGACACAACTTCCCACTGGTTTATCTAGCTTGGACTCATTTGTATAGATGCTTATCCCTGTGCTCTTGTCCACCTCATCCCTTTCTCACTCTCTTCTGGAAGGGAAGGTAATTTTGAGGACCGAATTTAAAATCAAGGAGGATGGAGTCATGTGTAGAAGTTCACGCAAGTAAGGAAAGTTCTCTGATCGCCATTCACTTGGGAGTGGCCAAAAACGATTCTTTTACATATGGCTCAAGCAGCTCACGACTTCCGGTCTTAGACCAAGTATCCTCTGGGTAGCCAAAGAACATCCGTTCGAAGGCGAGCTAAAGTGAGAAGGCGAAACATTCCCTACAAGGGTTGTGCGCTGGGTTTGGGACCCGCCACGTAAAAAACACCCCCAGTGAAGAGCTACAACCAGCCTCGGATGAGAGACCCCCCTTTTGATGACGACCATGGCAAAAGAAATAAGGACTACGAATTGAGGGCATGCACCTGGAATGTCCGGTCCCTTAATTGGGAAGGTGCCGCTGCCCAGCTGGTTGATGTCCTCGTAAAGACAAAGGCTGACATCACCGCCGTCCAAGAAATGCGATGGACGGGACAAGGACAGAGACGAGTAGGTCCTTGTGACATTTACTACAGTGGCCATATAAAGGAGCGCAAGTTTGGTGTAGGATTCGTGGTGGGAGAGAGACTCCGTCGCCGAGTACTATCATTCACTGCGGTGAATGAACGTCTAGCCACAATCCGCATCAAAGCGAGGTTCTTCAACATATCGCTGATTTGCGCCCACGCCCCGACGGAAGAGAAGGACGATGTGACCAAAGATGCCTTCTATGAGCGCTTGGAGCGCGCTTATGAGAGCTGCCCCCGCCACGATGTCAAAATCGTGCTTGGCGACTTTAACGCCAGGGTGGGCAAAGAAGGTATATTTGGCACTACGGTCGGTAAATTCAGCCTCCACGACGAAACATCCCCAAATGGGTTGAGGCTGATTGACTTCGCCGGGGCCCGAAATATGGTTATCTGTAGTACTAGATTCCAGCATAAGAAGATTCATCAAGCTACCTGGCTGTCTCCGGATCGAAAAACTACCAACCAGATCGATCATGTTGTGATAGACGGAAGACACGTCTCCAGTGTTTTAGATGCGCGTGCGCTCCGAAGTCCTAACATCGACTCGGACCACTATCTTGTTGCAGCTAAGATTCGCACCCGCCTCTGTGCAGCAAAAAACGCGCGCCACCAAACACAAGGAAGGTTCGACGTCGAGAAGCTGCAATCACAACAGACAGCTGAACGATTTTCTACTCGGCTTGCACTCCTGCTCCCTGAGAGCACTCGTCAACAACTCGGTATAAGGGAACTGTGGGACGGCATTTCAAACTCCTTACGTACAGCTGCAACCGAAACCATTGGTTTTCGGAAAGTGCAAAAGAACAGCTGGTACGACGAGGAGTGCCGTGTCGCAGCGGAGAGAAAACAGGCTGCCTACCTCGCAACGTTACGATCGACCACTACACGTGCGGGATGGGATAGATACCGAGAGTTGAAGAGGGAAGCGAGACGCATTTGTAGACAGAAGAAGAAAGAGGCTGAAATGCGTGAGTACGAAGAGCTTGATAAGCTGGCCGACAGGGGTAATGCTCGAAAATTCTACGAAAAAATGCGGCGGCTTACGGAAGGTTTCAAGACCGGAGCATACTCTTGTAGAACCCCCAAAGGTGATCTAGTCACTGATGCCCAAAGCATACTTAAATTATGGAGGGAACACTTCTCCAGCCTGCTGAATGGCAGTGAACGCACAACACCAGGAGAAGGAGAACCCGATTCCCCAATCGATGACGATGGAGCAGACGTTCCATTACCCGACCATGAAGAAGTTCGAATAGCAATTGCCCGCCTGAAGAACAACAAAGCGGCAGGAGCCGACGGATTGCCGGTCGAGCTATTCAAACACGGCGGCGAAGAACTGATAAGGTGCATGCATCAGCTTCTTTGTAAAATATGGTCGGACGAAAGCATGCCCAACGATTGGAATTTAAGTGTGCTATGCCCAATCCATAAAAAAGGAGACCCCACAATCTGCGCCAACTACCGTGGGATTAGCCTCCTCAACATCGCATATAAGGTTCTATCGAGCGTACTGTGTGAAAGATTAAAGCCCACCGTCAACAAACTGATTGGACCTTATCAGTGTGGCTTTAGACCTGGCAAATCAACAACCGACCAGATATTCATCATGCGCCAAATCTTGGAAAAGACCCGTGAAAGGAGAATCGACACACACCACCTCTTCGTCGATTTCAAAGCTGCTTTCGACAGCACGAAAAGGAGCTGCCTTTATGCCGCGATGTCTGAATTTGGTATCCCCGCAAAACTAATACGGCTGTGTAAACTGACGTTGAGTAACACCAAAAGCTCCGTCAGGATCGGGAAGGACCTCTCCGAGCCGTTCGATACCAAACGAGGTTTCAGACAAGGCGATTCCCTATCGTGCGACTTTTTCAACCTGCTTTTGGAGAAAATAGTTCGAGCCGCAGAACTAAATAGAGAAGGTACCATCTTCTATAAGAGTGTACAGCTGTTGGCGTATGCCGATGATATTGATATCATCGGCCTCAACACCCGCGCCGTTAGTTCTGCTTTCTCCAGGCTGGACAAGGAAGCACAGAAAATGGGTCTGGCAGTGAACGAGGGCAAGACGAAATATCTCCTGTCATCAAACAAACAGTCGTCGCATTCGCGACTTGGCTCTCACGTCACTGTTGACAGTCATAACTTTGAAGTCGTAGATAATTTCGTCTATCTTGGAACCAGCGTAAACACCACCAACAATGTCAGCCTTGAAATCCAACGCAGGATAACTCTTGCCAACAGGTGCTACTTCGGACTGAGTAGGCAATTGAGAAGCAAAGTCCTCTCTCGACAAACAAAAACCAAACTCTATAAGTCACTCATAATTCCCGTCCTGCTGTATGGTGCAGAGTCTTGGACGATGTCAACAACGGATGAGTCGACGCTGCGAGTTTTCGAGAGAAAAGTTCTGCGAAAGATTTATGGTCCTTTGCGTGTTAGCCACGGCGAATACCGCATTCGATGGAACGATGAGCTGTACGAGATATACGACGACATCGACATAGTTCAGCGAATTAAAAGACAGCGGCTACGCTGGCTAGGTCATGTTGTCCGGATGGACGAAAACACTCCAGCTCTGAAAATATTCGACGCAGTACCCGCCGGGGAAGCAGAGGAAGAGGAAGACCTCCACTCCGTTGGAAGGACCAAGTGGAGAAGGACCTGGCTTCGCTTGGAATATCAAATTGGCGCCACGTAGCGAAAAGAAGAAACGACTGGCGCGCTGTTGTTAACTCGGCTACAATCGCTTAAGCGGTTTCTGCGTCAATTAAGAAGAAGAATTTAAAATCAATTCTATAGGTTTTCGAAAATCCGTGGTATTGGGTAGAAGACAAGCAGTAAGAGTAAAATGCAGAAAAATTGCAGGGTTTTGATCCTGGAAATGGAGTTCCCCTAGGCTCGTCGAAATTTATCGAATTTTATATTATTATACTATTAGAAGTTTTAAATTCGGATTTTCCTCATTTTAGGCTAAAGAAGCGCTACAGCTAACCTACTTAACAAAACTCTTGGATTGCGCTTAATTCAATACCATATTGAAATAAGCATATCATACCTGGAAACGAGACCAAGTTAGAAAATCCATAAATGATTGAGCTGATGCCGTGAGCTCCGTTAATAGCACCGAGATAAAAAAAGGGTCATGGTCAAATCACTAACCGTTCATTAAAGGCTGGTTAAGGAGTGATTAACTTGCATTGACATGAGTGCCATGCCACAGCCGAACCGCAGATAACTGTAAAGATGATAAGCTGGCAAGGAAAGGTACTTTAGTTCCGCTAACAGTGGAATGAGAACGGGTCGGTCTTCTTGTGTTCTTCTACTTGATAGCTGAGATTCTCGGGAACTTGACCAGCGCTGGGTTTTTATTGACCCACCATTGTTACAGATTTCCTAGAAATTCAAAAAACTTAATTATAACTGTTAAATACTATATTAAAAGAGGTCACTCAGAGATTGTTGACTTCAGTAAACGCTTCACCAAAAACAACAAGTTAGCATAATAAATTATATAGCGAACATGTCTCCGTGCTTGTGCGTGTGTGAGCGGCTCAATTGTCGCAGATCAACGATTAATGGTGCCACGCGCTTGACACGCCGGTGAGCGATACCCGCAGCAAGGACATTAGTTGCACGGTGTAGTACACGACGTATACGCGATCGTAGTACACAATAACCAACATGAGAGGATGACAATGACGACAACAACAATAGCAGCAGCAACAATAGCCTTTGTACAAGCCAAAGAACATGTTGAACAGTAATAGTGACAGTTCTAAGGTCCATTATCTCCAACGAATTTGAACACTACTTCCTAGCCCGAGTAATGTTCCATGAGGTTTGCACTCGTCTGGTTACGTTTCAATTTGCGGTTTGCTTTCGTTGTCTGTTGTATATTGTATGTATGTTGCAAACTGTTTCGCTGCACTCGGAGTTGACGATGTCGCTGTTTGGCGCGCTGCACGCACGCACAGTCACTTTGGCCACGTCTCTGCCATTAATTAAACTCGCATTGTAATTAACAATTTTCTGTCAAATCGCGTACCGATTTGGCTGTCATGCAACGTGCATATACTCGCATATGCAATATATGTGTACCGGCAGCAGCACAACCGCAAGCAACATTGATGCAACAAGTTGTGTTAGTAGTTGTTGTAATTTGTTTTGTTGTTGTAAGTGTTTATTCAGTATCACTAACCCTATTCACCAAAACCGGCATAGTTTGTGGCTTAGTCCTTAGTTCGCGTTGTGTTGTTGTGGTCAACGCATTCGCTATGCCACTATCCCGTTATTTAATGGCAGCCGAGTGATAAATTGAACTGCGTTCAAATTGATAAGCGTAATATGGGCACGAATTGTCCAATTCTACAGTCTTACTTCGTGGTTAGTTCGCTTTAGTGGAGTATTGAGATATTCGTGCTGGGATTTGAAACGTAATACAGTTGGTTCTGACTTCTGAAATCCTCGAATTTGAGTGAGGCCTTGTTTCCTACTATGGAAGCTTACATCCTAGAACCTATATTCAAAGTGTAGTTTCCAAAAAACACTTGAGGAGCATAACTCTATATGCCGACGGTTCCGAAATGGACTGCGGAGTAGGAGGGGTATGCTCCAATGATCTTTGCAACTCTCTTTCTATCCGTCTACCAAACTCAGGCAACATTTTCCAAGCGTAAGTACTAGATATAGAGAAGGCCTGTAAAATTCTATTGGTTAACTACGGGAGAATCCATATATAGTACATGGAGAGCTAGACTTCATTACTGGCAACGAATTAATTCCAATGCAGTAAATAATTGCAGGAGGTTTAAGCTCACCGGCAGGTCAACTGAAATTGCTTATATGTAATTTGGGTTCACAGTTACAGGAAGATTGGCGGTAAACAAAACAGCAGATGGGTTGGTAAAGCTATGAGCGAAGCTGTGGAGGAGTAAATACCCTGCTCACTAGGAGCGTTCGAAAGGTTTATATGCATTTTGAGCAAATAGCTCAGAGTAGATGGAAATAAAAAAATAATTTCAAGGTAACAAAGAAGATATGGCCCAAGTATGATAGGAATAGAAGCAATGACTTGTTAAATAGATCCAAAAATAGCATACATAAAAAGAACATGCACTAAAACTGGGCTTGCCTTATAATAATATTTGACACACCTGCAATCTTGAAGGGAATACAGAAATCGTCTTCCACGTCTATCACAAACCCGACACAAAATACTTTTAACCCATCTGGCACCAAACCTTGACTCTCTCACAAAACACATTGCGGATTTATGTATGTAGTGCCTTTAAATGGCGCAATCAGTGCTAATTAAGCCCTTGAGGGCAGCACTCCTACCTACCTAATATGAAAGTTGGCTTGCTAGACACGTTTCAACCACTGTAATCAAAATCTGGAGGAAAAATGTTTCTATAACAATTTAAGAAAAGAGAGCACTCGGATAATAGGATAATGTTAAACAATGAGGGCGAGAGCTCTTCTGTGATTGAAAGGCGATTGAAGAATCGCCAGGAATGCTCAAGCTTAAATCATTGTAGTAACGTCTAAAAGCTTTTAAGAGTTTAAAGTTCCAGCTAAGCAGATGACGCAGGAGCTTTCAGTTAATTGAAATACCTTTTCTCTATCCGCGCCGATAAAGGTCAAGATGTTACCTCAGCATATACTAGAAGATTTAATTTTCGATTAACTGAGAATCACTTCCGTACTTCAATTTCTGCACTCTATTCTAACGAAATAGTTTGAGATATTTTACGTTTTTGTATTTTTTTCACCCTCAGAGTGAAACGTAAGAGCAAAGTGGATATCTTTTGTGTAAGGACTGTCATACGACCCAATTAATTTTCTGTAAAAATAAAGGCTTCAAATTCAGCATTAACAATTATCTGTTGAGATGGAAAGATATGTATCGATCTGGTAGATCAAATGTATAGCATATCTCATAACCTCTGTTGGAATAAACCCTCGAAAAAATTTGTGAAGTATTCTCGAAGGAAAGTTGTTCATATGTAGGTCATAAATAGTTGGTAAACCCTAGTAAGTCAAAAGTCTGGGGATGAAATATTATACCTAAATATTTAATTATTCATCCATTGATTTGAACACATCAATACCTGTGATTTTTCCTTAGATGCGAGCTGTGTTATAAACTCGTATTTGCCGCTTTGTGTTAATGAACAAATTGTGTGTATAAAAAACTCTGAGTTTAACAGTAAAACAAGTTTTTTAATGACGTATGGAAGGAAATTGTGGGAAACTCAATGCTTGTTTGAAGTGTAAATGCAAAACTCCGAAATAGAGATTAAACTCGAGTTTGCGGTGGAAAATGAACTTAATATAACCTCGACCGATTGGCTTTCTGCTTTCATTTTTGAACTTTCTCAATAAGTTAGGAACTTTATGCTTATGTGTCCTTCGTAAGTAGCCTGGACCCACTGGGAGGGAGTTTAAGAAACTCTGATTCTGACATAAGAAACAAAAATGCGCAAGTAGTAAATTATATTATGGCAAACTCTTCATTTTTTTAGACGAATTGAAAGAACTTGTATTAAAATTTACTTTAAAGGGTTTAATGCTAAACTAGAAATGAAATTGTCATTTAACTCTAGTTTGCGGCGCATAGTGAAATTTTTGAAAGAGTGCATTGTAACACATTAAGTGCCGTATGCTTGTGAGTCGTCCCTAAGAAGCCATTTAAGTACTTAACAAGCATATGCTTAAGTTCATGGATTAAATAAAATTGTGGTCAAAAATAAAACGGCAAGTTTAAACATTATTAATGCTTGTAAATGGCTATCACCAGTAACCTGCCTACAAACACACATACACCCAACGCACTTGAAAGTAAAACCAAAAGCAACAAGTATACTCTCGCACGATAAAGTGATAATCGAGATTTCATCATCAGTCATTTACATATTTTTCAAATACCGTATTTGTGTAAAGTTTTATTCCGCTATCATCATTGGTTCCTAATGTATATATTATACAGAGAAGGCATCAGATGGAATTCAAAATAGCGTTATATTGGAAGAAGGCGTGGTTGTGAACCGATTTCACCCATATTTTGTACATGTCAGCAGGGTGTTAAGAAAATATAACATACAGAATTTCATTGAAATCGGTGGAGTAGTTCCCGAGATATGGTTTTTGGTCCATAAGTGGGCGAAGTGGTTTGTTGCACTCCCACTTTTCCAAAAAAATTACGTCCAAATATGTCCCTCCCAAATGCGATCCTTTGTGCCAAATTTCACTTTAATATCTTTATTTATGGCTTAGTTATGACACTTTATAGGTTTTCGGTTTCCGCCATTTTGTGGACGTGGCAGTGGGCCGATTTTGCCCATCTTAGAACTTAACCTTCTTATGGAGCCAAGAAATACGTGTACCAAGTTTCATCATGATATCTCAATTTTTACTCAAGTTACAGCTTACACGGACGGACGGACGGACGGACGGACAGACGGACGGACAGACAGACATCCGGATTCCAACTCTACTCGTCACCCTGATCACTTTGGTATATAAGTTAGCACCCCATACATTCAAAAAGTATCATATGATGCATTATATCATATGATACGAAGTAATATAATATGACACCACTAAATCGCTGAGAGTGCGACAGAGTGTGGGAAGCGCAGTGTCAGCAAACTCCGTACCCGTTGCAGCGGCAAACATAGGTCTAGAGTTAAGTATAATTAATTGTAAATTTTAGTTCTTAAGTGGAATTCAATAAACGAGCATAGCTCTAAGAAAACATTTTTTTTAGTAAAAATAACGAAACGTTTTTTAACTTATATAACCCTATATCTGACTCTTTTAGTTTTAGGACTTACAAACAACCGTTATGTGAACAAAACTATAATACTCTCCTTAGCAACTTTGTTGCGAGAGTATAAAAAGAAAAGGGAAAATAAAACGGGCATAGACCAAGCAAGTAGCACTTGAACTCCCGAAGTGCTTGGCTACTCGTAGCAAAGAATATGTGTGTGGTCACTACAGTGGGTACACAAAGAAATAATCACAAATTAGTTTTTATTTTGAAATGAAAGAGTATAAAGCGAAGTTCAAAAGAATGGTTGTATTTATGTGGGTGCGCTTGTGTGTTTTTAAAGAATGGCACCCTTGAGCAAACAAGTGACCGACAACCTCATAAGGGAAAGTCATATATGTATAAGAGCGTGCATGTTGTGGGCAAATACAGTGAAAGCACGTGCACTTAGAAATGTGGGTTTTATGCTTGTGGCGTGGCTGCAGATTAGATGTAATGTTGTTTGCTGTTAGTGAGAAGTTCGTTTCTTCCTTTGGGTGTGAAATAAAAATGTTTTTGAAGAATATGGAGCAACAAATAAACAAGGGAAGCGCAACGTCTAATGGAATGCATAGAGTAGATCCGACTTCAATTAGAACTTAGCTATTACAAGTAATGTGCTAATTTATTTCTTTTAGACTTTGAATATCTATCCATTAAATTCTACTTGTATGGATAATAATTTTTACAGACCTCCTATTTATACCAGTTCGGCTCTTTCTCAGATAATCTGTGTTCGCGTTTGAATGTCTCATATACCTATTATATTAGAAAATCTTTATAGTTCCGATCTAGCCCCTAGCTAGAAATTGATCAAGGAAGGTCAAGCTGAAGGTCGAGTTAGAGGTCAAGTGAAGTGCCAGCCAACCTGCCAACCAATTTTTCTGCGTCTTCATAACTGGATGTCATATTTAGTAAGTTAACAGTTTCGATCTAGCGCCCCAGATGGACCTTCACCCACGAAGTTCAAGCTGTAGGTCGAACCAGAGGCCAATTGAGATTCCAGCCAACCAGCCAGCCAGTCACGGCAATGAGACCTTCGTTATATTGGGTTGAAAGGTACGGATTGTTTTTCTTAATTCATATTTATATCAGTTTGAGTTTTACTCACATAGTCTGTATGGGCTTTGGAACCAACCTTTCTGCATTTTCTTATCTGGATGTGTCATGTTACATTACAAACACTTAATAGTTTCGATCTAGACCACTTGCTGCATTATGGTAAAATTTAAGGTCAAGCGTGATGTTAGCCGAGAGTCTGCAACTAGTCAGCCAAGGCACTGAGCTTCTTTGTTATTTGGGATTTGAAAGATATGGTTGAATTTTCTCAATTCCTGTTCAATACAGTTTGAACTGCATCTTCTTATCTGGATGTGCAATGCTACATTAGGAAACTTAGGCTTAAGTGTGTTCCCCGATCAAGGCGAGTCAAGCGAAAGTCTGCAAGCCAGTCGATAGCCAGCTAAACAATAATTTAAAGTCCCTCGGTACCTGGGACTGCAATGGTTGATGTTCGATTTATCTCCTGTAAAAGAAAAGAGTTTGCTGGAGTTTAAAATGTTGCCATATGGCGGTAGGCGTGGTTTTCATACTATTTCGTTCAATTTCAAGCTATAATGAAAGCAAGAGGTCGAGTAGTGGCTGAGCTCTGATATTTCAGTGAAAAGTGAACGATATGTTTATTTTTGAAGTAAACGGCATTTTGTAGGCATGGAAATGGTTCAGTTTCACTAATCGGTCATATCAATCTCCTCAAGGAGCCAAGATACACAAGTTTTATAGAGATGTCTTCATTTCATTTAAGTTAAAATGTTCACGGGAAAGTGGATAGATAATAATATTTTTTAAAATAAGTTCTAGCTTGTGTTTTTTGGATATATCAATTAAATCTATCTATGGACTACCTTTATAACCTTTTGTGGACTTAAAACATGAGTTCGGAGGTTTTTAACTAGGTTTCTAAGACCACCAGCCGATGGTCTGGCCGTCTATTTAATATTTCACGATGTTCGGATATTTATGAATATTGTCATCACTGTTTACTGTTTCCACGTGCTGGCAGTGTGAGCACGTACAATAATTTTTGTTTTTCCAACAACAAATTGAATGTTAAACGAGTTAACCCATAAAAACAGTAGAATATAAAAATATGTCACATACGGGTATATATAGTACGAGTATACGGGTAATAAAAGGAAAATACGCCTCAGGGTTGAAAAACACTCAAGGAGAAAAGCAAAGCCAAAGCCACACCGCATAGAATTAAAAACAACTCAACAGTAATTATTTCGAACAACCAACATTGTTGTAGACAATAAAAACTGTTTTAATTGGTATGCTCGTTTTATTTTTGTTTCCAATGTCATGTTGTTTTGACTGCGATTATATTTGTGCTCAGAATTACACCCGTAAGTGTCTCAATTAAAATTTTAATTGGAAATTTTCTCAATGTGAGTGACTCAGTTTGAGCTCTATGAAGCGAGGTGAGAGAGGCAAAATTGCAAGCTATAAGAATGTGAACACAAACATATATACCTTTTTGGATAAATGAATGAAAGAAGAAATGAAAGTGAAATAAACAACCAGAAAAAATTCGGTTGCACCATAGCTTAAATACAAAGGATTCTTTACAAGAAATTTGATCGGTGTGGGCATTGGTTTGTATGGCAGCTATATGCTATAGTGATCCGATATCGTGGGTTTGAGAAATGAGCAGCTTCTTGTGGAGAAAAGAACGCGTTCAGATTTCAGATCGATTTGTTCAAAACTGAGGGACTAGTTAGCGTGTATACGATACATACAGAAGGGTAGATAGGCATGACTTAATCGACTCAGATCGTTAAGCTGATCAGTTAGGCTATATAAGTTAAAAAACGTTTATTTAATTTTTTATAAAAAAAAATATTTTTGGGAGCTTTGCTCCTTCATTGAATTCTGTCTTAGAACCTAAAATAAGGTCTCTGACGTTTCTCCAGAATTCTTAAAGAACTATCTTTCGAAAATAACAATCCTAAACTGCTACAAGATATAACAGGTCCAATCTGCAATTATATCAGAGATTCCGCCATGGAGTTTACTACAGATTGCTTTCTTACGTGAAATGTAAATTACTGGAAGGACTTTCGAAATTTCTACTTTCCGTGACATGAATTACATGACTATATTTGCTTTTGGTACTCTATTTGACGTCTCCGTCGAAAGTATGTAAGCGTAAGTGTAAGTTCTAAGGGCTATACCAGGCAAAAATTTTGTTTGTTTTCTACGACATCGGTCACAACAAAGTACCTAAAATTTACCCAATAAAACTTTCAAAGTGGGTTGGCTCTTTCTGTTATTATGGTAGATAAAACGTGCACTAATGAAATCCAACTTTTCAACTGAATTGATATTCAGATTGGGTTCCATAAGTGTTTCAAGCTATAAATTTGACCTAACTTCTCCATCTACTTCTGCTGTGGGTCTTGATTATATGTTCCATATGTATTGGAATTGATGATAGATTATAAATTCTAAGTCCATAATGCACTGTAAGATTTATGATATCGGAATGAGTATAGTTGACGTTAGAGCAACTTCTGTAATTTAAGACTTTAAATCATCTAGTCGAATGGGTATTTAGAGAGCCCAAATAACACTCCAATCAACCGGATATTTGAAGAAGCTATTTCTATTATTACATAATATGCGAATCAGCCATTCAATATTTAAGAAATCAATAAATTTTCACCCGTTCTTCGGATCGGAATCGCTGATATCGGATCACTATAGCAAACAGCTGTCATATAAAGTGACACGTCAATATGAAGTTTTTGTATAGTAAACACTTTTATTCGACAAGTTCTCTTCACAGAATTTGACATAGAGTATTGTGAAAGCAACACAACATAGCCAGGAAAATTCTTTAAGGTGTAAAACCATTCATATAGAGTAAAGTCAGCCGGATGTTTGAAAATCCTGATATTAGTTTCCTATACAGCTAAGCCAAGTTTTCGCTCAAATTTATCTATTTTAGGCTCTCTTATTTTCGCTGGGATAACTCTCATATTGGCCGGTATATGCGGTACAAAGACACCACGAAGTTCGAAAATCTTTATATTAAGTATATGGGGACTAAGAGAAGTATTATATAGAAGGATTACCCCTTAATTTCAATAACATGAACATTTTTTACTGGATTTAAACAATTTTTGGTCATAAGGTGGCAAGTTCTATCTCGTTATATTCATTGATTTTTGATTTGTGTACTGGAAACTGAACGAATCAAGTGAAATTTAAAATTGTACTATTTTGGAAGTAGGCGTGGCTGTTGTTCGATTTCGTCCATTTTCACACTATTGTTAGAAGTTTTTATAAGTGGTTTAGAAGATATGCACATTAAACTTGTTAATGGCTATTTGTGGGGGTGCCAGTGGTTCCATCGCACTTATCTAAGTACTCGATTTTGTTTTTTTTAGCAAGGAGCCCAAATACCATATGGACGGACGGACAGACAGACAGTCACCCGAATTTCAACTTTTTTCGTCATCCTGATCACTTATATATATAATATATATATATATATATATATAACCCTATATCTATCTTACTTAGTTTTAGGTAATACGTACAACCGTTAGGTGAACAAATCTATAATACTCTGCAGCAACTGGTTGCACGAGTACAAAAAAGCAAGATAAACATATTTTATAGCATTTAATAATCTGCACCTGTGAAGAGTATTATAGCTTTGGTGCAGCTGAACTTAATGGTGTTCTTGTTTTTGGCTGAGGCTTGGTTTTGCCTGAGACCACGAGGGCAGAGTTTCCAAAGCTCTTCGAATTTGGAATTCCTGCACGCCCCAAAGTGAAGTTTATGATGATTTAGAAGATTGCATTGTCGGAAAAGTGTCGTATAAAACCTCTGGAACGGTTGGAAAGATGTCACTTGTTGGGTATTAGGCGCAATGAAAACTATGCCCACAAAAGCTCTAGAAGAAATTAGCCGGGTGCCAATTTTTTTAGTCAGACTAGACGTAACTGCGGACATGTTATCATACTCTACCATGTTAATAAGGTTGGCAATGTCACCGAGAAAAGGAGACCCATGTGAAAGTAAACACAAAGTTTCTTTCCAAAAATGGATATAATTGACCAAAGGTTCTACGGTCAACAGCTTTAACGACGAAATCTACATATTCACTGACGGAACAAATGGTGAAATAGGAAGAGAGGCGGGCTTTTTTTGTAGTAAATTATATGAAGAAAGTACATAAGTTCAAACTAAATTACTACGATGCAGATTTTCAGGCAAAAACAGAAAATGAATTTGCATAAACCTTCTAGTGGATAGCCAAGCGGCAATTAAGGCTATCCGTAGCGCCAATACTAAGTCTCACTGCATTAGCTTATGCAAGCAGGCAATAACTTGACTATTAGCAGGTAACTCGGTTAATATTATCTGGGTTCCAAGTCATGTAGGAATAAGTAGAAGTAATGGAAAGACAGACGTGTTGTTCCGTTCGGGGCAGTTGGAAACACAATTCCCTTAAGCTGTTCTAGATTCATTCACTCAGCTTCTTCAAGAGTAGTTTGAAGCAATGGACCCTAGAGGAACACCTCGGCATGCCACAAAGTCATTTTGGGGTAGTGATCACGGTGGACAGAGCAAAAAGTTCCTATTCTAGGCTAACGGGAACTGAGTAATATTGTAGGGATCATCATAGGGCACCACCCTAAAGATCCCAGCTTGAGAAAAGAGGGTTCGTCGAAATGCAGTACATGTGCAGAGTATGGTGAGCCGTTGCAACGTCACTTACGCACTGATGAGATGGGCTATATTCCACGGCTCAATATAATCCACCTTAAGAGATATTAGGCAGTTGGAGTGAAAAAAAATCAGTTTCTTTACCTAGTGGTGATTCTCAACTAACAAACAGCCTATTCTTCCATCATTTCTGGAAAGAATCCTTCAAGCAGCTATCTTTAGCCGATGGCTTCCATTCGTCCAAACACTTGCTATATTAAGTTCCGTTAGTGCAAACGCACTAGTTAATGCATTTATTGGAAAATGAAATCGCCAATTGAGTTTCGATTAAGAATTTAATTACGCCACATTTAGGCAATTCACACATACTCAAACAAAATTATTTGCGTTGTAAACAAGCCTTGTCCGGTGGTAAGAGCACAGCCAGCTTGTGGCCAACGGCTTGGTTGTCAAGGGCTGAGGGCCACCAAGCGGCAAATGAGGATGGTCAAACGAATACATACATATGTGAATGTGTAAGTTTGTGTACTTATGTGAGCATGTTTGTGTTTGTTCCCCTTGCATTCAGTTGAACTTGTTAATGCCTTTAGTGCACTTTTGTTACTTACGCTCTACTATTGTTATTGTTGTTTTACGCTCTGTCTCTCGCCGTCTCTTGTAATCGTTCTGTTCAGTTTTTCTTCCATTTTAGTAGCCTCGTTAGCAATATGTTTGCTGTTTTAGCAGCCATTTTAAAAATAGCTATACTTACAAGCAGCCACACCAGCGCCCTTACAAACCTCGCGCACACACACGGCCACGCATATATATTTACAAACTTAACACTTGCATGTAATAACTGCTGTTACTCTTGCTCAAAACTAGCAATTTTTCTACGATTTCGTCGTTTGCTTTTGCTTTAGTTGCTTCAGTTAATGTCTGAGTTTGCTCGCCTCGCCGCAGTTCGCATTGGTCGGTCATTAATGCCTCGGGCGCTTAATGAGTGAAATGATGCGTGTTTTTGTTGTGGAAAGTTAGTAAGTTAGAAACCTTAGAAACCTTCTTATGGAGCCAAGAAATACGTGTACCAAGTTTCATCATGATATCTCAATTTTTACTCAAGTTACAGCTTACACGGACGGACAGACAGACATCCGGATTTCAACTCTACTCGTCACCCTGATCACTTTGGTATATATAACCCTATATCTGACTCTTTCAGTTTTAGGACTTACAAACAACCATTATGTGAACAAAACTAGATATAATACTCTCCTTAGCAACTTTGTTGCGAGAGTATAAAAACGACAGAACGTTGTCAATTTATGCGTAAACTAAGTAAAGAACTAGCATTGCCGATGATTGAACATCGCACGGCGAATCCACAAGTAATGCGCCACTTCTCCACAAAGATTGCCGTTGAAAGTGTATTCGGTCATACACTGACAGAAACAGTCGTGATAAATCCTGGTCCAGAGACTCCAAAAGATAAAACCGGAAGGAAAAAAGTAATAGGATCTTGTCATGTCTGCAATGCTTTGCCAATAAGAAGACGGCGAAAGACACGGAAGGCCTGTGCCAATTGCCAGCAACCACCTGTT
>NC_065921.1:59458630-59508630 GCF_024586455.1 Bactrocera neohumeralis
CCAAAGATAATGATTTAATAATTTCAGTCGGATACGTCAATAAACACTACATCAGCTCTTGAGCATCAAGCAAATGCTATCTGCCTTTGCAGAGGCTTCTGCTATACTTGTCTAGTCTAGTATTTATACAAACAACCTATAAGAAATCTCAATTTCGCTTGCAGCATACAAAATCTCTATCGCTTTAATGTTTATGTAGGTTTTTTCCCATAAACAGATGTACACCCAACGCAAATGAACCTTCAGTTATAAGCCAAAAGGTAAAAGTACGAAAATATGTGAGGTTATTCATACACAATTATCGAATTACTCTCGTAAAAGGAACTTTCAATGCCTCCGTACCTATATTCGATGGCATATTTCTGCACTGACTGCCGAGCTATTACGGTACAATTTCGCCGAAATCCCGCCGCTGATTTCGATTTCGGTCGGAAACTGAGCTAAGCACATCGTATCGACTAATGAACTCATATAAATGCCACGAACATGTAGCAAAAACAATAACAATACGGAACGTGTAGTGTGGAGAAAGCGTGGGAAGACAACAACAATAAATGCAATGAGGTCACAACTGCTATATTGAGGTTAAGCGGTCTACAAAGAATAACATATGTGAACAGAGTCCGTGACTAAAGATTTTGCTACAAAGACACTATTAAAAAGTTGGGAGTGTTAGTGTTAAAATGAAAAATAACAGCAACATAACAACAAACAATGATTTATGAGGTTATAGTGAATAAGATTTGTGCTGCGCGATTGCCTCATGCAATATTACTCATGGTGGAGCTTTGTGGATAAACACATACCCAAATATATGCATATTAATACATGTATATTTAAATCTGACTTTGCAAGCGCTTAGTCTAATGACGGCCAGCACTTCCTTGGCATTTCAGAATCGTGTGGCAATAGCATTGGCATCTCAAACCGCAAACCATAATCTTTTGTATGGATGCATCCAAATATGAATATATAAAGCGCTACAATTTATGTAACTTTGAGGAGATAATGAAAAGACATTTGATTAAACTGTAAATCTTCGCAATAATGTGGTGGGGCGGCGTACATATGAACATTTGGTCTCAAAAACCGGACAAAATTATTTAACCCTAGAACTCACACCCGGGTACAAATGTATCCACTTTCAACTTTGAAGTGTTGTAACTTTTGAACCGCTATACCTCTATACCGCTAACTTCGGATCTAGGAAGATTATTTTGAACCAGATCGGACCATTGGTTCAGGAGCTACAGCCTTCCAAACACATTATATACGTAAACACACACCCGGGATACGTTTGTACCCCAATAGTAAAAATCCTCATAATGATCAAAAAAAAAAACATTTTTTATATAATTTTTTTATTTGAAAAATTAAAAATATTCATTTCACACATTATATTATTGACTTTTAAAAAAATTATAAAAATGCATCTTATATCTAAGGAAAATCATGGCAAATAGAGCAATTTGTTGATGTGACCGAATGTTCAAGACACATTGGCTTCTTACATTTGGCGCACAGCTTTCTGGTTTTACGGCGTTTTTCCTCTTGTGCGTAACATAAATAGCAAGATCCGGACACAGGTTTTGGCGTGCGCGCTGCGGCAGATGTTGATGCTGCTGTTGACTCCATTGATTCCACCGGTCGGTTGAAATATGCTTCAATAGCAGTTTCAGTCGAAAAATTTCGCGTCACTTGACGATTTATGGCTCTGGCTTCAATAATGGGCATACACAATGCTTCAGTCAAGCCGCGCAGGATCTGCTTACGCTTGTTGTTTGTTCTTCAAGGCAACATAGGGTTATTCAAATCGTAGACAATGTAGGCTGCAAGAGCTGTAATGTCCAACATGTTGAAGAGCATCGCTAGTGGCCATCGTTTTGTTTGGCTTTGTGTTGGATATTCCGCAAACATTTGGTACATTCGATCAACACCACCTTTGGTACGATTATAATAATATTCAATTATTTCAGGTTTCCCACTGTCAGCTATTTCAGCATCATTATGCATGGTCGAAAGCAAAATTACTGCTTTATTTTTTTTTTCGGAACATAAGGGCACATTGTCACATTATTTTTGAAGCCAAATGTCGTTGAACCAATTGTCCTGTTTTTGTTCTGCTTAATTTCTTGAGGAATATATGATTTGTTTTTGCGCAAAGTTCCAACGATCGTGAGTTTCCAGGTGAGAAGCAGTTCTGCAACTGGCAAGGTCGTAAACAAATTGTCCATTGTAATGTTTCGGCCACTTCCTTGGTATTTGGCAGACAAATCCTTCACCACTCGTTCGCCTTTTTTCGTTTCCCTTGGCCAGTATATATTTGTCCATGCAGTGGATATGCATTTGTGGCATCGCAAATCCACCAAACCTTGACACCATATTTAGCAGGTTTTGACGGTATGTACTGCGTAAACCGTGTGCGTCCACGGTAAGGAAATAATTGTTCATCAATCGCCAAGCATGAGCTGGGCTTGTAATGTGCAGCAAGATTATTGTTCATCATCGTCCACAACTCACTGATCGGTGCTGCTTTATCAGTTAGTAAGCGTGTTGCACGAGTGTTTTTATCGTCAAATCTTAGGAACCACAATATCGAACAGAAACGGTTGACTCCCCTTGTGGCGCGATATAAAGGATAGTTTTTGAAGCTCCATAAATCTCGAGCATGTTCTCCATTGCTACGGTTCGCACCAGTCATAATAAGTATGCCAAAAAATGCATACAGCTCTGTTATTGACCCAGGCGTCCATGACTTAGGAGTTGTGTTTGGATGCGCATTGTTGTAAGCATTATAAGTTTCTTTTGCTAACTTATTTTTGTGGCGCATAATTATATCAGCCATTTCAACGTTCATGAAACATTTGAATGCTTGCTCTATTGACAACATTTCAGTGCATCTAGCTGGTCCAGAACGTTCTCTTATAATATTTTGTCTGAGTACCTGACGACTTACATTTGGTTCTTTCATCCACTCAGTACCATCACGTGCAACAAATTTTTCGGCACTAACAGGTAATTCATTATTTTCTTCTTCTTCATCGTCTTCTTCATCATCCTCATAGTCCGCATAATCAGGTAATACTTCTGCGGCACTTCAGCATCGTCATCAGCAATTTTAATTTCATTGATTTGAATTTCTTCTTCATCTTCTGAGTCAAAGTCATAGGGAGCGTCATCGTCACAAATTTCATCAAATAAAGATTGTATATATGATTCTCGCTGTTCCTCAGTTAGCCTGCATAATAAAAAAAAAATTGTATATGTTTACATTGTTGCTTATTTTACATTTTTTACCTTCTACATATGTATATGCTGCACTTGATAAATATTCGTTTCTTCTTGAAGTCATTTCGTATCCAGTTATTTATAGTTTCAGTTATATTTATTTTCACTTCTTACACTTTTGAGCACCAAAACAATAATGAAAATATCAAAAGGCAGCATTTATAACAACACCTTGTGTGAAAACAACCCTTGCAGCTGCATATCTATATAAATAAAAATGAATTGTTGTTCGTTAGTCTGATTAAAACTCGAGAACGGTTTCAAAATGTTTGTCGTAGTCCAGGGTAGGTCTAAACGGTGAGCAAATAAGGAAAAATTACGAGTAAGATAGAGTAAAACGACAATTCCATTTTCCCATATAAAAGTTGACCACTTACTTGCTGTCAAACATTTGACGGTATTTGTACTCTCAGTTCCACTCGAATTGAAGAACGCATTAAAACAAGACTTTTGAATCGACAACATAATATCAACTTTGCTCATAACATCGTGTATTTAAATTTCAATTTCAAATTTCAAAATATATAAATATAATTAATGTGTTGATATGTTTGATGGTGCCAACCTTACAGTGTTACCAACTCTCAAAAATACTTTTATTATAATCACGGGGCATCTCTGCCTGTGCAGACTCCACAATGCTCATTGCTTACTAGATATAGAATACTACATAGTTTGCCATATATGGTAAGCTAGAAGCTGTCTCTTCAGCAGTTTAACAGCGCAGTTTTCATTTATATGAAAATTTCGAAGAGGCAACATATCCCATTTCCACATATGCCGACGGCATTTTAATTTTGGTAATATGAAAATTAGAAGAGCGAGTTAAGACGGTTGTGTTATATTATAAAAATAAAGTACATTTTCAAAATAACATTTAATATTTAGTTTAATATTGTTAATTTATAGAAATATTATGGAAATTGGGTTGTGAAGTCTTAAACTTAATAAACTTATACAAGCATAAATCAAATTATCATTTCTCATTTTAAATTTGTTATTTTAATTGGTATATAAAAGTTATGCCACAATTATTATATAGTAGTCCAAAAATATAAATTCTTATTTTTCCCAGAAATACATTTGTAAAAAAAGGATATTTATCCTTTGTTATTATCTTATTTTTTCCAAAAATACATTTGTAAACAAAAGGATATTTATCCTTTTTTTATGTTCCACACAAAAGATTTAAGGAGTTCAAGAGCTCAAAACGTGCCCTACATCAGCTACCTACCCGACGGCATTTCGCAAATGATAAAATAAATTTTTCAAGAGCTCAAAGCATACGCTACATCATCTCGAACCTACCTACCCTACGCTTTTCCGCAAATGATTATATCATGATAGCAAATGCCCACATACAGATTTGGCAATGGCAATAACAGTTAGTATTCTATAAATTCTATCTTGTCGAGATGCCATTTAATAAATGTATTCGAACGTTCCATTGTTTTGTCATCTCATGTAAAAAGCACGTGTATCCGAACGTTACATTGTTTTGTCCATAAATTTAGAGACTTTTTGCTGCGCTCCTACTTCAACATCCTTGGTTTTGTCATCTCATGTTAAAAAAAAGAAACATTTAATTGGAGAAATATTGAAATACTGCTAAAAGTGATTTTCTTCTCGCTGCTTACAATGCCGAGGAAAAGAAAACGACCTGACATAGGTCGTCGAAGTCGTGTAAATGTGCAACGAGCTACTTTACGCTCCAACCGCACTAATGACCAGCGAGATGCTGATAATGATAACAGTCGTACAAGTATGGGAGAATTACGTTCAAGAGTAAATAACTATCAAGTGGATAGGGGGAGAATGGAACGAGTTCGTGCACATCGATCACAACAGCAGCGAGCACGGGATAACGAATTTAATCGATTCCGCAGACGCAATGCTCCTGTAAACCTCGAACGAGGAGCATTTTCCTACGATCCGGAATTTGATTATAGTGCCGACAAATCTGTGACGATTGGAGAAATGTCAATCATTTGTCAACATTGTAAAGCATTAAAGTACAGTAGTGAACCTGCAGGATTATGTTGTGCTGGTGGCAATGTACAATTGCCTCAATTGGTTCCACTACCTGAACCGTTACACTCATTAGTTAATGGGAACCAGGTAGAATATTTCAATGAAATAAAAACCAAAATGTGTATTCGTTGTTACTCTACAAGTATTTTATTATAAATTATATTATTTTGTTTTGCATTTATCAGGTCAACAACAAAAACGAAAATCCACTGTTGCATGTCCTGACTCTATTTGCCCATATCGCCGGAACCAGTAGGAATATTCGAATGAAACAAAAGACAAAATACTTGTTATATATTAAAATATACATTTAAAAAAAATCATAGAAATCGGCTGAATAAGCATTAAAAAAACCGCAAAATAAGGTCCCGGGTACAAACGTATCCCGGGTGTGTGTTTACGTGGTATTTTCTGGGTGTGTGTTCTAGGGTTAAAGTGATTTTATGAATGAAAATGAATAAAAATGCATGATTGATAAGTTCGGGTGCAACCAAACATTTTATATTGAATATATTTGAGTATATTATGGACCAGATTTTATATATTTTTGCTCATTCCGCATACTACTAATATGCCACATTCTTAAAAAAATGTTCCCTTCGGTTTCGTTAAGGTACCTTACATACAATAACCAATCATATGGACCAAGGTCAAGTGGATGTTCGAAAATCTTTTTAATAGTTATATGGAGGAGGGTCAAGCTTTCGAAAAATTGTATCTACACAACAAGATACACTATTATGAATAAAACATGTTCTGCAATTTTCATTGAGAAGACTCAAATATTGACGGATATATCCAGCATAAAAGGGCTCAGGGAAATATTGACCCGATTTAACCAATTTTTTATACAAAGAAATACTATTGTCATAAAAGTATTCTGTATGAATTTCAATTTCATATATCACTCATTAAACAATATTTTCAGTCAAAAGTCAACTATGGGTACCGGGGTCCACGTATTCGGTACCTAGGGGCTTGAACACTTTTGGTGGGATTTGTACAACTTATGAACAAAATGTCACCTTTTGGTTAAGGTAATTGTTACCTCAAAATTTTATTCCGTTATTTTAATTAATTCTTTATTTGTGTACTGGAAAGTGAAAGAATCAAATGGAATTTTAAATTGTGTTATATGGGAAGTAGGCGCGATTGTAGTCCATTCGCTCATTTTCACACTGTGACATGGAAATATTAAAAGAATATTACATACCAAATTTTATCGAAATCGGTTGGACCATTGTCCAAACACGGCTCCAATAGAGCCCCATATAAAAAATCAATTTTGAGTACCACCTGTCTAGAATAATTTAGTCCGGTATTTCAGTATTTAATTGAAAAAATAAATAAAAGCAGTGTGTACACACTTTTATCCAAATGACCAGTATAACCTCAATCAATGTTCAATTTTTTTTCAAAGATGACTCTATATAACGAGCTGACATTGGAAAAGTTAAGTTTGTATGTAAGTAGAAAAAATAAATTTATAACCCGACCTCCCCCGACACTATAACAAAAACACTAATTTATTAAAACTTAAAAAATATGTTTTCGTTATTTTGATATTTCTTTGTTTTCCTTTTTTTGATATTTCTCCGTTTTCCCGAAAAAAACTAAATAGTACATTAATTAAATTAATCTTTATATTATTAAAATTAAACACATACCATGTTGTTCAGAATCCATAACAAATATTTTCCGGAATTCACGTCACGCAACACAAAACACCAGTTGCAATTTCGAGAATAATAAATAGTATCGAGAATAAGGACGTCTAAATTCCGACTACTTGTCTGGCAATATAGAAGGCTTAATGTTAATCATTTAATATTGTAGTACGGTTACTTTGCAGGTTCACTTTTATATCCAAACAAATTCATTTGTACACATTTATTATATAGTGCAAAAATAGCTTTTAATATACTTTTAAGCATTCCTATATAAACAATGTAATCTTTATTTTATTTTCATTTGTGGTTTTGCGCGCCAATAAAGCATACTGATGCCATCGAGTTGAATAATGCTCACATTTTTGTTATAAAATTCAACTTTTATTAATTTTGTTGTATGCATTTTCCATTGTATATGTATTTATTTCAACCAATGCTTATGAATTCATGAATAAATAGTTATTTTTAAACGTATACATATGTACCAATATTAATTTAATTTTCGTTTCCGATATAACGAATATTTCAGTTTAACGAACGGTCCCAACATTATATCATTCGTTATATTGGAGTACCACTGTATATGATTATAGATTTATACACGATAAAAGCTTATATTACCACACAGTCGAAATAATTGGACATGCGTGCGGCCTCTAAGGATAAGACAGCCGCTGATTAGTTTGACTTACTGCTGCAAGGATATTGTGTGCGTAAAGCTTGTATGGCCGCAAAGCGGTAATGAGAGAAACAAATGGCAGGGATTGAGGGTATCAACCGTCAACATACTTATGTACAATATTGTACATAGCACCATTCTATTGTAAGATAATGGAAATCTATAGATGGTAGGCGACGCAGATAATAGGTAATAGATAGTACATCGTAAACAATGAAAATATAAACTAAAATAGGAGATCCAGTCACGCGTTGGTGTTATAAACATTTTATACTATTATTCGTATATTAAACTATTCAACAGTGAAAATTTTATTAACGAATAAAGGGGAAAGTGATTTTGTCGATATAACAACTCAAGGGATTGTACTAGAGGTTTAATTTTGAATATGTTCATACAAATAAATTTCATTGGAAAAAATAATGAGGCTGCTTTCTCAATATCTGGTTACCAGCCATTCTTTCCAGATTGTACTTAATAAACGTCAACTAATTGTGAGATCGGTCAATATGCATGGTTAATGGAGATGTCCGCTTAAAATAACGTACATTTAATATAGCTTTCACGGTATTTTTTATTTATGAATTGTTATCACTCTCCTAATTTCTAAATTGTTTCAAGCAATAAAGTGGGTTTTTTTATATAAAGATGATATATAAAAGATAACGCATAATAGGTAATGGACAACCATAATAAAAAAAGAAGAAAGGGCTCAGTTCGAGTGTAACCGAACATTCTATACTCTTGCATTGTGCAAGAATCAAAACTGGGGAAATTCCATCAGGTGCAGGTAAAAACTTATGTTAAGAAATGTTCCGAAAAAACTCAACGATTTTTATTCAAATTTGCTATATTCTTGATTCATATTTAATGCCATTAATTAAAACTTATTTTCATTTTACTTCATGCCATCTAAAATTATATGGTAAAAACTCGTTCGAAGAAGCTAAAGTTAATATATGTATTTAGTTGTTGTGAAAAACGTCAAGTTGAGGATCATAATTCATTATATTAGGGATTTGAGGTCTAGACCAAGTCCATTCTATTTCAGAACTAAACCACACATTTTTTTCCCGAAAACAATGAACACAAGAAAACCAGAGAAAAATGTAACTTCTGTTTCACCCGAGTTATAATAAAATTCATAAAAATAAACGAGTCCTTACAAGAATTACATTTTAATACATTCGAGTCTATGTTATCTGAAGAATTTCTTCGGAGATTGCATCGTTTCCTTTGGTTATAGTCTATAGCAAAATTTGTTAAGATATCTCGTCAAACAAGAAAGTTTTCCATACAATACAACAACTGATTCCGATCGTTCAGTTTGTATGGAAACAATTCATATAGCATATAAAGGAAAGGACGTGTGCAAAGTTTGAGACCGATATCTCAAAAACTTAGGGTCAAGTTCACGTATATGCAGGCGGGCACGGTTAAATAGATTCAGGTCGTCATGCTGATATATATAAAGTTGATTAATTTCGAGGTTCAATACCTTTTTATAGAAAATACACAGATACTCCAAATTTAGTGCGGAATGTTTATTATCATTCGAAAGAACCTTCTATGGCATTTATTGTTTTAAGATTATCTCTTTAAACGATGACCGCAGCTTCGTCTTAGATCCGTTTCTCGATGACTCGTTCGAGCATTTCGACTGGTAACTGACGAATGACACGCATGATGTTTTGAGACTTGAGACTTTGCACTTCCCCACAGCAAAAAGTCCAATATGTTAAAATATATGCAGACCGAAGTGTTTCCTCAACACCATGCGATGTGCGGGAAGTGGCTCCGTGTTGTTGAAGCCAAATGTCGCTGAGATCACGAACTTCAATTTCAGGCATTAAATAGTCGGGTATCATGACGCGATAACCGTCGCCATTGAAAGTCACGTTCTCACCCGCTTCATTTTGAAGAAATATGGACCGATGGTTCCACCGGCTTACCAACCACACCAAACCGTTGTTTTTTTTTAGACGAAATGGCAGCACTTGAAACTATTCAAGTTGTTCTTCGTCGCATATGCAGCAATTTTGCTTGTTTACATACCCATTAAGCCAAATGGGATTCTTCGCTGAACAAAATTTGGTTCGCAAACGTCGCATATTTTTGGAACTTTACGAGAGCCCATAGAGCGAAGCGATGTCACTTGAGACTTCTTCAATGCGTTCTGTACGTGGTCTATGCGGTCGAATTTTATCCAATAATGAATGCTGGGTCTCAAGATGGGTGATGGTGTTGCGAATAGTATGCTCAGTAGGCCGATTATGGTTACGAGTGAAGAGCGCGAAATATAAATGATATATAATATATTTTATAGATATACTATATATATGGTATTTATATATATTATGTAAATCTGTGTTACATATAAATATAATTTTATAATATTTTGAATATAATAAAGAGGTAGTAGTTAATACCTAATAGGCAATAGTATAATGAATAATAGTGACAATAGGGTATAAATTGTATGTGTGCCATTCCATCAATTGGCGACATGGCTTTGAATCCGTGGTTCTCCGATTTTGACGAAGCTTTAGAATATCATAATATAGACCAAAATAAGAATATCTGTAAACTTTTTAGTGGTCAAAGTTGCTCCATTGTTTTTTGGCGCGCAATTCAAATTGAGATCAAACAAAAAAATGGCAATTTCTTTTATTTTTTAACGACCTCAAAATTGAGTGAAAAAAATTTTGCAATTATCCAATTTTAAATTTAAAATTTAATTCCAAAAAAAAAAACTTTTCCAAAAATCCCGTTTTTTGTGCTTTTCCCCCAATTTTTTTTCAAAATTGACTTTTTCATTCGATTCCTTGTTCAATTTTACATAAGGATCAGTGTTCAAAAATATTTTTTTCAAAATTGACTTTCCCATTCGATTCCTCGTTAAATTTTACATAAGAATCAGTGTTCAAAAGTATGGGACTCTGATCCCATGAACAGCAAAAAAATGCAAAGTTGTCGCAAGTATACAACTCCAACATTTGATTGCATAAAAGCTCGATTAAAGTGTCAGGACGTTGCTAGAGGGTGCACGTGGGGCATGAAATAGGTGTATAGCCGGTGCTTTGTATTTAGTGCGAAAGCTACAAGTCAAATGTTTAACCCCATCCGGGCCCCGTTCACTGTCATCTCTCACCAGTCATCACTTGAGTTCTCAAATGACAGCAAATCCCGCGTAAATTGTCAAATGTGACACGGATGTTAAGTTGTGTTTACTTACATCTCGTTTCCATTATAGATGTGAACATGCTTGTAAGTGTTATATGAATTGCTGCTCATTTGTGAATATGGGCTTTGTATATATTCGCGTGTTTAATTGGGTTTTGTAACCGTCATCCACTGTCGGAAGCTGCAAGAGACATGTTGTAGAAGCATCCCTGTGAGAAAAATGTGAACGAAAATAAATTGTTTCAAGCTGGAAAGGTTGTTTTGCAAAATATGCTTAAAGCACCTATAACACCTGTTCAGAAACCGACCTTACTATTTATTGTATATATTAAGGGCCCTGTACAGATATTTTAATCATAAGTGTTTTCAACGGCATAACACAACTATTTCTTATTTGTTTATTACTTTAGGATCATTTGTGATCCTTTAAATAGCCGGTGCAATATTTTTGTTGCATACATTAAATATTAAAGAAAGTAATCTATAAACCCGAAATGAAATGGTTAGTAGTAAAAAATATCTATGCTTACGACTACAAACATTTGTATGTGCTGGTGATAATGCACATAAATATTTGTAACGTGATATCTGTTTCTGTAAAGATTTACAAAAATAACTCATTTATGAATGAAGCCTTTAAGAACTGTTCAGAAAATTGAATAGACGGATATTATAGAAGTGTGGTTTATCCTGTTCAAGCAGCATGATATTAGTCGGACCAAATCTATTTTTTGATTTTATGCTACAGCTTTCGGTTAAAAGATAAAAATTTCATATGTAATCAAACGAACTGGGGCTAAATCAAAGCATTTCATAGCTAACGCTTATGTAGAACCTCACTTATCTAAGAGCTTAATAAACGAGCTAAGAGGGTTAAATACGGCATCATATTTATAGCAAACAGTTCGTAAAAAAAACGTATGAACAGGTTTTATTAACAGATCGGTTTTAAAATTAACGGTTAAATTTTAAAGAATTAATTACATTATAGTAATATATTTTCCTCAACTTTTTGTTACAATTATATAATACCCATTCGCCCCTTGATCGGCTATAACTAAAAATAAAGTAGTCAGGAAGTATTTTGTATTTAAATACAATAATAATATACTGCTATGAATAAAAAAAGCTCTCTTATTTTTAATGGGATAACTGACATATGGGCCGATATATGATGAACAACGTCACCCCGAAGTTTGAAAATCTTTTTATATATAGGGCTAAGGGAAATGTTGGTCCAATTCAACCCATTTTTGAGACACAGATATACCATTATAAGAGAAGGATTATACCTTAATTTCAGTTATATATACCACGCATTGACCGACATTTTCGATTAAAAGTCACAGGGGTCTAAATATTCGGTGCCTAGGGGCTTGAACAGTTTTTATTGGTTTTAAACAATTATTGGTCACACACACCAAAGACATTATTCGTGCTAAGTTTTACCCTGTTAAATTAATTACTTGATTTGTGTACTGGAAACTTAATGAATGAAGTGAAATTTAAAATTGTGCTATATGGGAAGTAAGCGTGCTTGTTGTCCGAATTCATCCATCTTCACAATGAGAACGTAAAAGAATAAATTTTTTCGAATCGGTTGATCGGTTTTTTTTTTAATTTTTTATTTTTCTTACTAAAGTTGGCTTCCACTCAAGCTCTTAAAATAAAACCACTTACGTTTCATAACATAATACAGCATTTACCGTGAGAACTCTTCACATTATCTCTGTGTCTATATGTTTATACCCCTACTTATCTTCTCCCTTATACTAACACTTTGTTCCTTTCTAAATGTTTGTCCGAATTCACCAACCAATTTTTATACTATCATACATACATATGGTACTTATGTTTACTGTTACAGCAATAATTCAAGATTTCGAAATGTTTTCAGTCAATAAAATTTTCACTTTGTTGATTTGATCTCCCAAACGCTTGGCTATTCCCCATTTTCCCTTCTTTCATAAAAACAATGCAGAATATAGCGCCGTCCGGTTAACTGATTCAAAATATATTTTTCACTTTTAAATTAAATGTAGAAAAACCAGTACAAAGTTCGGAGCAAAGCACGGAAGGCGCTAGAGCTCAGTTGAGGAAATAGTAATACAAGCATTAGCCAAAGAGTGCAGGTGTTTGGGTGAGATGTAAATTTTAGTAACAACATAGAGGGAAGAGCGGATACTCGGAGGATACTGCGGTGAATTGCGGCGCTTACAGACCAACTAGCGCCACCAAAGAGCCAACAGGCTTAATCGGCTAGCGGGCCGCTAGTAGAAAATGACTGGAATCTGCTGCTTTTTTTTATTGTTTTATTTTTTTGGTGTTGTCATTTGTTTATGGTTTTTTGTTTCAATTTGGCTTCGGAGAGTCGTGCAATAGTTGGGAAGCAAATACCCGTCAAAGAAAAGCTCCATTTCGGAAAGCAGTGGCGACGAAGTTTATGTGGCAACAGAAGAAAACAAATAGCAACAACATAAGCGATAACAAGGACTTCAATATGTCTAGCGCCTTGTTGAGCTGAGTCGAAATAAATTTTCGTTGGCCCTTGAGTAAGATAAAAAGTAGATTATAGAGTGAACATTTGCACAAAAACCAAAGAGATTTTTCTGCTCAAGAAAATTTAATAAAATAAAAAATTAAATTTAATAAATCAATTAGAATAAGAAATAATGTAGGTAAACTTTAACCAAGATTGTCTTCTTCTTCTTCTTAATTGGCGTAGACACCGCTTACGCGATTATAGCCGAGTTAACAACAGCGCGCCAGTCGTTTCTTCTTTTCGCTACGTGGCGCCAATTGGATATTCCAAGCGAAGCCAGGTACTTCTCCACTTGGTCCTTCCAACGGAGTGGAGGTCTTCCTCTTCCTCTGCTTCCCCCGGCGGGTACTGCGTCGAATACTTTCTGAGCTGGAGTGTTTTCATCCATCCGGACAACATGACCTAGCCAGCGTAGCCGCTGTCTTTTAATTCGCTGAACTATGTCAATGTCGTCGTATATCTCGTACAGCTACAAAAAACCAAGATTGTCACTGAATACAAATATTATTCAGTATCTTATCATCCAATTTTTATTAAAAAATTTGATTATTTATAGTTTTTCATACATTTTATGTAATGCCATATGATATTCATTTCACGAGAATTCTAATGAATATTAGTTTCTATTTTTTCGTTTGGTACTCTGAAAAATAAGTTTTTCGCACCTCTAAGAAAGTCTCTCAAAGTATGAGCTCTTAATTGTAACGAGAAGGTCATTCGCCTTAAAGTTTTTTATTTTGTTTCATATTATCAGATAGAAAAATTCAAATCACCAACTACTTGCAAAAATATTTAGTTTTATATTTTTATCATTGACTGCTAATTTGTTTGGAGGCGCTCCTTAAGTCGATGCTTAGCCTTTGCTTTTGTTCGTGCACTCTTGTCATGTTATTCTCCGTGGTATTCGTTCTCGGTGCACCTGGCAATGGCTCACCAACAAATCATCTAAGAAGAAACCCGCTTCTGTATCTTTATAAAACTATAAAGGTAAGAGACTACAGATACTACTACAGCGGCTTTGCCTTTAGAATCATAGATCCAACAGCGACTGTCACTAAAATATTTTTAAAAGACATCACGAATCAAGTCGATTGGGAGATAATTTTGCGATAAATTGGAGTCTTCTATAAAATGACCGAAAGCCCAGAAAATTAAAAAAATTATATTGCTGTAAAAATATAAATAAATATGCTCATAGTTGGAGTAGAGCGCAGCGGTATTTCGACACAGACAAAAATGTTCAAGACAGCCTGAACTTTACCTATTCTATTAATTAAATACATATATGACACCTATGCAAGGCTAACAAATTCGGCATCATCAAATAAAAACTCTTTGCTGTCAGCAAATTTAGATAACACAGAACGTCAAATAACTTATTTTTTACTTGTACACTCTTCACGGCAAACTATGAAGTCAATGAGTTTATGCTATGGAAGGACCTCAACTCACTTTTCGATTTTGAAAAATAAAAAAATATTAAAATATGGTAACTTGACTTTACCCACACTTAACAAAAAATTGGCTTTCTTTGCCGGCATACTTTTCAAGCGTTCATACGCTTCCATTCACTAGCAACACAAAGCGGCAGTAGTGGTAGAGCATAACAGCAATAACAAAGAAAAAAGTTGAAAATAAATATGAATTTAAGCATGAAACAAAAGCAACAGCAACTTTTGGATGGTTCAAGCTTGCAGAAGTCAAAGAAAGCAAATTTACTTGCGCCTGCACCATGTTGCCACGCGCCATAATATTACAGCTTCAATATTATAGCTTCTTCTTCTCCTTTATCATCACTTCAGCTTTTTTGTGCATTCACCAAGAAATGGTGAATGGAAGGCAGCGCTGCGGTTGGCAGAATGTAAAATGGCTGTGCAAAACAAATGTGGACAAAAAACAAGAAAAAACGTTAACTTCGGTTGCACCGAAGCTAAATACCCGTCACAGGTGCATTTCTGTTAGTAACTATGTGTTCAGTTTGTATGGAAGCTATATGCTATAGTTAACCGATCTGAACAATTTCTTCGGAGATTCCATTGTTGCTTTAGAAAATAATCTGTACCAAATTTCGTGAATATATCTTGTCAAATGTGAAAGTTTTTCATACAAGAACTTGATTCCGATCGTTCAGTTTGTATGGCAGCTATATGTTATAGTGGTCCGATATCGGCCGTTCCGACAAATGAACAGCTTCTTGAAGAGAAAATGACGTTTGCAAAATTTCAAAACGATATCTTAAAAACTGAGGGACTAGTTCGTATATATACAGACAGGCAGACGGACAGACGGACAGACAGACGGACATGGCTAAATCGACTCAGCTCGACATACTGATCATTTATATATATACTTTATAGGGTCTCCGTCGATTCCTTCTGGGTGTTACAAACTTCGTGACAAACTTAATATACCTTGTTCAGGGTATAATACATAAATGCGAATAAGCGGTTTAGATGGCAAGAGAAGACAACAAACGTGGGAATGAACAGCAGAAAAATGAGTGCCAACGAAACAAAGCGAATGAACCAACAACAAGTACGCACACAGAAAAAAGGATTTTCATTAAAGAAAAATAGTCCATGGAAAAAATGACAAAAGCAATCATGAAATACGAGTCGCACCAGCAGCAGCAGATTCCATGGCTTCTCAGCAGCTGTGTTTGTGGCATGCGGCGAACCTAGTATTTGACCGAAAGAGCAGCAGGCTTTTGGTCAACTTTGGTTTTCTTTTTGAATGCATGCAGGTAAGAAATAAGCAAACAAAAAATTTAAAAAAATCTGTCTTACCATGCTGAGGCATTGTTTGCGGACGTAATGAAGATTTCTCAAATTGTTCATTTTCAATTTTTTATTAATACAATAAAAAGCGTGTGAGTAGTGTCAGCCCGCTTTAAACATGAAGTATCTAATAAAAAAAATAGAAATTGGAAACCACATAAGTTGAAATTATAAATCAAAAAATTTATTTTAAGTTTGTATTATTTATTTTTTTCATTTATTTCGTTTGCAGCGGCATTTCGCCTTGTTATCAACAATATTTGCATGTTAAACTGTATTTCTGTAGCTTCTTTCTAGCAATTAAACAGTGCTTGCAAAAATATGACACACATACAAAGCATGCGAGTATATAACGGTGTTATGTGCAAGTGAAAGGAAAGTTCAAATTTTACACAAATATAGCAAAAAACGTGAAAGCAAAACTAAATTCGAGAAATTTAGAATAACCACAAATTATACGAATATATCAATGGCCAATAATCGGGAAATGTGCGAACTGATAGTGTAAATTTTTGATAATCATACTCACTTTCTACCATATTTATTTTAATTGTGACTCATGGTAATCAAGAAAAAACTTTAACCCAATTTTTGGCAACAACCTATATCTACACTTCATTAGTAAAACTTTAGGTTTCGCCTTCAAAATCCCATAGTTTAGTTGAAACATTTACATTGATCCGTTTAAAGTTTTTATATATATCATCCTTAGTACCCTTTGAAGATGCCTACCGCAAATCTTTATATTAGAATAGAGAGATATCTCTAACAGTTCGCGTAATGTAAACATAAATTTAATAGGAAATGGGAACACGTTCACTTTCCAAACACTGTAGACCATATGGACTCCTCCTTATTTTTATGCACGATCACATATATATACTTGGACTCTCCATTGAAGTTATTTCATTTTGAGGAAAATAATTTTTTAAATCATGCTGCAAAAGAATTCCAAGTTTTACTCAACATTTACTTAAATTATGTGAGAAAACCATATCGATTTCTTACAAAAAACCATTTATGTCTATAATATGTTTCAAGTTTAAGGTTGTGGAGATTTTTCTAATGCAAGTATTACTAGAATTACTTGTATCTATATAAAGTATCGTCATTACTATTGCCATTGGCAAGCACTTTAATTGTAATGCTTGTAAACTAGTTAATATCCGGATGGAACCCTCTACTAAAACAATTGGTTGGAGATACACGCTTTAACTAAATTTGGAGAGCGGTGAATATTTTAACAAAGTTGATGATCCATTGGAGATATGGGGACAACTTAAATCCAATCCTAGCTTATAAATTACATAAATATATGGTGAAAGCCAAAAATTGTAAAGATGAGGAGAAAGATAACAGTGATGGTAACTTTTTTCCCAAAAACATTATACAGAAAATATATGCAAGTATACATAATATCGATGAAAAAATCAAGAGAAATAACCCTCAAATTCACGTCGAGAGAAATCAAGATCTCTTCAAGATTTTGTTTTATTTTTATCTTCCCGACCTCAGATCACCCGTTAATTATTACTGCCTACTTTCTTGTTATTAAGTCTTTCGTTTTTAATAGGTTTCATTCTATTAAATATAAAATTGTTTAACCTTTTACCACTACCAAAAGTTTCTGCACTGATCTATATAAAAATTAGCATCATTTGCTTCTATATTTTCGAAATTCTAACTAATTTCTATATAAAGGATTTATTTGTTATTATGTAACGATACTGCAATATGTATCTGTTATAGCTATATATATTTGATATCACATTATCGCGAAATTCAGTGCAAACGCATATAAACACATACATGTGATTCAATGAACATGTGTGTTGAAGTTTAATTTTTTTCCATGAAATCAATTTCCAACACAAACAAGCTATTAGTTTCCAATTTAAAATGTACCTAAATTATATTTCCTTTCAAATGTATATACATATGTAACTTGGGATTTTTAATATTTTACATCTAAACCTTTCAAAACAAGTAAGGAAGCGCTAAGTTCGGGTGTCACCGAACATTTTATACTCTCGCATGATAAAGTGATAATCGAGATTTCATTATCTGTCATTTACATATTTTTCAAATACCGTATTTGTGTAAAGTTTTATTCCGCTATCATCATTGGTTTCTAATGTATATATTATATAGAGAAGGCATGAGATGGAATTCAAAATAGCGTTATATTGGAAGAAGGCGTGGTTGTGAACCGATTTCCCCCATATTTCGTACATGTCATCAGGGTGTAAAGAAAATATTATGTACCGAATTTCATTGAAATCCGTTGAGTAGTTCCTGAGATATGGTTTTTGGTCCATAAGTGGACGACGCCACGCCCATTTTCAATTTTTGAAAAAAGTCTGGGTGCAGCTTTCTTTTGCCATATCTTCCGTAAAATTTAGTGTTTCTGACGTTTTTTGTTAGTCGGTTAACGCACTTTTAGTGATTTTCAACATAACCTTTGTATGGGAAGTGGGCGTGGTTATTATCCGATTTCTTCCATTTTTGAACTGTTTATGGAAATGCCTGAAGGAAACGGCTCTGTAGAGTTTGGTTGACATAGCTATAGTAGTTTCTGAGATATATACAAAAAACTTAGTAGGGGGCGGGGCCACTCCCACTTTTCCAAAAAAATTACGTCCACATATGCCCCTCCTTAATGCGATCCTTTGTGCCAAATTTCACTTTAATATCTTTATTTATGGCTTAGTTATGACACTTTATAGGTTTTCGGTTTTCGCCATTTTGTGGGCGTGGCAGTTGGCCGATTTTGCCCATCTTCGAACTTAACCTTCTTATGGAGCCAACAAATACGTGTACCAAGTTTCAGCATGATATCTCAATTTTTACTCAAGTTACAGCTTGCACGGACGGACGGACAGACGGACGGACAGACGGACGGACAGACAGACATCCGGATTTCAACTCTACTCGTCACCCTGATCACTTTGGTATATATAACCCCATATCTGACTCTTTTAGTTTTAGGACTTACAAACAACCGTTATGTGAACAAAACTATAATACTCTCCTTAGCAACTTGTTGCGAGAGTATAAAAATTAGGTATAATGTAATTAAACGTATATAAAGTATTTTAATATAACTTATACCTGCTATATAAAGTAAGTATTTAAAAATGAATTAATATTTCATACAAAAAAAGAAGTAAATGTAGGTGTACTTCAATTTTACAATATATATAGCATTAGTAATATTTTTGTTAACAATTGAAGTATCTGGAACAAAAATGCTTTGAAACAAGTAAGGAAGGGCTAAGTTCGGGTGTCACCGAACATTTTATACTCTCGCATGGTAAAGTGATAATCGAGATTTCATTATCCGTCATTTACATATTTTTCAAATACCGTATTTGTGTAAAGTTTTATTCCGCTATCATCATTGGTTCCTAATGTTTATACTCGTATTATACAAAGAAGGCATCAGATGGAATTCAAAATAGCTTTATATTGGAAGAAGGCGTGGTTGTGAACCGATTTCAGCCATATTTCGTACATGTCATCAGGGTGTTAAGAAAACATTATATACCGAATTTCATTGAAATCGGTCTAGTAGCTCCTGAGATATGCTTCTTGGTCCATAAGTGGGCGGCGCCACGCCCATTTTCAATTTTTAAATAAAGCCTGGGGGCAGCTTCCTTCTGCCACTTCTTCCGTAAAATTTAGTGTTTCTGACGTTTTTGTTAGTCGGTTAACGCACTTTTAGTGATTTTCAACATAACCTTTGTATGGGAGGTGGGCGTGGTTATTATCCGATTTCTTCCATTTTTGAACTGTATATGGAAATACCTGAAGAAAACGACTCTGTAGAGTTTGGTTGACATAGCTATAATAGTTTCCGAGATATGTACAAAAAACTTAGTAGGGGGCAGGGCCACGCCCACTTTTCCAAAAAAATTACTTCCAAATATGTCCCTCCCTAATGCGATCCTTTGTGCCAAATTTCACTTTAATATCTTTATTTATGGCTTAGTTATGACACTTTATAGGTTTTCGGTTTCCGCCATTTTGTGGGCGTGGCAGTGGGCCGATTTTGCCCATCTTCGAACTTAACCTTCTTATGGAGCCAAGGAATACGTGTACCAAGTTTCATCATGATATCTCAATTTTTACTCAAGTTACAGCTTGCACGGACGGACGGACAGACGAACGGACGGACGGACAGACGGACGGACAGACGGACGGACGGACAGACAGACATCCGGATTTCGACTCTACTCGTCGCCCTGATCACTTTGGTATATATAACCTATATCTGACTCTTTTAGTTTTAGGACTTACAAACAACCGTTATGTGAACAAAACTATAATACTCTCGTTAGCAACATTGTTGCGAGAGTATAAAAATCAATTTTTTTCGCAATTACAGGGGGGTTACTCTGTAAGGCGTTGCGCAAGTGAAAACGCTCGTTGAAGAAAAAAAGCAAATCTGTAAGCACATTGGAAATTGCGTTTTACCGCTTCGCAATGGCAGCACTCTGTATTGCGTAAACGAGTGTAAAATCTGTGCGTTTAACGAATTTTTGATTCGATATCAAACTGGCAAGCGCAACGGACAAAAAAAGTAAGTTTATAAGGTATATTTGTAGTTTTAATTAAAAAAAAAATTATTTAACAGGGAACATTCTAAAAATAAACAAACAAACCCAACACAATTCGAAATTTTAGCTAATTATATGAAAACATATTCGGAACTTTCCAAAGGACAACTCAAAACTGTGGACACGAAAAATGCTGCAAATAATTCATGGAAAGAGTTGGTATGTGACCTTAATGCTGCGGGGCTACCATCGCGCGATGTTTTAAAATGGAAAAAGGTAATGAAGATTAATTATTAATGATTTTTGAAGCACATATTACTTAATTATTTAAAGGCTTGGTCGGATTATAAAACCCATTTGAAAGCAAAAATGCGGCGGAACAAACTAACTCTCTGGAACTGGTGGTGGTCCTCCAAGTCATTGCTCCTTAACACCGTTGGAGGAGCAGGTTAGTGAGCTCCTGGCAATGGAAATATCCGTCAGTGGAATAAGCGGCACCTCAGAATTTGGTGCAGCACAGTAAACGCAACCAAGTGGGTCAGATATCACAACCGACGAATTCCGACAGAATGAACCAACGCCAGTGGATGAAATGCCACATTGTTCACGTCAAAGAGTCGCTCCGCAAAAGCAAGAGAGCCTTTTAAATAAGTAGGTGGATAACCAAATCGCTTATCACAAAGGTTCATTAAAAGTGTTGCCTGAATCTAATGAAAACCTAAAGGTGAATGCAAAATTATGATAAAACAAACATAAAATTCTTCTTCTTAATTGGCGTAGTCACCGCTTACGCGATTATAGCCGAGTTAACAACAGCGCGCCAGTCGTTTCTTCTTTTCGCTACGTGGCGCCAATTGGATATTCCAAGCGAAGCCAGGTCCTTCTCCACTTGGTCCTTCCAACGGAGGAGGTCTTCCTCTTCCTCTGCTTCCCCCGGCGGGTACTGCGTCGAATACTTTCAGAGCTGGGTGTTTTCATCCATCCGGACAACATGACCTAGCCAGTGTAGCCGCTGTCTTTTAATTCGCTGAACTATGTCAATGTCGTCATATATCTCGTACAGCTCATCGTTCCATCGAATGCGATATTCGCTGTGGCCAATGCGCAAAGGACCATAAATCTAACGTATCATAACGTCGACTCATCGGTTGCTGTCATCGCCCAAGCCTCTGCGCCATATAGCAGGACGGGAATTATGAGCGTGAACATAAAATTAGTAAAAGAAAATATAGATTAGCTGTTGAAAAATTCGAACACAAAAAAAGGATTGATTTGGCCAAAACAAAACTAAATTTGCAACATTAGAACTAAAAAAGCAAATGCTAGAAATTGAACGGCGCGACCAATAAAAATGTTGTATTTTTTAATACTTACTGATAATTATTTATTTATTATATTAATAGTTTAAATGAAATGTTTTGATTTAAATACGTATTTTGTGTTGATGTGATAGTTTTTACTTTTTATTACATATACTTACATATATAGATATATATACACATGTGCAAGAGACTAAAGCGTTATATCATTAATGTGAATTTTAATCAAATAAATGTGAAAATTTAAAAAGTTTACTTTATTAAATAGAGTTATATGTTTATAAAGTACTCATACTGTTTTTTATTTGATCCCTTAAACGTTTAGCAATATTGGTTTCATTCGCATTTCCTATGGTTTCAGTATAACTAACATCGACTTTTTCAACTTCTATTGCTATATTGGCACGTGATTCCTCATTAAAAGGAGTGCAAATATTATGAAGAGTACAACATACGTTCAAAATTTGCACCACTTTTTCTGGGGCATAATGTAGTTCTCTAGCAGCTAAAAGGCATCGGAAAAGCGCTTTTAATACTCCAAATACTCGTTCGATATGGGGTCTGGCTTTTGAAAATTTTATAATGTAGTAATTTTCAGCAGAGTTTTCAGCAGCATTTCTGTATAGAGTTAAAAGCCATGGCTCAAGCGGATATCCAGAGTCGCCTGTAAGAAAAAAATTAAGTTAGCAAAATAATTGATGCATATAATAGCTAATGAGTAAAATTAACGAATGTGTATATGCTCACTAAGAATGCGAATTCCTATTTCTCCATTCACATAGTTGGTTTGTAAATCTTGGCGCTCGCTTGACAAATTCCAAACATGTGAATCATGACACGCCCCAGCAAACCGACCGTTAACGGCTTTTATTATCATCTTATGATCACATACATATCTAGGTTTTGGAAACAATATTTATAAAAAAACAAAGATAAATTAAAAAAAACAATTGCCTTACCACCATAGCGTTTATACACTATGCTTTAATTTCCTATTGAAATAAAAATGCTCATAAACTGCCGGTCGTATCATTTGGCTGTGAGTACCATCCACCACTCCAATTACTCCTGGAATTCCAGACATTGAGTAAAAAGCTCGTTTCGCTTAATATTTCTCCTCTGAAGACATTGCTAAACTTATGTGTTTTAGACACAGCATTTTCTCAATTGCTTTACTAACTTCAAACACACATCGCGAAACTGTTTGTTGAGCTAGTCCTGTATGGTAATCTTGTCCAATTTGCTGTTGATACCCTCCCTGCGCCAAAAACTTTAAAGTTGCCGCTAATTTCACAATTTCGGGTATTCCTGTGGACCTACGTGGAGTTTTTAGCTCACTACTTATGCTATCCAACACATATTTGAATGATTCCTTGCTTAAGCGAAAGTTTTGCACGAAACTATTTACGAGTAGAAGCACAAACAAGTTTGAAGAATTACATTACACTTTATCATTCAAACTTACCTTTTTTCACTAAGACTCATCACATTAGACTTGTCCCTAATAATTTTCCGCTCAACTCGTTCATATTTTGTGTTTTCCTCCCATAACACAACGAAATCCATATCCACACCTTTTTCATTGATTTAAAATTACTTTTACATAAAACTTTTCAAATTGAATTATGTACGTCTGTCAATTTTCTACACTTTTTCACTTTTCTGTTATTGATTTTGTTTTCATTCTCCTTCTTTTCGGTCAGTAATGTCAACTATACTGGAAATATGTCAACGGGAAAACAGTGCGACATTGTTTACAATGCAAAAGTGTTACAGAGTACCAATTGCCCTTCGCAACGCAATTCGCTTTCGCAACGCATTGCTATTCGTAACGCATTACAGAGTAACCCCCCAGATCTTCCTGACTATAAAATCATTTCTCTAAATGTTCTGCGCAGTTAAAGTTATACCATACATCAAATATATCATACAATTGATCTTTAGACTCTGTGCTGCTCATACCACGTGGTGGACTTTGTGAATTTAGTACAATACTTTATAATGGGTTGTCGAAAAAGTCTTGCGGAATTTTTATTGAATTTTTTATATTGAAATTGAAATGAATTTTTGATGACTCATGCCCAGCTCTTGACCGATGCGACGGCTGCTACTATGCCAGTCTCTTTCGACCAATTCAGCGATTTTATCGCAATTTTCGACGACAGGCCTTCCGGAGCGTGGCGCATCTTCGACCACCTCTACACCAGAACGAAAACGTAGAAACCATCGTTGTGCGGTGGAAATAGAAACTGTATCGGGTCCATAAACTGCACAAATTTTATTGGAGGCTTGAGATGCATTTTTGCCTTTATCGTAGTAGTACTGTAAAATATGCCGTATTTTCTCTTTATTTTGCTCCATGTTTGCGACGCTATAACTCACGAACGACTTAAAAGAAACGGCAATCAATCAAACACGTGTTAGCGCGTGAAATGAGCTTTCCAAAAGGTATAGCATGACCCCATGCCACGAATAAAACTAGAACTACGCGCTTTCAGCGCCAACTAGCGAAAATACCGCAAGACTTTGTTGACAACCATTATTTAAACATGTTTTTTTCCAACAATATCTTATTTTTAAAATAGATAAAGAAATATTATTATAGAGATAATAATATGGTGCAAAATTTTACGCTTTAAAAAAAAGTTCTGGATGATTTATTTTCATAAAAACATTCCTTTAATAGTTACATGCAGTTATATACATTATATGAGAATGAAAATCATTAGGCAGGATTTAAATAGAAACAAGAAAAAACGTTAACTTCGGTTGCACCGAAGCTAAATACCCTTCACAGGTGCATCTCTGTTAGTAACTATGTGTTCAGTTTGTATGGAAGCTATATGCTATAGTCAACCGATCTGAACAATTTCTTCGGAGATTACATTGTTGCTTTAGAAAATAATATATACCAAATTTCGTGAATATATTTTGTCAAATGTGAAAGTTTTCCATACAAGCATTTGATTCCGATCGTTCAGTTTGTATGGCAGCTATATGCTATAGTTAACCCATCTGAACAATTTCTTCGGAGATTACATTGTTGCTTTAGGAAATAATATACACCAAATTTCCTGAATATATCTTGTCAAATGTGAAAGTTGTCCATACAAGATCTTGATTCAGATCGTTCAGTTTGTATGGCAGCTTTATGCTATAGTAATCCGATCTGAACAATTTCTTTCGAGATTACATTGTTGCTTTAGGAAATAATATATACCAAATTTCGTGAATATATCTTGTCAAATGTGAAAGTTGTCCATACAGGAACTTGATTCCGATCGTTCAGTTTGTATGGCAGCTATATGCTATAGTCGACCGATCTGAACATTTTCTTCGGAGATTACATTGTTGCTTTAGAAAATAATATATACCAAATTTCGTGAATATATTTTGTCAAATGTGAAAGTTTTCCATACAAGCATTTGATTCCGATCGTTCAGTTTGTATGACAGCTATATGCTATAGTTAACCGATCTGATCAATTTCTTCGGAGATTACATTGTTGCTTTAGAAAATAACATATACCAAATTTCGTTAATATATCTTGTCAAGTGTGAAAGTTGTGCATACAAGAACTTGATTCCGATCGTTCAGTTTGTATGGCAGCTATATGCTATAGTTAACCGATCTGAACAATTTCTTCGGAGAATTCATTGTTGCCTTTGAAAATAACATGTACAAAATTTCGTGAATATATCTTGTCAAATGTGAAAGTTGTCCATACAAGAACTTGATTCCGATCGTTCAGTTTGTATGGCAGCTATATGCTATAGTTAACCGATCTGCACAATTTCTTCGGAGATTACATTGTTGCCTTTGAAAATAACATGTACAAAATTTCGTGAATATATCTTGTCAAATGTGAAAGTTTTCCATACAAGCATTTGATTCCGATCGCTCAGTTTGTATGGCAGCTATATGCTATAGTGGTCCGATATCGGCCGATCCGACAAATGAGCAGCTTCTTGAAGAGAAAATGACGTTTGCAAAATTTCTAAACGATATCTTAAAAACTGAGGGACTAGTTCCTAGTATATATACAGACAGACAGACAGACGGACAGACAGACCCTGTTCAGGGTATAAAAAGATAAAGATTCTGTGGGGGAAGTTGCAAAACATAATCAGCTCCCCAAATACAATTACATAGCTATGGCATGTGAGTCGGCAGTGGGCCGACGCTTGTATTTTGCATGCGTTTAATTGTGTTAATGCTTTTAGTAGATAAAAATAATTGGAAATGCAAATACTATATCGAATAACACTTCATTGAGCACACCACTAACAGTTTGAACGTACACAACTATACAGGTATCTATAATATTGTATTTGAGAATTCATTTTAGTGTGAACGCGCTATGAGTTGCATAGAGTTGAATAGATTTTGATGTACCACGTGACACTAGGGCCTATGAATTGAGAGATTGAACGTATACAACTATACAGGTATCTATAATATTGTATGTGAGAATTCATTTTAGTGGGAACGCGCTTTGAGTTGCGTTCAGTTGAGGTGATTGCCGTTAAGTTGAATAGATTTTGATGTACCACGTGACACTAAACCCTACGAATTGAGAGATAGCGATTTTCCGTTGTGATAATATTGCCATTAAAATGCGTTATATCGTCGTTAAATTTTCGTTTATTTTTAATTTTTGCATGTAATATAGCGATTTGCAACTAACTACTGTATGCCATCGACATAGCAGAGAGTAGGTAGCCATTTTAAGTATCCACTTATACCCATAAGCTCATGCACTCGCTCTCGGCATTCAACTCACTCACTTATGCGATTATACCACTCCAATTCATACTCGTAATGTATTTTAATTTTATGGATGTGAAGTAATCGTTGTATTCATTGCATACAATTTTGTCGACATTTTGTCGCCCATAAATGTGAACGAATTAAACTATAATGTCGTTGAGCGACGCACATGCATTAAGAGTGGTGCAAATACGAACGCACAAACACGCAATCGATTTACGAAAGCCCAATGGGAAAATATTATTTTAGTTTAGTAGATAATCTTTTAGTGTTTAGATTTGCCATAAATATGTATGGTATAGTATAAGTCAGATAAAAAGGTTTTCTAGAGACTCAAATTCATTAATAATAAAAATAACAATCTCAACGTAAACGCCTCCCTCAATATCAACCTTAACCTCAAACCCAACTTCAACCTCAACCTCAACCTTAACCTCATCATCAATATTAATATCAATCTCAATCAAGAAAACTAACCGTTACAATCAAGCAAGATGCAATCTGGATGCATATATTTTAATTAAAACAATCAATAAACTGTAGTGAGACCGTCGAAATATGTCAAATATTGAAGAAATACGTATGAGTAGACTCAGGAGAAATTTCTGGTGGTGACATTAGAACAGAGAATGCTTGCCACTGTGTTCAGTTAAATTTTGCGGCATCGTTGTTAGAGTGGACGGATATCAATAAATGGTAGATCTGTTAAATAAATTTTTCCAACAAAGAAGCTCATTTAGTACTCTAACAACTTGTGGTACTTTACTTGTACTTGCAGAGCTTGGAGTGAGGAACTTACAAGAATACGATACAAGTCACTGTCGCTTTTTCTTTGCTGAATCCAATAGACAGTACAATTACCTTTGCCTTTGTGTCCTTAGAGTTATGACAATAGGTAGATGATGAGCTTTCTAATGAAAGTGGGACTTACAATTCTTTCGAAAATGTTGAATAACGATCCTTTTGCGGTTTTTTACAGATAGCGATTAGATTGCCGATTAATCAAATATCTGCGTGTCTTAAACCAACCAGATTCGTCGAAATACTTGTTTTTTTTTTAGGTTTTGTAAAATCTGTGACAAATGTCACATTAAAATAATAATTCGTGTTTGGTATACGCTCGTATTTTGAAAGTAAAACCATTTTGAAAGATCATTTGGGCCTAAGAAAAGTGAAAGCACGATTGGTTCCAAAATCACTAATTTTATTCCAGAAAGAGCGTCTGTGAAACAAAGCTTTCCGACTACCAAGATGTCACGAAACAAATAATGCTAGCGATGAGTCATGGGTCTATGCTTACGACCCAGAAACAGACGATCACTCGGCGAATATCGTGTCGGACCCGAAGAAACCACGTCAAAGCAGGTAAAAAACCAAAATTTTGTTGACAGTTTTCTCCGATTATGGAGGTGTGTAGGACACTCAATCCCTGCCAACCTGACAAACCGTCAAAAAGGAATACTTCTTGAGCGTACCCGTTGTTTGCACAACGATAATATGTCGAATACCGCATTGATTATTCGTGAGTTTTTCGCTAAATTTTCAACCAATATAATACCACCAAGTTCGCCTGACTTCTGGTTATTTAGCAAACTTAAACAGCCACTCCGGGAAAACCGTTTTGAGCAAATTGAAGATATTAAACGTGAATCGCTAAGCGCATTGAAGACTATTCTGCGAATTGACTTTAACACCTGTTTCGAGGATTGGAAAGAACGTTGGCCCAAGTGTATTGGAGCCAAGGGGGTAAATTTAAATTAAGATCCAAACACTCTCGTATCATTATGACTGCAGCCGTCAGATGTGAACTATTTATGACTCGCTGTAGATAGGACGCGCTGCGAAACCATAGCCAGTGACCATTGTGCCGTAAAGGACTCACCATTATCATTCTGCATTTACGCAGAAAATGTATGGTCCATACAGTTGCTATCAATCTCTGCATTTCTAAACGAACGGCTTTTGTTTTGCTCACACACCAGCGCTATCGTAAAATGTTCTTGGCCCAAGATCGATCGTAAGAGATTCAGTGATATTTTTTTTTCCAAAGAAAGGCTTATTTTTCTTGTTGTAGGGATGCTAACACACCTTTACTGTATCAGCGTCCACGCTATAAGGTTAAGAATCTCTTGTAAGTCAGCTGCAGAAAGTGTATAGAAGAACTCGGCGTGGAAACAGCTCTACGCTTCCTTCTTGACTAACCCGCGTTTACGAGATCAAGGCTTAAACAATTGGGAGCTCACACTTTTTGATATCCCGGGGAGCTGATGGCAGTAGAAAGCATGGTAAATGTCTAAAAAAATGTTCATTGGTCTGATGCATATTTGTAAAACTTTACAGAGGCTGCTTATAGCAGTTCAAGTGCTACCCTTTAGCAGCCATTGGATCTAACTTAAACATAAATATTATTTAAGTCGAAAGCACGCATGATTATACTGTGCCACAATTTCGAGTTATCTAGCTTGAAGTTTAGAATTTTGCCAATTTATTTTGCAACAAGATTTGAAATCTCTTCTTAATAGCTTGGTCTCCATATCTGAAAATTTTAGCAGCAATTTTGACAATTTCGACAGCTCGGTTTCATCTGTAAGTACTCAAAAATTGTTAAATACTCCAGTAAGAATGAGGCATTCGTAAAGAATTAAGTGATTTGAGACCAAAATAAAAGTAGCAACATGAAGATAGTACGCATATCGAAAATCACATCGTTCCAAAAAAGTGTATTATATATACTTAAGTACATAACTGTCAACAAATAAAAAGTAAGCGGAAACCAAGAGAACTGTGTGAAAATGAGGCAAAGCTCTCGGTTATGAGCGCTTCTGCTGCATTAGACTTTTTTATTTTTTCTCACAAATATTTGAGGTAGTACATTATATTTTTAGCATAACTCCCAGTCAAGAATGCAATTTCTTTTCCTGCGCCTCAACCATTGCTGCGCTATACGAGTAATAGCTAACTAAAATAAATAATAAAAGTTTATGCGGACGTATTTTCATTGAAATATAAAACTTTATAAAAACAAGTCCATATACATATGTACATTAGGGTGCTTAAAAAAAATTTTTGAAGTTTGAATTTTTTTTCAACTCTTACCACTCAAATGTTAGTGATTGACAAACAAAATATCCTCCCTCAAGCCAGGCGCTGTAGCTTAACTCTAAGGGGTCGCTATTTTTATTTTAGGTTCCCATACATTTTACATAGGATTTTTCGTTTTTTCTGAATATGTGATGGTTATTTCTGAGAAACGAAAATTAGTTGGTGAAATTTCAGTTTGAATGATAACTTGTTGAATAGTTGGTTTATTATGCTTTGCTGCCCACGGTTGCCAAAAAGTTATATTTCATATACAATGTGTCAAAGAAGTATTGTAATGACGTAGAAATATAAATTACAGAAAATTAGATTGAAAAGTTTTCAATTCGTGATATTTTCTCTATACTTGTATAGGTACGTATATAACTGATAAGGACGACGAACTGAGTTGCTTTAGCTATGTCCCTCTGCCCATCTGTCAGTCTCTCGCCTATAAGCTGTTCTTTTTACTATACACATAGTTATCATACAAACTGAATTATGGGAATCAAGTGCTTGTATAGAAAACTTTTTTCGTTCAAAAAGATGTCTTAAGGAAATTCGGAATGAGTTATTGTCTAAAACAACTGAACAATCTTGGAAGATTGCAGATCAAGTCACTATAGCCATACAAACCGTTTAATTAATTAATAATAAGTAAACAAAAATCTAAAACTATTCAACTTCAAAATATAAAAAATAAATTAATTTGTTAGTATAACTAACTCTAAATAGCTTTCACCTACAGCTAATACGAATATTTTGTAAAAATTTATGCAAAAAATATTGCTGTACCAACTTTTCAAAACAAACAATGGACATAAATTGCCGTAACTATTGAAATTTGCGTAGAATATATTTTAACTTTGCTGAAAGCCCATACAGGTCGTATACTGTTATATTGTTGTGGTATAAAATTGTCAAATTGCGCTTGAGCTCGGAATATTTTCAGAAGCACTCACCTTAGGTACACCATTCATTAATTGCGGGCATGCGCAACTTGCACATATTGTTTGCACTGTAAACACACTCCCGTAGTTCATGAAAGCGAAAAAAAATATAAATGAAGCGGAGCAGCCCACTAACAGCGAGACAGTGAAGTTGATTCAAACCAATACACCGGTTAGACCAACCACACCCGAAACTTGAATGGACGTTGTTAAGAAGCGAAGACCAGTTGAAAAGAAAATTAGATCGAGGCCAGACGCTATCATACTCACGAAAAAGGATAGTGCATCATACGTGGCTATTCTCCGGAAAATAAGAAGTGATACCGGATTAGAAGAATTGGGCTCAAGTGTCACGTATTTAAGGAAAACGTTGAAAGGAGACCTGCTATCAGAGCTGAAAAACCAAGCGGATAAGAGAGCCGAAGCGTTCTAAAGTGCCTTAGAGGAAGTGGTCGGTGAAATGACTGTGATACAGCCCAAAACCCACAATGTTACGATCATATGCAAGGATTTAGATGAAATAACAACTCCGGAAGAGATTTTCGAGGCACTGAAAAAAGAGTGCGGGATAGAAAACCTAGGGAAAATAAATATTAAGAGCATGCGAAAAACCCGAAGCGGTACCCAAATAGCTCTCTTATGCCTGCATACTCAGAATGCCAAAACTGCACTTAAGGTAGGCAAGATAAAAATCGGGTGGTCCATCTGTCGCCTCCGGGAATATTCCCCGTTGCTTTAGGGGATTCCATCTGGGGCACATGGCGCACAAATGTTGCAACTCTGTGGACAGGACGTCCCTGTGTACACGTTGTGTAGCCAGTGGACGTGTAGCGAAGTCATGCACTAACGATCCTAGCTGCATGCTTTGTAAAGGAGCACCCTCAGCCTTGAGTAGCACTTGCTCCAGGTATTTGGAAATGGCGAAATCTTTAGGAAAATGAAGATATTGCAATTAAATCTAAATCATTGCGCTGCAGCACAAGATCTGATAGAACAGACAACATTCGAAAACAACATTTATGTCGCTTTATTAAGCGAACAATACTCCCAGCGTTCGGAAAGCACTTGGATCACAGACATATCCGGCAAAGCTGCAATATGGTCGTGTGAAAGACAACCATTTATATCTGGCTCAAAATATCACAACTGTTTCACATGGGCAAATATACGTGGCATATACTTTGTTAGCTGCTATGCTCCTCCCAGCGCCTCAATTAAAGATTTGAAGAATTCCTCCTGGAACTTGCCCTAGAAACTAGAGGCAAAGCACCAATTATAATCGTAGGCGACTACAATGCGTGGTCGACCGCTTGGGGTAGTAGGCGCACAAACCATCGTGGGCGTCTAATTCTTGAATTCATCGGCCAAACGAATCTTACGATCCTGAATAGCGGAACGCAAAATACTTTTCAAAAAGGAAACAAAGGCTAAATAATCGATCTCATGTTTGCAAACGACGCCCTTAGTAGGCAAATTAAGTGGGCGGTGTCGGACATATTTACAAATAGTGACCACATGGCTATTACTGCTGAAGTCTCATATGCCGGAGGGACGGAACGCCGCAGCAGAAGCACATGCCAAAGACGAACCTGGAAATAAAACGATTTTGAACTTTTTGAGATGGTCTGGAGTTCAGCAAATATACAAGGCGAAGACGCCATGCACTTGGTATCCGCGGTGCGAAAAGAATTGTCCACAGCTTGCGACGAAACCATGCGTAGAACAGTACACCACAACAACAGAATACCAGCGTATTGGTTGTTTTGGTAAAGCAAACGAGAACCCCTAGGGCATATAAAATATGTATGTCTTTTCCTGCGGTTTGTTTCCAAAACACCACAGTACATGCAGCCTCGAACCGAAGTCATTGCTAGTTAGTGAAGAAGAAATATTGGCCATAGGTGGAAAAATTAAAAGCAGCAAAGCGCCTGGATTAGATGGCATTCCAAACAGAACCCTAAAGGAAGCCATGACTCTGAAACCTAAATTATTCGTAAAAATGCACAATGCCTGCTTAAAAGAAGGAATATTTCCCGACTCATGAAAAGTTCAGCGATTGGTTCTACTTCCCAAACCAAAAAAGCATCCGGAGGAACCATCTTCATATCGACCTCTGAATGCTTGACACTATTGGCAAAAGTATGTATAGTTGGAAACCGCGTGAGTTAGCAATCCAGAAAGCCAGCGGATTGTCAGAAAACCAATACAGCTTTATGAAAATGAGGGTCCGCAAAGGCGGAACAAAAAAATTTCTGGTCACCCTGGATGTGAAGAATGCATCAAGTGGGCCATAATCAAGGCTCAGTATGACATAAGCGCTCCTCAATATCTTATGGAAATTGTTATAAGTTATTTTGAAAACTTGTTATTCGATGATGAAGGTACCTACACGATTTCACGTCACGTTCTATGGAACACGGAGACATCCTATTAAATTAGTTGCATACCATTTGTGGTAGTGTGGCTAAACACTTCGACGACCTCCGGAGCAAATGCAATGAGTGCATAAACGGTCTACGCCAATGGTTCTCGTCAATGACAGAAGTCTTGCTCATAAGTACAAGAAAAATGGAAGAAAGAATATGTCTCACCATTGGAGAGTGCGAGATTCATTCATAGCCACTGGGAGTAATAGTAGACTCAAGGCTTAAATTTAAGACCACCTAGAACACACTGCAGGTAAAGCGAATAAAGTCCTGAATCCTTATCAAGAATGATGGCAAATAAAGCCTGCGTGCGTTCCAACCAGCGTTTTTTACTCGCAAAGGTAATGAGATCGGTTATATTATATGCGGGTTCAATATGGGTCCAGGCGCTATGCATCAAAGTATATGCCAGACAAATAAACACAGTGGACAGACTATAGGCCCTAAGAGTTATCAGTGCTTTCCGAACAATTTCAAGTGATGCCGCTGAAGTAACAGCCAGTATGACGAATACGAGCGAATATACAAATTATCAGAGCCATCTATAGGAACCAAAAGAGGAAAGAGAATGAAAAGCTTAACGATATGGCAGCAGCGGTGGCAAACCTCACTCAAAGGACGGTGGACCTACAGACTAATACCGAACATCCATTCTTGGATCGGCAGACGACATGGGAACCTGGATTTCCATCTAACCCAAATACTACAGATTCCAGCCGACATTAGTCCGAATTGTCCGACGTGTTTAGAGCGCTTTGAAAACTCTGTGCATATATTTTTTTATTTCCCTCGCTTTTTAAGTACAAGGGAAAAACTTAAAACTGCACTCGGTGGTAGTTTTACGGTGGAAAATTTTACGACATTTTTGTGTTAGTCTACTGAGGACTAGAAAGCTGTCAGCAAAGCGGCAGCCTCAGTCAAGACAAAACTTAGATATATATAGCAGAATAGACGTCCGTCAGTCCGTGCCATAGAGGAGACTTAAATGTCTTATCACTCCCACGATGTAATACCTAATCAGGTGGTTCCGAGCGAGAGTTTGTGAATCAATTCTATTCATATAATATATGTGAAAACATTTTTTAAATTTTATTTTATCTTCCTTTTTTATGCTGAATATTGTTAAAATGAGTTTATTAGTGTTTCATTTTCTGGTTGCGGAAAAAATATTACTAACATACAGAAGCAATTTAAAATCATACCAAATGATCAGTTATTGGCCAACCAATTTCTTGCCACAGCTGGTTCGGAGAATGTATAACTGTATTTTAAACATATATGTATACTTATTACAATGCATTATCCTTCACACCAACAAAATACTATCAACCAAGGTTTGGTAAAAGTTCAAGGAGATCGTAACCACTCAATCAGTCTGGAAATGCTGATTTCAGTGTCTAGTGCAACTTCAGTCCTATTACTTTTTTCATTATTTTATCACCTGCAAAAAAAAAACATAAAATAAACAAGTGCAAACTTCGAAGCGACCGACATGTTTGCAAATATTTCGTTGCCAAACTATTTTAAGCAATAAATTAAACAAATATATTTTTATTAGGCAATTTTCTGGTGTAACATACAATTTTCTATTCCAATTTAAAATTCCGCGCAGACGAGTAGCCAGCAGAAGGTTTGCATGGGAGCGAAATTGCTGCTAATGCCGATGTAAGTAAGCATTAATTTTTTCTGCCTTGCCAATTTTGTAAAATAAATAAGGAATGTCTACTTTCATAACAACCATTTGGGCGTTAATATTAGCATAACAGTGTTTACGTGCGTTGATGTGGGAAACGTACGTGCTTAAAAATCCAATATCGGCCAGTAATTGCAGTGCACTGTGTTCAATTCACTTGCATATAAAATATTTGTACATTTCTCCAAAATACACTAAACATCCACTGCACGCGCGACTTTACATATATACAAGTTAATATATATGTATGTCCGTTTTCAGTTTAAGCGCCAGCAGGTAGCAAGGTGTGTGTTTCATTGTATTTATGTTTGTTAAGCTTATGTGCCCTTACAGCACATGACCACAGAAAAACACCGAAATTCGAAAATCCAGAAAACCACATTGGTAAGATAGGGATTTCTTTTTGCGGTTTCCTACACAGTCAGATTATTGGCAAATACTACAATTTTCATACGCATTTATGTGTAGCAATACTAAATTTTTCTTGATTTCATTCGTATATTTTGATATTTCTCCCTTTCTGTCACTCATTCCAGCACTCACCTCTAATGCCACCGCACGTCACGTACACGTCCTGTTGTACCATTATGCCGGCTATCAAACACAGTTGGCCTAATCTTCTTATACATGGCAAAGGCAGTCCTTAAACTGTTATTGCTGCTAATATTGTAGTTTTTAGGTTTTAGATATGCTTTCACTGAATTTGCGAAAGTTCAAGTAGTAACCTCAATGTTAAAAAAAGAATCAAATGCCGAGATAATCATTGAAAAAGTTGTAGTCAAAAGATCTAAACAACAGAAAAGGGCACAGTTAATCTGGTCAGCAGCAATTATCGAAATACCTCTGCATTTCATTAAGCATAAGTCTAAAGAAGTGTTTTATTTGGATCATAACTGTGTAATAGAGCCGTCAACTTAGACATAAAAATCTTGTAATAAATACACATTCAATTTTATTACACCGAAATATTTAACGATTTCAAGATTTTCGAAAATATATAGTATCTTTTTGGGATAAAATATGTCGTTCCAGAACCAAAAACCTCAAGCATTTTAAAAGAAACTTCCATAGATTCAACCATAACTTATTAAGTCATAGTCAAACCTGTAATAGTATATAATAAGTAATTATCGAAAAGTAGGATATTCATATACACAAAAATTATATTTTAAGGAAAAAACTTGAAATATTATAGCTTATTGATATTAAGCTGATGTGCATACCTTATAAAACTTATAATGATATTAGAATCAAAAAAAAATATAGTTTTGGAGGAAAATGTATAAAAAGAAATACATAGTTTAAGTATATTTCTTGTAGACATGTAAAACGATAATGAGGAATAAAGTATAAAGTTATTTTTTTTTACATTTTTATTGTATTTAGAGCACAGTTTAGTTTTCGGCGCAAGTAAAATGATCACCTCGAAAAACTCATTTTTTTGAGACATTTGGGTAGCCCCAAAACATTTTTGTTTAATTATGGTTTTAAACGCAAACAACTAATTTAAAGACATACTCTTTTAGGAAAGTAGCTAAATGTCAAAAATTGAACTTCGTTACAGTCTCATCGAATTTTTTTACGTTTTTACGTCTTTTTCTAGAAAAACATTTTCTCAAAAACGCCTTAAAACACTTGTAAGAAAATGAAAAAAGCTTAGATAAGTACTTATGTATAGTATATTTACATCATTGAATATTTGCCAGCAAACATTATATGTAGTTTGCATACTATATTAGGTGGTTTGCGGGTTTTCTTTGCTACAAAAACGTCTACAAACCAAAATGTCTCTAAAAGCACATGCTTATTTATTTATACCTTAAGTGCAATATCAGCCTCTTTTTTGTTCTCAAATAAGTTCAAGTCCACTTTAGTTATTGTTTTATTTAAATTTTAAAGGAAACTCTTTACTAGCCAAAGTACTACAAACGGAATAGTCGTGATTACTAACCGACTTCCCTGATTTTCGCGCCCTTTGAGGATTATTGAAAGAAGGTTTTCTCACTAATTTTGAATTATATAAAATGAAAGTTTGTGAGATATGCATTTTAAGTCCATTAGGGGAAGTTTAATTTCAATAGCGTTTTATGGATTTTCGCTTAATGGAAATTTGTGACCGTAGTATTGGTCTTTTGTTTTTTTTTTTATAGTAGGGGGAAGCATCGAAAGCCAGAGTGCGGAACTTTAATCCGCTAAACCTAACCTACTCCCAACTCAAGACTCTCCCACGGGACCACCGATTAAGTATTACTTCGTGGGAGGGACAGGACATTTAAGTCTCATCTTTGGAAGGACCAATTCTCATCTATCGTGCGGACTGGCGCGCTGTTGTTAATTTAATCGTTAAGCGGTTTCACGCCAATTATTCGAAGAAGAAGAAGTGCAATATCAGCCTCTTTTTTGTTCTCAAATAAGTTTAAGTCCACTTTAGTTATTGTTTTATTTAAATTTTAAAGTCATTATGGGAAAAGCTGACGCTTTTTCGCTGACAGAAAGAAGGTTTTCGTTCATTTTAAGTCCATTTTTAATTTCAATAGCATGGATTTTCCGAAACTGACAGTATTGGTCTTTTGTTTTTTTATAGAGTCAAAGCCAGAGTCGTTTAATCCGCTAAACCTAACCTTGACTGGGACCACCGATAAAAGGGACAGGACATAAGTCCACTATCGACTGTGTAATTTGTTCAAAAGTTTTGTGTCATTATGGATGCTGACGCTGCTGAGCTTTTCCCGACTTGTATTCGTAAAATCGAGGGCAATTCGAAAATGGTACATGTTCCGAGTCTTCTATATACTCTGTACACGTCGGACAGTTCGGACTAATGTCATTGTGGAATCTGAAAAGGTAGCTTCTAAAGCATCCATGTCCACTAAATATTTGGGTCAGATGGTAATCTAGATTCCCATGTCGTCTCTCTATCCACGAGTGGATGTCCGGTATAAGTCGATGAGTCCAGCGCCCTTTGGTTGAGGAATTCCACCGCTCCTGCCACATTTTAGTTTAGTGCTTTTTTAGTGCTTTCTAGTGCTTTTGTTTCTCTCCTCTATTTTTCCAATTCTGTTTTAGGCGTTGAAAGCTGATATAAACGCTCGAGTTCATCTACCTGGATGTCAATGGGCGGCATGCTGGCTAATACTTCAGCAGCGTCGGTTGATATAGTCCGGAAAGCACTTATTACCCGAATTGCAGAAAGCCTATGCACTGTAATTATTTGTTTAGCATACGATTTTATATCCATTGCCTGTATCCATACTGGTGCCGCATAAAGTATTACGGAACTCATTGCCTTCGCTATTAAGAATCGCCGGCTGGAACGCACACAGCCTCTATTGGTCATCATTCTTGATAGGGCATTATAAATTTTGTTGCCTTCGCGGAAGAATACTCCAGGTGTTCTTTAAATTTTAATTTGGAATCCAATATTACTCCCAGATACTTCAGTTGCGGCTGCGAAGTAATCTCGCATTCCCCTATGGTGAGCTCTATTCGTTCTTCTATCTTCCTAGTGCTTATGAGTAAAATTTCTGTTTTTTCCTCCGCCAGTTTCAGACTCAGAGAAGAGAACCATTGGCGTAGGCCATTTAAGCACACGTTACATTTATTTTTCAGGTCGGCTAATTGTTTGACCACTGCTACGACCATGAGATCATCCGCATAAGCTACTAGTTTAACGTCTGCTGGTTGCTGTCTTCTTAGCACCCCGTCATACATAAGGTTCCATAATAGTGGGCCTAACACTGACCCTTGGGGTTCTCCACTCGAGATAGAGTAGCTCTTGGTGCCTTCGTCCGTATCAAAAATCAGCCTTCTGTTTTTAAAATAGTTCATTATTATGTTTATGAGGTATTTAGGGGCCCGTATTTCATCCAGGGCTTTGATTATGTCTGCCCATTTTGCCGAGTTGAACGCATTCTTGACATCCAGGGTAATCAGCGCGCAGTACTTTTTTGTGCCACCTTTCCATCTTTTGCCACTTACTGCACATTTCGCAGTATCGACAACTTTTCGTAGTGCGTCAATAGTGGATCTCTTTCTTATAAAGCCGTATTGTCTCTCTAATAATCCGCCGGCTTTTTGGATTGCTAACTCCAAGCGGTTTCGTATTATATTTTCGTACACTTTCCCATTGTATCGAGCATACACAGAGGTCGGTACGATGAAGGTTCTTCAGGTGGTTTCTTTGGTTTTGGGAGCAGAACCAAACGCTGTACTTTCCAAGAGTCGGGAAATACCTCTTCCTTTATACAAGCGTTGTACATTTTAGCGAATACTAGAGGTTTTGAGTTTATGGCTTCCTTCAGAGCTCTGTTTGGTATGCCATCCAATCCGGGCGCTTTGGTGTTTTTGATTTTCTTTACTATTGCCAGTAGTTCGTCTTCCGTGACTAACGGGGGTGACTCTGCAGCTTCGTTTCGTCGCTTGGCATATGAAATTTGGTCATGTTTCGGGAATAATGTTCCGACGACTTTTCCCATAAAAGAGACGTCTTTAGGTTGCTGCTGCTTGTTTTTAAATCTGGACATACAGATTTTGTAAGCAATACCCCAAGGGTCAATGTTTGCTTCCTCGCATAGCTTTTCAAAACATGATTTTTTGCTTCGGGTAATTGCCGGCTTAAGAAGCTTCTTGTGGCTTTTAAATTCTTCCCTAAGACGATTTTCGTTCGTTTCGCCACGGTTACGCTGTAGACGCCGTCTAGCTGAGTGGCAGAGCTTTCTCAGCGTGGAAATTTCCTCATTCCACCAATATACAGGCCGCCGCTTGTTGTGATGTGATGTTCTGCGCATTGTTGCATCGCATGCTGCGATCAGTTCTTTTCGCACTGCTGCCACCAATTGGGTGGCGCTGTCACCTGATGTCTTTGATGCGCTCCAGACCAGCTGAAACAGGTCTGTGTCGAACTCTTGTTGCTTCCAGCTTCGCTTTCGGGAGGTGTCTCTGCTAAGAAGTTCCTGCTCTCGGGAATACGAGATTTGTGCTATAATAGCCATAAGTTCGCTGTTTGTGTATATGTCAGACACCGCCCCCTTAATGTGCCTACTCAGCGAATCGTTTGCAAACATAATGTCAATTATGGATCCTTTATTGCCTTTTTGGTAAGTGTTTCGAGTTCCGGTGTTCATTATTGTTAAGTGCGTTTGACTCAGATATTCATGAATTAGCCGCCCGCGGTGGTTTGTGCATCTGCTGCCCCATGCACTTGACCAAGCATTAAAATCACCCGCTATTATGATAGGTGTTTTTCCTCTGGTTTCTAAAGACAGCCTTAAGAGGAAATCTTCGAATTCTGTGATAGCTGCGCTGGGACGGGCATAGCAATTTACAAAATAAATCCCCTGCATATATGCTCATGTAAAGCAATTGTGGGCTTCTCTGGAGCAGGTCTTAAAAGGTTTCCCTTTACAGGACCATATTGCTGCCTTGCCAGATTTGTCTGCAATCCATGTGCTTTCCGGACGCTGGGAGTATTGTTCACTTAGCATCGCGACATCGATGTTCTCCTCTATGATTGTCTGATCTACTCACACTCCCTTTTCAGTGCTGAGCAGATTTCTTCGGGAGTTGTTATTTCGTCCAGGTCTTTGCATACAATCGTAACGTTGTGGGTTTTTGGCTGTATCATAACCATTTCTCCAACCACTCCTTCCAGGGCGCTTTGGAAAGATTCGGCTTGCGTGTCTGCTCCATTTTTCAGTTCTAGGAGCAGGTCTCTTTTAAGTGTTTTTCGAACATAGGTTACGTTCGAACCCAGCTCCTCTAGTCCGCTGTCACTTTTTATTTTTCGCAGAATATCTGCATACGACGTCCCTTCTTTCTTCGTAATAATGATGGCATCGGGTTTGTTTTAATTTTCTTCTCCATCGGTTTCCTCTTTTTAACCACGTCTACCCATCTCTCATTTGAGTTTTGGAGACTCGTGGTATCCTTTTTGGTGGTTTTTGCGACTCCACTATATGATAGTTGCTCCTTTTCATTTACGTTTTTTGGCTTTTTTGTGGGTGGTAAAAAGCCTGTTGCCTCTCGCAATCGTTTTGGGGTGTTATCATCTCTACCAATAGGAACTTGAGATGATTTTCCTACTAACACTCTTCTCGGTGGGTTTTCTACTTTTTCATCTTTGGCGTGTAATGTCACAATGTTACTTAAATGTTCGCGCATAGCCTGGTTAATATGCCTTTGGCCGGCCATCATTCTCTCCAACTCTTTAATTTTCTTTCCCAATTTACTAAAACTGGTAGGCGTTTCTCCGTTTTGCGACTCCTCGGCTTTAGCGCTTTTGCTTACATGTACGGCAGTATCACATTGCTTATTTGGTCCAGCAGCGGCGGACTACTCGTTTTTTCCATTAGGCGGCGTTCTCGTTATTTTGGAAATCCTTCGGAAAGGATTATCCGGTGTTCGCCCCATACTATTTTCAGAGGCCATGCCTCCGAAAAAAAAACAAATAGTCTGGGAACACCTGTCGCTGTGTATGTTCAGTCCCTAGCCTTAATGCTTAACAAAAAACAAGACGGTTGGCAATCCCAGAACAGAACAGAAAAATAGGAACAGCTGATACTTGTGTTTTCGATGGTTGGCAATGCGCAAATCAAAAGGAAAAACAAAAACACGAGGAGGGGATCAGCTGATCGATCAAAATAACAACGGCAGAAAAAAGAGGAAAAATACGAATTAACTGCATGCTGTTATAAGGGGAAAATTAAATCTATTTTGCAAATTGGCGCGTAAAAAACACAAAAAGGTATGTGCGTATGATTATACATATATAAGTTTGAATCAAAGTGTACTTATCTAATCCCGTAGGTCTGGGGGTATTGGTCTGATTACGTCAGTCTGCGGTACCATCTTTGCTATTGTACACAGTTTTATGATGATGTAACAATTTTGAATCGAGTCATCTCTTACACAGACAAATGGAGGGAGTCATCCGGCATTCAATACGCTTCCTCATCTTCACCATTTATATAGAAGGTTCGTTCCAAAGTAAACTAGACTTTTAGAATCTAGCGCCCCCTTTTGGCAACATCTATATGTCGACTGGTGCGTTAGAATCTGCTATCTTTATCGATTGTTCAGTTAGACTTTAATGACATTTCATTGATGGGAAGTGAAGTTATTGCGTTTTAAGCGTATCGGTGCGAAAATGAGCTTCGAATCAAGAGCTAACATTAATTTTTTTTTAAATTGGTCAAACTTTTACAGAAACGTTTCAATTGATCAAACAAGTTTATGGCGATGATTGCCTATCACGTAGCAGAGTGCACGAGTTGCAATGTTTTGAAAGTATTCGTGAGGACATAAATGACGATCAACTTGTGGGCCAATCAAAATCCATGATCACCAGAAACTCCATCGAAACTGTGTGAATTCATCAAAACTCAACCGAAATCATCATTGAAATTCATAGAAATGGAATTGAATATCTCCAGAACATCGATTTATCGCATTTTGACTGAACATTCGGGCTTACGAAAGATGTGTGCACGGTGTTTTCCGCACAAATTGACTGAAGACCAAAAATTGCTCAGAATCCAACATTCGAAGGACATCATAAAGAGGAGGAAGAAGGACAAAAACTTCCTTCACAATATTGTGACAGGTGACGAGACGTGCTGTTTTCGATATGATCCCGAAACAAAACGCCAGAGAGCTGAATGGAAGGCCCGGACGAGCCGAAACCTAAAAAATCGCAAATGGAGAAGTCAAAAGTGAGGACAATGCTGATTTATGATCCCCATGGTATTGTCCACAAAGAATTTGTTTCACCTGGCCAAAACTTTAATGCGGTATTCTACCTTGGAATCTTGAAGCGTTTGGTGCACCGTATTCAACGTGTTCGGCCCGAATATCGCGAAGATGAAAGTTGGCATTTGTTGAACCATAATGAGCCGTCTCATCGATCGACGCTTGTGACCGATTATTTGACCACAAATCACATTTTAACCATTAACCACTTTCCGTATTCACCTGATATGGCACCGTGAGACTTCTTACTTTTTGAAAAATGCATTTTCCCATGAAACGAAAGCGTTATGTAGACGTAGAGGCCATCCAAAAGGCTTGCACCGGAATACTGGCGGCCATACCGGCCAACGAGCTAAAACACTACTCCGACATGCTTTTGGACCGTGCAAAAAGCTGTATTGAAGCAGAAGGAGACTATTTTGAATAGAATAAATTGTCTTTGCCAGAAAAAACATTTGTTCTATTTTTTTTTAAGTCCTGTTTACTTTGGAACGCACCTTGTACATGCACTTCTTCTTAATTGGCGTAGACACCGCTTACGCGATTATAGCCGAGTTAACAACAGCGCGCCAGTCGTTTCTTCTTTTCGCTACGTGACGCCAATTAGATATTCTTAGCGAAGCCAGGTCCTTCTCCACCCGGTCCTTCCAACGGGTGGCTTACTTTCAGAGCTGGAGTATTTTCGTCCATCCCGACAACATGATCTAGCCATGGTCAATGCGCAAAGGACCGTAAATCTTTCGTAGAACTTTTCTCCCGAAAACTCGCAACATCAACTCATCAATTGTTGTCATCTTCCAATCCTCTGCACCATATAGCAGGACGGGAATTATGAGCGACTTACAGAGTTTGGTTTTTGTTCTTCGAGAGAGGACTTTACTTCTCAATTGCCTACTCAGTCCGAATTAGCACCTGTTGCCAAGAGTTATCCTGCGTTGGATTTCCAGGCTGACATTGTTGGTGGTGTTTACACTGGTTCTCAAATATACGAAATTATCTGCAACTTCAAAATTATGACTGTCAACAATAACGTGAGTGTCAAGTCGCGAGTGCGACGACTGTTTGTTTGATGACAGGAGCAGAAGCAGAACTAACGGCGCGGGTGTTGAGGCCGAAGATTCAATATCATCCTGACGGAGCTTTCGGTGTTGCTCAACGTCAGTTTACACAGCCGTATTAGTTTTGCGGGGATACCAAATTCAGACATCGCGCCATAGAGGCAGCTCCTTTTCGTGCTGTCGAAAGCAGTTTTGAAATCGACGAAGAGGTGGTGTGTGTCAATTGTCCTTTCACGGGTCTTTTCCAAAATTTGGCGCATGGTGAAAATCTGGTCGGTTGTTGATTTTAAGGTCTAAAGCCTCACTGATAAGGTCTAATCAGTTTGTTGACGGTGGGCTTTAATATTTCATACAATACGCTCGATAGAACCTTATACGCTATGTTGAGGAGGCTTATCCCACGGTAGTTGGCGCAGATTGTGTGGTCTCCCTCAAAATAATTGCAGCCAACCCAATATACATATGCCACCGTTTTTTTTAACTCTCGAAATAGTAGTAAATGACTTTCAATTTCTGTTGCGATTTAGGTTTAGTATCTTCAACTGTTTCTAAAGGGTTTCCCCGGAACGGTCGTTTGAGTTTACTGAATAGCCAAGTGCCAAATCGTACTAATAGGATTGTTACGGCAGGTTATGGTTGAAATTTTATCAAAAAACCGCCCAATGCACTTTATGAACTTCGGAAAAAATATACGCTACTAAACACTAATGATTAGTTTGATGTAACACTTGGCATAGATGTCCCTGACAGTGATACCAGTATAGAAAACAAATATTTCGTCGAATGGGTTTTCGCACGAAATTTAAATTAATAAGTCTTACTTTTTTTGCCCACAGTGATTTATCTATATGAACACATCTATCTTTATTAGTTTTAGGTGAGTATAAAAAAGTTGAAATATGTACGCTGAAAAGATTAAGCAAGCGTTGATATAATAAGTGAAAACAGTATTTAAAAATATTGTGTCATAAACCTAGTCTCAAATATGTATTTTTCTTAACTTTCACCGTATATATTTCCCAGCTCTGTTTCATTCTTTTATTTGCATTAGCAATTCTTTCAGCGAATTTCTGTATGGTCATTTACTCAGTCATTTCGACAAACAGACACCCACAATATGCTTGACCATATGTGTTCGCTTGCCTTGACCTGTCCTCGCGCTGTCGTATCAGTTTATCCAATCTCGTTATCTAAATTACTACTTTGCAACACGTTGCGCCAACACACAAATGCATGTGAGATTGCTGAGTCACTTTCGCCACTACCGGTATTAAAATAGATGAGTAGAACAGATGACGCGCACTCATGCACATGAAAAGCCTAATGTTGTCAGCTCGAGCAAAATACGATAAACGTGGGTGTGTAGTTGCCATTCAGTAAGCCACCCAGCTCATTTGGGAAAAATGAATTTAAGAGAGAATTGAAAGACTCTGACGGGAATTCAAAACAGCCGGTGGGTGCTGACTTACTTTTCTGGCGCAATAACATAATCCAAACTGAAATGGTTTACATACGAGACAAGTGGAACCTTCTTGAACAAATTGCATTTGGGTGGGCAACACTGGCAAAAATTTTAAGGGAGTTCTTGTTTCTGTAGTGATTTTTGCTCTGGCACCTTCTTCGGACCATCTGCAATCTCTAAATAACGTTTTTGGGGTATATAAGTATTACTTCTTTCTGAAACAGAAATGCTTACATTTGAGGAATTTGTTTGACAATTAATGAATGAAAACTAAGTATATTAAGTTAGAATTTTTTAAGAATAAACCACTTTACAAGTAAAACCCTCTTAACTTAAATAAAATAATAATATTTTATTCAGCTCTACTTTGCTGCAGAAATAATAATACTTACTTACGATAAATATACTTGGCGATCAATGTGTTATTTATTATTTAGCGAATATTGGAAACCATTTTTTAACATACCTTAAAGAAAGAAAAAAATATGTTCATGTATATAAATATTTCATAAACATTTGGTATATATGTATGTACATATGTAAAAATACAGTCTTTACATCATATAATATCTTCTAACTACCAAAACGTTTCTTAAAAGGGCGGTATTTGCTCATACATGATTTCAAAAGTCTAAACAGAAACTGGTAATTATATTCAACGACATAATATACTGACAGTTTCATTTTAAATAAAGCCAATTTTATATATTTGCTACTATTTATATTTAAACGCTTTATGTATTACAATTTATAACAAAAAATTTTACAAAATATAATTATCTTTATTAAAATACAAGTATATTTTAAGTTTTTATACTTTTTATTTTCTTATTGAAGTGCAATACTCATGAGAGTAATCTTGATAATTCAATCGGGACCAAAATTCGAGCATGCAACTTTTTAATTGGAATTGTAAACAATCACGCGTCGAAAAACCACAGTCGTCAAAAGCACAGAGCGTGAAAGAAGAAATCAATAACTTTATCGAACTGATGCGACAGGGGTGAAGAGAGAGAAAAATTATGGTAATAACCAAATGGAAGCAGAATGAGGAAGAATTGTTGAGCTGTGGGCTGTGGGCAGTTAAATTTTTTCAAGAGCAGTCAGCTGACTTCTGGCATTTTTGGCGGCTAATAGCTGCAATAACAACAACTGTGTAAAAAGAAATGAACGAAAATATATGTACATATAACATAAAAAATAAAACAATGCGTTTTTATAAGCAGCACTATGTGCTTCTGTTGAGCTTTATTACAAAACTGACTACACTTAACTTTAAGGTTTATAATCTAACCTATGCTTGAGCCGGCCTACGTGACCAAAGATGCTTGGTCAGCTAAAAGGGTTTGCGCGTGTAGCGCTCACCTGCAGCTATTTGGTTTTGGGGGAGAAGACATGGTTGTGCGTGTTTCGCTCACTTAAGAATTTAGCGGATGCGCGTTTAGCGCAGTTGCACTTTTGGTTGTAATAGGACTCCAAAGTATGCAAACGGTTTGTATGTTTCTAGCATATAATGTGGGAATGGAATTTATGTAGAAGTTCATAAAATATTGTGTTAACTTATATTCTCTTACATTATAGTATTAGTGTGGGCGCTCGTGGAGGATGGAGTCATGTGTAGAAGTTCACGCAAGTGAGGAAAGTTCTCTGATCGCCAATCACTTGGGAGTGGCCAGAAACGATTCTTTTACACATGGCTCAAGCAGCTCACTACTTCCGGTCTTTGACCACGTATCCTCTGGGTAGCCTAAGAACATCCGTTCGAAGGCGAGCTAATGTGAGAAGGCGAAACATTCCCTACATAGGGTTGTGCGCTGGGCTTGGGACCCGCCACGTAAAAAACAATACCAATGAAAAAGTTTAAACAGCCTCGGATGAGAGACCCCCCTTTTGATGACGACCATTGCAAACGAAATAAGGACTACGATTTGAGGGCATGCACCTGGAATGTCCGGACCCTTAATTGGGAAGGTGCCGCTGCCCAGCTGGTTGATGTCCTCGCAAAAATAAAGGCTGACATCACCGCCGTCCAAGAAATGCGATGGACGAAACAAGGACAGAGACGAGTAGGTCCTTGTGACATTTACTACAGTGGCCATATAAAGGAGCACAAGTTTGGTGTTGGATTCGTGGTGGGAGAGAGACTCCGTCGCCGAGTACTGTCATTCACTCCGGTGAATGAACGTCTAGCCACAATCCGCATCAAAGCGAGGTTCTTCAACATATCGCTGATTTGCGCCCACGCCCCGACGGAAGAGAAGGACGATGTGACCAAAGATGCCTTCTATGGGCGCTTGGAGCGCGCTTATGAGAGCTGCCCCCGCCACGATGTCAAAATCGTGCTTGGCGACTCTAACGCCAGGGTGGGCAAAGAAGGTATATTTGGCACTACGGTCGGTAAATTCAGCCTCCACGACGAAACATCCCCAAATGGGTTGAGGCTGATTGACTTCGCCGGGGCCCGAAATATGGTTATCTGTAGTAAGAAGATTCATCAAGCTACCTGGCTGTCTCCGGATCGAAAAACTACCAACCAGATCGATCATGTTGTGATAGATGGAAGACACGTCTCCAGTGTTTTAGATGTGCGTGCGCTCCGAGGTCCTAACATCGACTCGGACCACTATCTTGTTGCAGCTAAGATTCGCACTCGCCTCTGTGCAGCAAAAAACGCACGCCAACAAACACAAGGAAGGTTCGACGTCGAAAAGCTGCAATCACAACAGACAGCCGAAAGATTTTCTACTCGGCTTGCACTCCTGCTCTCTGAGAGCACTAGTCAACAACTCGGTATAAGGGAACTGTGGGACGGCATTTCAAATTCCTTACGTACAGCTGCAACCGAAACCATTGGTTTTCGGAAAGAGCAAAAGAACAGCTGGTACGACGAGGTGTGCCGTGTCGCAGCGGAGAGAAAACAGGCTGCCTACCTCTCAACGTTACGATCGACCACTACACGTGCGGGATGGGATAGATACCGAGAGTTGAAGAGGGAAGCGAGACGCTTTTGCAGATAGAAGAAGAAAGAGGCCGAAATGCGTGAGTACGAAGAGCTTGATAAGCTGGCCGACAGAGGTAATGCTCGAAAATTCTACAAAAAAATGCGGCGGCTAACAGAAGGTTTCAAGACCGGAGCATACTCTTGTAGAACCCACAAAGGTGATCTAGTTACTGATGCCCAGAGCATAGTTAAATTATGGAGGGAACACTTCTCCAGCCTGCTGAGCTATTCAAACACCGCGGCGAAGAACTAATAGGGAGCATGCATCAGCTTCTTTGTAAAATATGGTTGGACGAAAGCATGCCCAACGATTGGAGTTTAAGTGTGCTATGCCCAATCCATAAAAAAGGAGACCCCACAATCTGCACCAAGTACCGTGGGATTAGCCTCCTCAACATCGCATATAAGGTTCTATCGAGCGTATTGTGTGAAAGATTAAAGCCCACCGTCAACAAACTGATTGGACCTTATCAGTGTGGCTTCAGACCTGGAAAATCAACAACCGACCAGATATTCACCATGCGCCAAATCTTTCGACAGCACGAAAAGGAGCTGCCTTTATGCCGCGATGTCTGAAGTTGGTATCCCCGCAAAACTAATACGACTGTGTAAACTGACGTTGAGCAACACGAAAAGCTCCGTCAGGATCGGGAAGGACGTCTCCGAGCCGTTCGATACCAAACGAGGTTTCAGACAAGGCGACTCCCTATTGGCGACTTCTTCAACCTGCTTCTGGAGAAAATAGTTCGAGCTGCAGAACTAAACAGAGAAGGTACCATCTTCTATAAGAGTGTACAGCTGCTGGCGTATGCCGACGATATTGATATCATCGGCCTCAACACCCGCGCCGTTAGTTCTGCTTTCTCCAGGCTGGACAAGGAAGCACAGAAAATGTGTCTGGTAGTGAATGAGGGCAAAACGAAATATCTCCTGTCAAACAAACAGTCGTCGCACTCGCGACTTGGCTCTCACGTCACTGTTGACAGTCATAACTTTGAAGTTGTAGATAATTTCGTCTATTTAGGAACCAGCATTAACACCACCAACAATGTCAGCCCGGAAATCCAACGCAGGATTGCTCTTGCCAACAGGTGCTACTTCGGACTGAGTAGGCAATTGAAAAGTAAAGTCCTCTCTAGACGAACAAAAGCCAAACTCTATAAGTCGCTCATAATTCCCGTCCTGCTATATGGTGCAGAGGCTTGGGCGATGACAGCAACCGATGAGTCGACGTTACGAGTTTTCGAGAGAAAAATTCTGCGAAAGATTTATGGTCCTTTGCGCATTGGCTACGGCGAATATCGCATTCGATGGAACGATGAGCTGTACGAGATATACGACGACATTGACATAGTTCAGCGAATTAAAAGACAGCGGCTACGCTGGCTAGGTCATGTTGTCCGGATGGATGAAAACACTCCAGCTCTGAAAGTATTCGACGCAGTACCCGCCGGGGGAAGCAGAGGAAGAGGAAGACCTCCACTCCGTTGGAAGGACCAAGTAGAGAAGGACCTGGCTTCGCTTGGAATATTCAATTGGCGCCACGTAGCGAAAAGAAGAAACGACTGGCGCGCTGTTGTTAACTCAGCCATAATCGCGTAAGCGGTGTCTACGCCAATTAAGAAGAAGAAGAAGTGGGCGCTCACACTGTTTTCAATGCCGTCAGCAGCATGCAGTGTGTATATGTGTGTTAGGGCGCGTTCATCAAGCATATGCTTGGTCAGCGAAAAAGTCCGCAAACCGCATGCAACCTCTCAACCGCATATAT
>NC_065921.1:59513630-59549673 GCF_024586455.1 Bactrocera neohumeralis
AAAAAAATTGTTTTATACGAAATAAACTCTTATTTATTGAAAAGAGAATTCGGTTTACACTGAGACAAATTTAACTCGTTTTGACAAATATTTTACCATACAGTAAAAACAATGAATAATAATAATAATCAAAATACACCTGCAAGAGCCACACGCTCTAAACAGGTTGCTAAATTTATTTCAGAAAGTGACAGTTTTTTAAGATACTGCACTAGATTTGCATCTTCACCGGTTCACGAAAACTCGGAATCTCTACTAGAAATCAAAAGTCAAAATCTTAAAAATTTTTGGACCCGCCTCCAAGCGGCTCATGACGCCATTGTAGAATCTGACGATTCAGATCTACCACAAAATTTTAAATTATCTGCATACGCCATATACGAAAACTGCTTGGACCAGTTCGAAGAAACAAAAGCTATGATTTCCAATCAACTAAAGCTCATTAAAGCAATTGCACCTACTCTCCACAGTAGAGTAGAGCTGCCACAAATACTTGTAGACAGTCAAAAGGCAAGTTCAGGCATCCACCTCGAGGTGCCCGCATGTGACACAGAAACTCCTTTTGCGGAGGTTATGAAGAATGGCCGTCCTTCCGGGACATGTTCACGGCCGTGTACATTAACCATCCTCAATTATCACAAGCGCAAAAATTGTATCACCTCAGATACAAAACCAAAGGTCAAGTAGGCGTAATAGTCAAACAGTTTGCATTAAATGACGACAATTTAAATTTGGCTTGGGAAGCTCTAAAAGCTAGATTTGAAAACGACAGAATACTGGTCGATAAGCAAGTAACGACACTAATGAACTTGACAAAAATTAAGAAAGGAACAAGTGTAGAACTCATCAAACTAGAGTCCACTGTTTCAAATTGTTTGTCGATTCTATCGACACTAAATATTCCCACAGACAGTTGGGACCCAATTCTGGTAAACATTTGCACCGCCGCATTACCAGAAAAGTCGTTACTGCTATGGGAGCAATCGCTCTCATCACGAAAAAAGTGCCCAACGTGGCAACAAATGAAAGATTTTCTCACCACCCAATATGAAATTGCGGAAAGGTTAGAAGAAAAAATAATCAAGACTAAGAACATTAAACGCGACCAAAATGGAAGCTTAAATAGACCCCTAGCTAGAAGCAACAAAAATTTAAACAAAAGCTTTTACAAAACACAAACGTTCACATCCGAACAAGGAAAATATACGTCATGCGAACTATGCACAAGAGGGCATAAGCTTAAAACTTGCGAGAAGTTTAAAAAATTTAACATCAATGAAAGGAACAACTTTGTCAAGTCAAAAAGACTCTGCACAAATTGCTTGTCCCACACACACAATCTTAATAATTGCAAAAGCAAATTTAACTGCTTATATTGTCACAAAAGACACAATTCAATGCTTCATTACAGCACATATCCCATCTCACCCCAAAGAAGCGCTTATTCACAAAGAACCATGGGTTTAATTGCAAAAACAAAACCCGAAACCCAAAATTCAAAAAATTGCCAAGAGACACCATGTTTCTCAAAGGCACAAAAAGCTCAAACGCTGCACAGCCAAACACAAAGTGGACTAGTTACAGAACTAGTTACCACCACACCAACTCAAGTTGAGAAAAAATCAAGTAAATGCCTTAATTCACAATTAAGGAAATTTCAAGATACAGGGAAACTTCCCCAAATATTAAACAAAACTAAAGAAGATCAGTATTGTGAGGACTTTTCTAAAGCCACAACTACTCAACAAATCCTAGAGCGGCGGCGTGCTACTAAACGTCAAATTAGTGCATACGCACTAAAACATAAAATATAACACAGTTGTATCAAAATGTCGATACTTTTCATAAATGTTCAAAAATAAATAAAATCTCAAAAGGAAGTTAAGGGATCACCATACTCCCAATGCGATAAAGTGACGCACCTACACTTACAAAATGCATAGGTCGCTCTTATCGAATTTATCCAAGCGCTCCTCATATGAATGCGTTATGGAAATCAGCTATACAAAGCTTCAAATTAAGTATAAAGAATTATCTACTCCACGAATCGAAGCCGTTTTCAATTCACGGCCACTCCCTCGCAAGATCCCTCTATTGTCACAGTCTTAACTCCAGGGATAAAGTGTACCCATTCTGGTCATATCTGAGCCAGGCGTGGAGTTACTATCCTTCATAAGCCAAGAGTAAATTAAATGCAAACAATTGCTGATCATACAGAAAAGGCTATACCGGTATACCAAACCGAATAGGAAATTCTAAATAAACGTTAATAAAATTAAAAAAAGCAAATAACTTGTTTGCTATAATAATACAATAAGTCGTCAAAACACGCTTTTATTACTGCCTCAAGTACCAATACTTACACAAAATACAATTTTCTATTAAAACCAAAATCGCTTCTTACAGCTAATATTCTGCGCCCTCGGCTACTCCACCAACAGTAAGCCGAGTTGTATGTCGCAGATTATATATATAAAACTTTGCCTAAGGGGCCCAGGATGTTTAAATGAGTTATGCATCCACCCACTTTATCCGGAAAAACTGGCGCACCCTACTAAGACAGCTTAATTCACCACAGCTGATGACACTACATCACACCACAATTGATAACATCACCACACCCAGCAAGCGGTCACCACACGACGACATCGCTTGCCGCTAAACCAACAAAAAAAAGGATTTGAACAATTCTTCAGACGATCATCGCACGTCAACTTTCGAATACCCACATTCGTAATATACATATGTACATACGTTCGTTCATACGCGGCGCCACGAAAATCCGACTTACATCCACCCCGCTCCGTACACCTACATACATACCTTCGTCGTTCGAATATAATTTATTATTTTGTATCAATTTAATTATGTACATCAAATTATTGAAAGCACATTAAATTACATTCAATGGTTGTACATTTTAACCCGTGTGGTTTTTATAATCTCGCAACAATGTTGCTAAGGAGAGTATTATAGTTTTGTTCACATAACGGTTGTTTGTAAGTCCTAAAACTAAAAGAGTCAGATATAGGGTTATATATACCAAAGTGATCAGGGTGACGAGTAGAGTCGAAATCCGGATGTCTGTCTGTCCGTCCGTCCGTCTGTCCGTCCGTCCGTGCAAGCTGTAACTTGAGTAAAAATTGAGATATCATGATTAAACTTGGTACACGTATTCCTTGGCTCTATAAGAAGGTTAAGTTCGAAGATGGGCAAAATCGGCCCACTGCCACGCCCACAAAATGTCGGAAACCGAAAACTTATAAAGTGTCTTAACTAAGCCATAAATAAAGATAATAAAGTGAAATTTGGCACAAGGGATCGCATTAGGGAGGGGCATATTTGGACGTAATTCTTTTGGAAAAGTGGGCGTGGCCCCGCCCCCTACTAAGTTTTTTGTACGTATCTCGGAAACTACTATAGCTATGTCAACCAAACTCTACAGAGTCGTTTTCTCCAGGTATTTTCATATACAGCTCGAAAATAGAAGAAATCGGATAATAACCACGCCCACCTCCCATACAAAGGTTATGTTGAAAATCACTAAAAGTGCGTTAACGGACTAACAAAAAACGTCAGAAACACTAAATTTTACGGAAGAAATGGCAGAAGGAAGCTGCATCCAGGCTTTTTTTCAAAAATTGAAAATGGGCGTGGCCTCGCCCACTTATGGACCAAAAACCATATCTCAGGAACTACTACACCGATTTCAATGAAATTCGGTATATAATATTTTCTTAACACCCTGATGACATGTACGAAATATAAGTGAAATCGGTTCACAACCACGCCTTCTTCCAATATAACGCTATTTTGAATTCCATCTGATGCCTTCTCTGTATAATATGTATATAGTACATTAAGAACCAATGATGATAGCGGAATAAAACTTTACAAAAATACGGTATTTGAAAAATATGTAACTAAATGACGTATAATGAAATCTCGATTATCACTTTATCATGCGAGAGTATAAAATGTTCGGTGACACCCGAACTTAGCCCTTCCTTACTTGTTTATTAAAGAAATTTTAAAGTGGTTAATACTTTTCTGTGCAAATTTGGGCATCAAAATAATCACAAGTGTTGAGAGAACATGTACCTAAAAAGTCGTAGTTAATTATGGGATTCATCTGATCAACATGTTGTTGTTCCTAAATTGTTTTGACAGATTATTGTTGACATATTGAGAACATCAGCTTATTTAAACAAAAATATCTTTGATTCTGTTGTAAGGAACTTACGCGCCAAAATATATGAAGATTTCTTACCAGAAACTTCGGTTCCAAACTAAAATATATCAGACTCTTTCAGGCCTTGACTTCATAATTAAAATGAAGAACTAATGATCTCCAGACATCGGCCACACTCTAACCTGCGCTGTTCGGCGCAGTTCTGTTTAAGCATTAAATGCAATCAATTCATCAGAGTAGGAAAATTAAAGTCAAAACTTTGCTTCAACTACAACCACTGTTCACCACAACGTTCATTGCAAAATTGTTATAATTGCATTGGGAATGAATAAACTTGATTAATAACGCAACAATATCTATAAATATAATAAATAAACGAAACCATTTTTCCATTTTATTAATCACAAATATGTGAATAAATTTTAAGCCGCTTTAGCAAGTACCCAAAAAAAGGAATGTCAACAAAAATCCGAACTTATCTCTTTGACTAAGAATGTTTGTGAAAGCCAAATATTTTTATTGAAACATTTTTTTCGGACAGCAATTACACACTTTTTATTATTATGTGCTTTTGCTGCGTATGGTATATTTAATAAATTTTCACAACTTCTTTTCCAAATTTTTGTGGTTTACATTGATTAAATTTGCAAAGCAAATACTCTTGTCGTACAAATGACAAACAAATAGTTATTGTTATGTTTAATTTTGCTGCGTTCATCGAAGTTTTGTAAAAGAATATATTGATTGTTAAACCAGCGGTCAAAAAAAGAAGGAGAAATTACTAAACCAAAAAAGTGAAAAAGAAAATATCAAAAAAAGTTAAAGTCACTAACATTTATTATAGGAAATATTATCATTAAAATATAATAATGCATGTATTTTTTGCGCAAATTAAAATTTCAGAGTTACAAAAAAAAATTTTTACTTTTTAAGCAAAATATTAACGCCAACGCCAGAAAATAGCAGCACAAGAATTAAAAGACTGTTTACATGTGAAGCAAATAAATTTAGTGAAATTCCAATGCAACCATGCGCACACACAATTGTTTAACATGTAGCAATAAATTACGAAACAAATTGGAATAAATAAAAAATTTGGATTAAATTTAATAACACAAATAATCAAAAGAAACAATTATTTAAAGTTGACAAGCAACATAAACAAAAAATATTTAATCTGCGCCATGCCGAAATGTGACAAATTGGCGCAGTAGGCCGCCGAAAGCCAACAGCTAGAATAGGACGCTAAGCTGCCAACGAAGCGCCAGCACACGCATGACTTAGTTGAGCTGCCGGCTAACAAAGCGATTTGTGGCTAAACAACCCAAGTACCGCCAACAACGAACACAGCCCGGCATCGTGCGCTTCGCTGAGCCGCTCAGGAAATTCCGCTATACATACTACACGTACCGTTAAAAATTTCTTCGCTTTTCTAGTGCTCGTGAGTAATGAAATTTTCATAACGAAGGTGCAACGAAGTCACAAGAAAAGTTACAATCACACTACAGAGCAACATGAAATGATAACCGATAAACTCAAGAAGAAAGAGTAGTGCAGTTTCTGAGTTAAATCGCGGTCGTTGCCTCAAGAACTTGCTTTTACAACTCGATCTGGCTTGCCACCTTTTCTTACTTTGAAATAGTTTCGTGATATGTAGATTATTATTTTCTCTGGACTCCTACAAATCTTATGCGATGATACTTCGAAACTAAGGAAACTTGAAAGGATACTTGTCTTTAATCCTTTAAAGACGTTCATTCAAAGTTTAATCTGAAGAATTTCATGGGCGCATAGCGCTTTTCTTTGGTTCTTTATTAATTAGACCTACAATCTTTAGGCTGGAACTTGAAGATTTCAGAGTGAAGCTTAAAAAACAGTACGAAGAGCTTTCAGTAGCAAAAAGTTTAATAAATAACTCTAATTTCTTAAAATAAAGTAGAGTTAAATTTCTTTAGTTTCCACACCATTTATGACATGAATATTTTATAATCTAACAGTTATAACAAAATCATTTACAGATAGTCTTGGACAGTCTGCATTACCTTTCAGAACTTGTAAACCGCAGTACAAAATGTAAATCTCTCTAAAGTTTTTCAAGAAGATGACCAAAAAAATATTTTGATGGCGACATTTCTACAAGTATTTTAAATATCGTAAATATTGCCACACACACTTGCATTCCGCAACTTCTAAGCTCTAGCGAGAGTCCCACTTTAAGCTTCCAACCCGCCCAATAAATATGAAGACTTTTCAAGAACTCACATAAATTCTGTCTTATCATTACTTATATTCCAAGCTATCGACAAACAAATTTTGCTAAGAGCCAATTATTTACGGAAAATCGAAAATTTACTTGCGACAAAAAGAATTTACGGCCAACTAAGAAACTTCATTATGCTAAGCAGGAGGCTTTAGGGCACAGTATGCCGCAGCTACAGAACGCTAAGCAGGAATGGAGAAGACCTGTGCATGTATATGTATATAAATGTGTGTGTTTGTTTGGTTTTGACCAGTGGATTGTTGCTGTGCTGCGTTGTCGTTGGTAGTTAGCAGTTGGCACAATATTTTCTTTTATCTTTTATTTACCTGCAAACTGGTAATCTGCTTACTTAAAGTAACAAATGGGTGTGGACATGGACGTGGTGGCCTTATTTGTGGGCTTATTGCCAAAAAATACACCTATGTATAGTATATGCGCATACCAGTTTGTTGTTAGTTTATGCATATATATATATACTATATATACTTAAAGTCCTACAAAAATTAGATAGCTGTTAAATCGTAAGTGTATTGGTTAACAAATGATCCTTTTGCTGTTGTTGAAAACACACATGCACATATATATTAAATCCATATAATCTACTGTCTACTTATTTACATCCATTATTTTCTCAATCCATGAGTGACTCACAACTTTCACTCTAAATCCTTTTGCTGAAAGCTGACTAACACGTCCTATCCGAAACATTCGTTGTATTGCTCCCTTGCGCCGAACCTATGCTTCCCATACATTCATCTACACGCATACATATACAGCTTTAATGGTTTTGTCCATTTATTTATTTCTTTTAAGTGTCTCGTCCGGCTTTTGGGCAGAACTGAGTTCGTTCCTTATAATTGTCAATGAATGACACATATTATATTAAAATAAATAAACAAGGTGAACCTAATTGCTAGTGTTTCGTAAAATATCTTGAAGTGCGGTATACTAATATACAGTTTGTCGGCAACAAAGATCTCAACCAAAGTAGAATGGGTTGTCTAATATAAAAATTCTTTTTAAAAAGCGCTGAAAATTAGTTAAGACTCAGTTCTTCGACTCTCTATATAAAATGAAGGAAAAATACTACCTTTCTAACTTACGATGCACTATTTTTAAACATTTATAAGTATATTAAACAAGCTGTGGACTTTAAAAGATGGCAGTCAATTAACATAACTGGTTTTTATTTTCCCTTCCTTAAGAAGGTTTATTTTGAAAAGGATGTATTCTAATTAATTGTATTGCAATTCAAAGTAAAAAATATACCTTAAGTTCGAGCAATCACTTAGTGAAAATGAATATTTTTTGGTGCTTTGATTAACTGATATACTATACTTACCACAAATAAACTGAAGAAGTTGAAGGTAGGACTGTCATTTCCGAAGAAAATCTCTGCTGAGAGAAATGTCGCAACCAAAGATCGAGAAGATTCTACTAATACCACATAAAATAACTGTAAGCCAATATTTTAATGCAGCTTATGGTCTGAATTGTCATTATTCCATTGGCCTAGAGTGAGGTTGAACTAAGGATGTCACAGTAGCAGAAAACACATATTTTAAGAATGTATCTCTGTATTCAGTTGGCCCAATTTAAGAAGGCGGTCATCATATACTATATGGGCATATGGCGAGCCTTGCGTTTGCTTGGTGGTACATTCTTCGTCTTTAATCATCAAGCTCAGAACGAATAGCCCTTGATACAGTCAATGGCAACCATTTTAAGGACACCGGTCAGTTAATATATCTACGGATATTTCATTCTAACGCATTGACACACCAAGTCTACATAAAAATGAAAATCTGTTTGCCGCGCAAAACCACCCATAGAAAGCAGAAGTATGAATGGGACAGAATGAGAAACATACTAGAATACACATGCCATTTTTATTATTTGTTGGCGATAGTAGAAGTGATCGATTTATAGTAGTGATGTTCTTCGAAAGTTTTATGACATTAAAGATATGGCCTTAAAGAAATTACATACGACATACCTAAACATACTCGGTGGCAGAGGGGAATAGACGCTCACAGATTGAATGAGTTCAACCATTTAATTGGAAATAATGCCTTCAACTGCATAACAAAGATCTTTCAAAACAATGGCCAACATAAACTGTTTATGGAGAATCAAAAATATCGAAAACTCTTTCTTTATAACACAGTTTCGTGTTTTCTCAATGACCAAGTTGTACACATGCACAGTTCATTTGTTGTTGGCGTTAACAACCATGGCTGCCTGCTTTTAATATCTAATCCGCACCTGGTGACCACTCAATCGCTCAACAACATCGTACAACATAAGCGCACACATACAGGATTTCCCAATAATAGTGACACGACTTTTTTTTTAACAGCACAACAATTCTTAAGGAAATTAGTTATGTTTTTTATATAATGTGAAGTATAATCAATACAATTAAGTTCGCAAATATAACATTGTTCAAATGGTCTCCATGGTCAAGTCGTACAAGTATATCATGAAAAACACTTTCAATATTGAATTGTAAAGACATTCTTGGAGGCCATTCAATGTAACAATTTTTGGAAATAATCGGATCACCAAAGTTTCCTCGCAATTGTCATCGATCAAGTGGGGCGAGTTTAACGCATTTGGTTTGCTTTCCGAATGGCTTCAAATGAAACAATGTTCAAATGGTTCCAAATGGTTTATTTCTAAATAACAATGTTTAAGAATAGGCATTTATAAATAATTACATTAGTGATTATTATTTACCGCATTATGTTCTTCCACTTTCCTGGCTGATCAATGAATAAGCTCAAAGACGAAATGCAGTGGCATATATGCACAAAGGCACTTGCCTTTACCGTGCGGATCAGCACAGCTAGGATAGGGGAAAAACAAACTGCAGCTTACAAACAACAAGTTTTTAAGCCCAAATAACTAATTAGACATTGCGCCTACCTGCTTATGCTTATGCGAAGAAGGGGAAATGACAAATATATAAATTGCACAAACAAGTAGGCAGAAGCTTTACAGTTGGAATTATGTATATAATGTGTAGTTCGCGACAATTTAAAGAGAAATGAAAATGAAACATTCAACTGTAAAATAAACATAGAAATTGAATATTAACATATTTATATGTATATGGGCAAGGGTTGCCAACAGCAATAGTTCTGTTGTTGCACGTGCTATGTGGCACGTAGCCCCGCCCTGTTGGAATCAGATGTTGTCAAGATGAACTTCTTCCAACTGCGGCCATAAAAATTTGGTTATCATCGATCTATCCCGCTCTACATTGACAGACGCAGTATCATCAGCTTCATTTTGAAAGAAGTACGGACGGATGATTCCAACAGACCAAGAACCACACCAAACTGTCAATTTATTTAGGTGAATACGAGTATAATAGCCGTGAATAATTTGTGGATTTTCAAAGCATCAGAATCGACAGTATTGTTTATTTACCGCACCACTCAGATGAAATTAAGCATCATTGGAGAAGATGGTTTTCTTAAAAAAAATCATTAACGTTTTCAAGTGTTTTCAAGACAAAATCAGCAAATTTATGACGTTTACGGCGGTTCAATAGCTTCAGTTTTTGAGTGAGTACAATTTTATACGGATGCAAGCCCAAAATCCGTCACGTTATGGTTTGAGATAGTACCAATTATTGAGAATGTCTTGGATTCGACAAATTTCTTTGTCTTATTGGCACTTGAACATGATGCAATTAAAGTGTACGCTCACAGGTGGGCGGTTACCAGAAAGTGGCAAAAGCGCACGAAAATTAAAAGTGGAGAACGATTATATTTAATAATAAAGTTGAATAATATGTAAATGTTGTTCTTGAGTATATCTTTCCATGATGATATTGTAAACATTATTGTAGACAATGGAAAAACAATTACAGGTCATGACGTACAAATTAAAAATGGTCGGAACGACATTTAGAAATTACATCATCCTTATTGGAAAACCCGGAACTGAGTTGTTTGCAATAATAAGATATACTGCTGTTTATTTACATGTTCATAACAAAACTTTTCTGTGCAGAGGTACCACCCTTTAAGGAAGTTTCTATGCAAGTAATTAAACCTAGAATTTTATTGTCTATAGAATTCAGAAAAAAAATTAAAGGATATCGTATCGAAAAGAACGAAAAAAGGATATTATAATATTACACCTTAGAGCACCAATGGTACTGGCTAGTCCCCATATATTTTGTATGAAAATATATGAACTTTGGTATGTTTCTATCACTTCGCACGGTTGATTTATCTGTTTTCATGTTCGTTACATGTCCAAATTGGTTTGTATGTTTACCTAGGTCAAATACTTTAGCCGCTAGAGCGTTTTAAGGGTTCAGAAAAATATAATTTTTCGCAAAATGTTAAATTTTTGTGAACGCTTTGCCACGCCCCTGGTAGGGATAGGGGGGAGGTTGAGGGCTTTCCTGAAAGCCCCAGAGATGAACTAACTTGTAAAAAGATCATGATCCCCCCCACGACATGGTGAAAACCCATTTTCGCCTATTGCCACGCCCCTGGTGGGGCCTTGGGCGGCGAATTATACATTTCCTGAAAGCTCTTTAAATTACCTAACCGGTGCAATTTATTTGACCCACCTAGGTTAAATAGCTTAGCTGCCAGAGCGTTTTAAAAGGTTAAGAAAAAATGTAATTTTTTTCCAAATGTTACATTTTTTGTGAACGCAATTGCCACGCCAAGCGTGAGCAAAGCAGTCAATTTGATTTCAACCAAATCGAGAGGTAAGAAATTTCAAAAATGTATGTATATTGTACATATATGAGCATAAATACAACACGTATTTCCATACAAATGTATGTAAACACCACTTGGCCGAGCCAAGTACCATTGGTCTCGACTAAGTGTATCAGACCGTTGGTCTCGACCAGGGCTAATGTAGAAAGTACTTGAAAAAGGCATATATGGTTGACATCGTTCTAGAAGTTTTTGCAAGGTATAAATAAAATTACTCTCACTAAAATCATTAAATTATTAATGACAACCTGTATTTATTTTGTTCTCATTATCTTCTTAACGAAAACGCCTCATAACGCTCACTCTTATTTAACGTATACTGTGAATACGCAAGTGAGATTCTTACTGCAGCAGTTGAATAATAAATAGCTTTTACTGATTTTCGTCTATTTTAAGTAATTTTAAATAACTTTTTTTTTATTTATATTTATTCAAGCCTTGAAAGTCGGGAAACATGTCGCATAAGTAACTTTTATAATTGAGAAGTATAAGGATTAATAACAAAATAATCTTGAAATTTTTGTTTCGTTTATTTAATAATATTTTCATGCCCGTTTTCTATATAATAATTTTTTTTAGTATTTCTATGTGTTTGAATTTTACGCGGCAATTTTTTTTAATTAATTTAATTTTTCTGTTTGATAATTTCGAATTCGCAACTTACGTATAAAACGGATTTAAAAGCTCTAAAACAATTTTAATTGACTTTCTTCACATTCTTTAAGCTTTTTCAAATAATCTTTTTGACGTACGCCAGAAGTGTTCTAGTGACTTTTACATCCAACTGGCACTATTTTGGGTACCACATGTTGTATACGCTACCTAATTCACTAAATTTTACTGAAAGACATATAATTAATTGATTTTTATACCCTGAACAGGGTATATTAAGTTTGTCACGAAGTTTGTAACACCTAGAAGAAAGCATCGAAGACCCTATGGTGTATATATATAAATGATCCGTATGTTGATCTGAGTCGCTTTAGCTATGTCCGTCTGTCTGCCTGTCCGTCTGTCTGTATCTATACGAACTAGTCTCTCAGTTTCTAAAATATAGTTTTGAAATTTTGCAAACGTCATTTTCTTTTCAAGAAGCTGCTCACTTGTCGGAACTGCCAATATCAGACCACTATAACATATAGTTGTCATACAAACTGAACGATCAGAATCTAGTTCTTCTATGGAAAACTTTCTCAATTGACAATGTATCTTGGCACAGGATATTTTCTAAGATAGTTAATAGTGTAATTTCCGAAAAAATTGTTCAGATCGGATTACTAAAGCATATAGCTTGCATACAAACTGAACACATTGTTACTAAAATAAATGCATCTGTGAAGGGTATATTAGCTTCGATGCAGCCGAAGTTAACGTTTTTTCTTGTTCGTTCTCAGTTTTATTTTTAGTTATCTGCAATTAAAAACTAAACAAAAGCTATAATTTAAAATGAAGATCGTACTCCACAGAGACGAACTTGAGCGTTTTATTTCGCCTTAGATGCCACTTAAATTATTTTTATATCACATGTTTGTATTTTCAAGTGTAATAATAAATTAATAAAATAAAAATAAATTTAATAAAATAATAAATAAAGAGAGATAAAGTGCTATAGATGTGGGTGCACCATAGCGTATGCGTGACATTAAGGTCGTAAATTTCTTGGGCGAAACTGAAGTACTTTGCGCGAGTTAATTTTTATATAAGTAAAAATGAGTCAAAAGAATATATTTTGAGCTGCACCGAAATGTGTACTCTTTATTTATACTCTTAAGACTAACTTATTATATGGTTCTTACTTCTATTTATACTAACTAGTATGTTTACTTATTACTAGTTGATAGTTTGTTAAGATACAGATTATGTTATTTGTTTAGGTTTGTTTACATACATATACATATATTGCTTGCTTAGATACAATTGCTTTGTTTTAAGATAAGGTTGTGTGATATTCAAACTCAATGTTGTTTTGATATTTGTTTGTTTAGGATTGTTTGTTGGAGTGATAGTGCATTTCAATTGTTCCAACTCAAGGTTGTTTCTACAGTCTGTTTACTGAAACAAAAGGTTGTTTTGATGTTTGTTAATAATATAATACATTCCTTAACTCGCGCGTGGTGAAAGCCTATGTCTGTTGTATGTATACCTACTTTGCATGCTGTATAGGTATAACTATGTACATATATATATTTTTATAATTATAGCATCTGGCGTATTTCATCAGAGAATTGAACACATCATTACCGACAAAAATGTGCCACTTAATCGCGCTGGTAATAAGCAATATCCCCAGCGTTTATACCTTGGCCACAGCATGACGCAATACTCGGATTTTCCAGGCGAAGGAAAAAAAAGAACAAGCAAGGAAGGGCTAATTTCGGGTGTAATCGAACATTTTATACACTCGCAATTTGTCAGATAAAAGCGGGGAAATACTTACAGGCGTTGGAAAACTTTATAATTTAGTCCATAAGTTAGGTATCAGGACTTGGAAAACTAATGTTCGATTTCGACTAATTTTGGAAATGAGGTGGGAAAACAATGTGGGTACTCAGTCCACACCATCCCTTCCATACTGGCACCGGTGTAAAATTTAATATATCTGACCCAATTATTTATTGAGTTATTGCACTTATAGTAGTTTTAACATAACCTTTATAAGCAGAGTGGGTCCAATTAATATCTGATTTATACATTTTCAAAAGTCATTTATGTGTATGTTTATAACTCTATAACTATCTCGATTACTTTTAGGTGAACAAAATAAAAATATGTACCAAAATTTGCGAAAGTATAAAAAAGCGAAGAAGGGTACATAAGGAAAAGTTCAGCTTCAAGGTAAGTAAGTAAGTAAATAGAAAAGAACAAGCGCAAAGTAAAACGCAATTCGACGAAAATGCGAGTGTTGCCATTAATTGGAAGCAAGCCTATCAATGATTAATATAATTTCATACGCCACTGGATTATTACATATCCAAGGACATATTACTTAATTGGGAACTTGGTGCGAAAATGCTGTTTTCTTGGGTACGAAGTACATACACACTCAAATAGAAACGCATGTATTGCGTTACTTGTAAATTTTAGCAGGAAAATGGTGCAGAAACCTCGAGGTAGCTCACAGGAGAGTGAGTGTACGCAACGTAATGTTGAAAGTGCTACGAAAGCTTACAGCTAAAAAACATACACACATATAAGTATAGGAGAAAAAGGTAGCGGAACACTTAAATGTGCTTCTGAAGTGCTCCGGTGTATTTAGCGGTAATTTGTTAGGAAGTAGCTCAACTACTTAAGTATATACAGTTGTACACCCGACGACCTCTTTAAAATGAAAATGCTGTAAGCGGGGCACGACAAAACTGTACTAAAAGCACGCAAACCTATATATATCTACATACACATATGTATAAGTAGTTCAATGTATATGTACCATCGCTCCGCGTCATCTACCTTCAACACATAATTGGATTAATGCGATAATTCGCCTGAATGCAGATAAGGCTAGTTCCACTATATTCGGAGCAACTATCCTACCCGCAAGCCGCTGGTCACTGACTGTGAAAAAAACCATAAAATTACAAACAACCGTGAATAATTATGTAATAACTTATTAATTTATTGGGAAATACCAATCACTCAATTTAAATGATTCCACTTATACTCACATTCGCGCAAGTGTTCACAAAGAAAAATCAGTGTATTTATAAAAAGCAGAATGTATTTATAATTTTCGTATTAATATATATCTATATTATAAAATTGTATTGGTAACGAAGCACAGTCTAATGTTTTGCAATGCTGTATGTCGGCGCGGGCGGAACGATGTCGATCAGATCCAAAGGTCTTGACGACGCGCAGTATAGATTCGGACGTTGGTAGCGAATTGACCTGTCGAATGGTTTAGAACGATTTGGGTCTCCTATCCCGTTGTCCATCCTTTTTGTTTAGTAGGTAGGGGTACAGTTGTGGTGAGTTGTGTTGTAGTTTCATCAGCTGTGGATAATTGCGCTGTTGTATTAGGATGCGCCAGTTTTACCGGATAGAGGGGGTGGATGCTTAACTCATTTAAACATCCTGGGCCCCCTAGGCGAATATTTTGCCTAGTTTTATATATTTAAAATCTGAGACATGTAATTACGGTTAGTAAAGTTACATGGCGATCGTCGGATATTTAGATAAGTATGTGCACCTTTGTGTAGAAAACAGTTTTTCGTTTCATATGAATTTTATTATGCGTCTAGGTGCTTGAGATCAACACCTTTAATTTGTTTGTTTATTTAATTTTACTGACGACTTATTATATATGCGATTTTTTCTTTTTTCAGTTTATTGTGCGGTTTATTTATTATTTGCCTTTTCTGTAGTTGTTGCAAATTTTTTTTTTTTGATTGGCTTATTAAGGACCGCAACTCCATACCTGGGGTATGTTATATGAGAAGGATCTTGCGAGCGTCCAGTAAATGGCCGTTAATTGAAATCGGCTTCGGTTCCTGTTAATAATGTACAAAAGTGTTCATAGTTAATTTAGAGCTTTATACAGCTGACCCACCCATATGAGGAGCGGTTGGATAGTTGTGATAAGAGCGATCTTTGCTTTTTGTAAGTGTAGATACGTCACTTTATCGTATTGGGAATATGGTGATTCCTTAACTTATTTTTGAGATTTAATTTATTTTTGAAAATGTATGAAAGTGTCGATTTTTCGACTGTTTGATACAACTGTGCTATATTTTATGTTTTAGTACGTATGCACTAATTTGGCGTTTAGTAGCACGCCGCCGCTCTAAGATTTGTTCAGAATTGTTTTTTTTTCGATTATTGGCGAAAGCCATCCTGCGGGGCCGAAAAGTTGTATATGCTTTTAACAATTTGGATTATCAGAGGTAACTCTGACTTTGTTTTTTATACCTTTATGTGGGGTATTGCAAAATTGTGGCTTTAGTGGTTGTCGTACGACGTACCTGCCATTATTTGATCAAGTAGTTGTGGCTTTAGAAAAGTCCTCACAATACTGATCTTCTTTAGTTTTGTTTAATATTTGGGGGAGTTTCCCTATATCTTGAAATTTCCTTTATTGTGAATTAAGGCATTTATTTGATTTTTTCTCAACATGAGTTGATGTGGTGGTAACTAGTTCTGTAACTAGTCCACTTTGCGTTTCGCTGTGTAGCGTTTGAACTTTTTGTGCCTTTGAGCAACAGGGTGTCTTTTGGCAATTTTCGGGATTTGCCTTAGCAATTATACCCATGGTTCTTTGTGAATAAGCGCTTCTTTGGGGTGAGATGGGATATGTGCTATAATGAAGCATTGTATGGTGTCTTTTATGACAATATAAGCATTTAAATTTGCTTTTGCAATTTGTAAATGTATGCGCATATGACAGACAATTTGTGCAAAGTCTTTTTGACCTGACAAAATTATTTCGTTCGTTAACCTTTAAGTTTTTAAACCTCTCGCAAGATTTAAGTTTATGCCCTCTTGTGCATAGTTCTCATGACGTGTGTTTTCTTTGTTCGGATGTGAACGATTGTGTTTTGTTAAAAATTTTGTTTGATTTGTTTTTGCTTCTAGCTTGGGGTCTATTTAAGCTTCTATTTTGGTCGTGTTTAATGTTCTTAGTTTGGATTATATTTTCTTCCAACCTTTCCGCAATTTCATATTGGGTGGTGAGAAAATCTTTCATTTGTTGCCACGTCGGGTAACGACTTTTCTGGTAATGCGGCGGTGCAAATGATTACCAGAATTGGGTCCCAGCTGTCTGTGGGAATATTTAGTGTCGATAGAATCGACAAACAATTTGAAACAGTGGATTCTAGTTTGATGAATTCTACACTTGTTCCTTTCTTAACTTTTGACAAGTTCATTAGTGTCGTTACTTGTTTATCGACCAGTATTCTTTCATTTTCATATCGTGCTTTTAGAGCTTCCCAAGAAAAATTGAAATTTTCGTCATTGAGAGCGAACTGTTTGACTATTACGCCTACTTGACCTTTGGTTTTGTATCTGAGGTGATACAATTTTTGCGCTTGTGATAATTGAGGATGGTTTATGTACACGGCCGTGAACATGTCCCGGAAGGACGGCCATTCTTCATAACCTCCGTAAAAGGTTTCTGTGTCACATGCGGGCAGCTCGAGGTAAATGCCTGAACTTTCCTTCTGACTGTCTTCTTGTGGCAGCTCTACGCTACTGTGGGGAGTAGGTTCAATTTCTTTTATTAGCTTTAATTGATCGGAGATCATAGCTTTTGTTTCATCAAATTGGTCTAAGCAGTTTTCGTATATGGCGTAAGCAGATAATTTAAAATTGTGTGGTAGATCTGAATCGTCAGAAACTATCGGGTGATTTTTTAAGAGCTTGATAACTTTTTTTTAAAAAAAAACGCATAAAATTTGCAAAATCTCATCGGTTCTTTATTTGAAACGTTAGATTGGTTCATGGCATTTACTTTTTGAAGATAATTTCATTTAAATGTTGACCGCGGCTGCGTCTTTTTGGTGGTAGCCATTCGGAAAGTTGTCATTTTTGGAATAGTTGCTGGCTTATTTTGGGCAACTTTTCCCACAAAAAATAGTCGGCGTTAAATCGCATTTCGGCCGGAATGAATTGCCCGAATTTCTTCGGAAATGTTGTCTTCCAAAGCTGGAATAGTTGCTGGCTTATTTCTGTAGACTTTAGACTTGAACAGCATCTTTGATTCGTAGCCCCACAAAAAATAGTCTACCAACAGTCAACCAAGTCGCCATTCACCGTTTGTTTATGTTAGCGCCCTGGGGACCGTAACGTTGCGTCCAACAGCATCTGGCGTTAAATCGCATGATCTTGGTGTAAATGTCATGAACCAATCTAACGTTTCAAATAAAGAACCGATTCCAGAGATTTTGCAAATTTTATGCGTTTTTTTTTAAATGTCATGAACCAGATCTAACGTTTCAAATAAAGTCCGATGAGATTTTGCAAATTTTAAAAAGTTATCAAGCTCTTAAAAAATCACCCGATACAATGGCATCATGAGCCGCTTGGAGGCGAGTCCAAAAATTTTTCAGATTTTGACTTTTTATTTCTAACAACGATTCCGAGTTTTCGTGAATCGGTGAATAGGCAAATCTCGTGCAGTATCTTGTTAAACTGTCACTTTCTGATATAAATCTAGCAACCTGTTTTGAGCGTGTAGCTCCAGGTGTATTTTGATTTGTGTCGTCATTAACCATTTTTGTATTTTTTTTTTTTTAAATTAATATATGTCGTTATATAGGCACACCCTAATACTTGGCTTGTATGTACTTGTTTTTGTGCAATTGAGAGCTCGTCGAAGAGATCAATATGCTTTGTACATAAGTATGTACGAATTGTTTGTGCTAATGATTATGCTTTGTTCGTAAGCAATTGAGAGCTCGTTAGAGAGATCAGATCGCTTTTTGTGCACAATCCTGCTTGTTTTATGTTCGCTCTGGGGAGAGAGCGCGAAAAAGGAATTGAAAAAAAGGTGCACTTTATATGTAAATATGCACTTTGTAAATATATTTCGCAATATGTAGGTATATGTATAAAATAAATATGCTTATATGTATGTATTTTTGTTTCTGTTTTTATTTTTTAGCTTATATTTTCAAATATGTCCTTCTCAATTTTTGTATGCAGGCCTGCTTATTACTTTATTAAGCACAAGGGGTACTGCCGGAAATTTGTCATAGATATTTGAATTTTTGGTTTTTTGGATTTGGACCAAAGTAAGTATATATGTATATATTTAAGGATATATACATGGATGTGTACATGTAATGATATAGATTATATACACATGTACTAGATTAAAATGCGGTAATTTGAATTTTACAGTATAGTGAGCCGTAAATTAAACCAGTTTGGGTACCGATTTTCGCTAAGTTTTAACTAGGAAAATCGTACTATACATATGTATGTATATTTGTGCATATATTAAATATGAAATGAAATTAATACGCTCACTCTGATTTGGGGTTAACGTATGTATGTATGCATATGCCCCTTTTCTTGCCAATTCCTTTTGTCTTCTTCCACGGTCTTCCAGCTGCCTGACTTCTTGTGCGTATTGTTGTTTGTATGTAAGTTTATGTTTTAAGTTCGCGCCCGAATGTTTGTTGTATTTATATACATATTTTTATTTTGGAGTTTCGCGCCCGATTTATGTTTTGTGCTTAGGTTTCGCGCGTTTTTGTTTGTTGAAATTGTTTTGTTTATTTTGCTTTTCCGTGTAATTTGTTTTTGTTTTTGTCACTTTTTGTCTCTTTTGTCTATCGTGAATCTTTATATGTATATTTACATAAAAACCCTGCACTGTTCTGCACTTTCGTTTGTTTGTTTTCGCAGCTTTGCATATGTATATGTATGCATATATTTTTGACGAGTCACCACATTGTTTTTGTTTTCTCCACTATACTTTTTTATTTTAAGGTTTGTTTGTTGCTGTTTCATTTTCGTAAACTGTTTGTTAAAATAAGTTTTTCAAATGCACTTATGTATGTTTTTTTGTTTATTCTGTTTGATATGTTGTTGTTGTTTTATGTTTGTTCGGGTTGAGTCGCTGCACTGATTTTTTCACTGCACACTGTTTTTTTTTTTAGTTTGGGTTTTTTGTTTGATGGTTCGCCACTGCTCTTAAACTCACCGCACTGGAATTTCTTTTATTTTTTAGTTTAAAAAAATCCATAGTGCCTGTCACTATCCGTCTCGAAGGACCATGAATAATTATGTAATAACTTATTAATTTATTGGGAAGTACCAATCACTCAATTTAAATGATTCCACTTATACTCACATTCGCGCAAGTGTTCACAAAGAAAAATCAGTGTATTTATAAAAAGCAGAATATATTTATAATTTTCGTATTAATATACATACATATATCTATATTATAAATTTGTATTGGTAACGAAGCACTGTCGAATGTTTTGCAATGCTGTATGTCGGCGCGGGCGGAACGATGTCGATCAGATCCAAAAGTCTTGACGACGCGCAGTATAGATTTGGGCGTTGGTAGCGAATTGACCTGTCGAATGGTTTAGAACGAATTGGGTCTCCTATCCCGTTGTCCATCCTTTTTGTTTAGTGGGTAGGGGTACAGTTGTGGTGAGTTGTGTTGTAGTTTCATCAGCTGTGGTGAATTTCGTTGTTGTATTAAGATGCGCCAGTTTTACCGGATAGAGGGGGTGGATGCTTAACTCATTTAAACAAACAGTGACGAGGGAAGAATATTATAATAACGTTGGCTGAGTGTCGCGCTAAACGGCTTAATTTAAATTAAAAACTATTTTAAACTAAATCACTTCTTTGCAAAAGTAGTGTGCACATAATGTACTGACTGTGAAATAAATTGCTATAGAGTTGCTGCTGAAATAAACACGAGATAAAAGTGGAGAAAGCGAGTGTGGAAGGGAAGTGAAATGCAAATGACAGAGAATATTGTCTGTAACTAAAGTAAGAGCAGATTAATTGAAATGAGCGGAATTTTTGGGAAAAGTAGCGAAATGCAACAGTGTGAAATTGAAACACTTAAGTTGTGAAAAAGTTGTAAACATATTTAAATACCACATCAATTATATAAGGCTAAAAAGCAAATTATCTGTCACAAAAAAAAATACTGAGCGAAATAAAATAAAACAAAATTTATAATACTCTTCACAAAGACAAAAACTTGATTTTGACCGATCAGATTGTGTGGCAGTAATATGTTATCTCACAAGTTGGTTCGGGCACTTCTACTGTGGGCTTAAAATATGATATAAATTTCGCGCAAAAACGCATTTGTTGAAATATTTTTTTTCCAGATTGGTATGACAGTCAGTGATATCTGTGCCAAATGTCCCATCAAAATAATCATTAGGGCCTAGTATACGTTATTCAAATTTCTGGCACTAAAACGTTCATAATGTTGCAGATGGCCTTCTGTGATAATTTTTTGTCGCAAGCAAGTGTTTTTCATTGATAAAAATTATTCAAAGAGGGTCGAGAAAGACGAACCATGTCCAGGACAGCCGCCACCATTAACTCATGATCAAAACGTCCATAAAGTAAAGGAACTGGTGCTTGAGTATCGAAGATTAACAGCCAGAAATCTTACTGGCATCATTGGAATTTCGGAACGATCAGTGAAAACCAAGATCATTTGGTCTTAAGAAAAGTGAAAGTACGATTGCTTACAAAATCACTAAATTTCGAAAATCAGCGTCGCGTTAACGTCTGTGAAACAACTGCCAGGATGTGATGAGGGATGCTATTACTGGCGACAAGTCTTGGGTCTATGCTTACGACTCGGAAACAAATGATTCATCGGTCGAATTTCGTGACATATTTGAGCCGATTCCGAAAAGAACACATCAAAGCAGGTCAAAAATCAAGGTTTAGTTGACAGTTTTCTTCGATTATCGAAGTGTGGAGAAATTCAAAAGCCTTCCGATCGGCCAAACTGTTATTATAGAATACTCTTTCAGTGTTATGTGTCATTTACGCGAAACTATTCGTAAAAAGAGGTCGGATTATGGCCCGACAACTCTTGGCTTTTGCATCACGATAGTGCACCGTTGCATGCTGCATTGATTCTTTGTTAGTTTTTCGACAAGTTTTCAACCAATGTAGTGTCGTAATGCCATTAAATCTATTCCGGAAATTTAGTCAATAGAAGCCATTAATTCTATTCCGGAAATTGACTTAAAGAACTATTCTTTGGTTTGGAAAAAACATCGGCACAAGTGTATTTTAGGCAAAGGAAAATACTTTGAGGGGGACGACATAGATTTTGAAGAATAAAGTAAGTAAGTTTAAATTATGAACGAAGTCTTACTATTTTTTGCTCATACATAGTAGTAAACCACTCAAACCGGCGGAAGTTTGGCTCACCTTAATATCACAAATCACACCTGAAAACACTCACAAGATCAAGGTAGTATTCCTTTTGTGTTTCTTAGAGAACAAAAACAAACACTAATTATCGGAAAATGCTTTATTGCATTTCAAAATATTCTCCAATAAGAGCTAAACGTTTTGATATGCATTTGAACCAATTATCGAAGGACTTTTGCCAGTTGAAGTATCTCCAAAGCATGCATTTTGAACGCGTCAATTTCTGGAAAGATAACTGGCAAACAAAAGAATTTAATATTCTGCGTTGTTCTAGTGGTATGGTTGCGACGCGTCCATTTTTTCCACAATAACAGGAAAATATTCGCTTGAAAGTGCTTAGCGTGAGAACAACTTTTTTGGGATTCGGCTCATCTTGAAACACCCATACAGTCGACTGCTGTTTACTTTCGTACTCATACGTATATATCCACAAATCATCACCTATCATGTTGTCATAGACGCGTTTTGAAGTATCGTTATCGTACGTTTTTTAAATATTTCTCTCGACCAATCGACACGTGTATTTTTTGAGCGGTCAACAAACGTTGAAAGGATCCCACATGAAAAAATTTTCAACAATCAAATGTTTATGCAATATTGAATGTATGCCGGTGCAACCAATACCTCTAGTTGCCTCTATCTCACGATTGGTCATTTGACGATTTTGAAATATCAGTTTGCGCACAGCATCAACAGTTTTCGGAACAAGGATTTATTTTGAACGACTTTCACGAAATTCGTCTTCACCTAAAGACACTGGCTCTTTGAAGAGCTCCATCGCCAAATGCTGAATTAAGATCATCGGTGAGCTGTTGCTGCGTCCAAAGTTGTGAAAAATAATTGCGATTTAATTCCATTATTTGGCCGAAATTTTAAATAACTGTAAGGAACATAAATATCGCTAGTATGTCAAAACGTACTGAGTATATATAAAATCAAAAATGTCAAACTTTACGACTGAGTGTTAAGTCTTCAGATTGCAACACTGGGATTGCCGATCGCAAAATAAAAGCGGCAATCCATGTAAGAAATACACCATGCATGAGAACACCACACCTATTTTTAAAACAATTCTACTCACCAAGGAACAAGAAACAACACCGCACCTTATTTGATTTCTCAGTCATCGTACAACGCTTTGCACGAGTCAATTTACTTGATATTTAGCGGGAAAATGACAAAAGTGGTCGCCCAAAATGGTACATATTTGTTTATTTATGTATTATGTATAAAAAAAAAGTTGGAGGATGGAGTCATGTGTAGAAGTTCACGCAAGTGAGGAAAGTTCTCTGATCGCCATTCACTTGGGAGTGGCCAGAAACGATTCTTTTACACATGGCTCAAGCAGCTCACTACTTCCGGTCTTTTACCAGGTATCCTCTGGGTAGCCTAAGAACATCCGATCGAAGGCGAGCTAATGTGAGAAGGCGAAACATCCCCTACATAGGGTTGTGCGCTGGGTTTGGGACCCGCCACGTAAAAATCAGTACCAATGAAAAAGAAAAAGCAGCCTCGGATGAGATAACACTCCAGCTCTGAAAGTATTCGACGCAATACCCGCCGGGGGAAGCAGAGGAAGAGGAAGACCACCACTCCGTTGGAAGGACCAAGTGGAGAAGGACCTGGCTTCTCTTGGAATATCCAATTGGCGCCACGTAGCGAAAAGAAGAAACGACTGGCGCGCTGTTGTTAACTCGGCTATAATCGCGTAAGCGGTGTCTACGCCAATTAAGAAGAAGAGTAAAAAAAAAAAAATTAGTGGAAGTTTGATTAGAAATACGAAAAGACTTTTTTGACTACTCAATATTTGTCTCATTATCTTCTTTTCTACAAATATTTTGCTCATTTCCCTTCTCTATTCGATATTATTACCAGTAATTTGCACAAATATTGAAGATTGACCCAAAACAGAAAGTAACTAAATATTCATACCAACACACATAAAGACACAAGCATTAACTAGAGCACTCACATGCAAGACACCAAATGAGTAAGAAAACAAAGCGCATAATTATGAGAATATAGACATAATAGAAACATCGAAGGCATGCAAAGCTTAATGTTGCAATATCCAGTATACCAAGGCGCACATAAACATTACAGTCGGTCGATTTGCAGAGAGTAAAAAAGGGTAAAATCACGTGTGCGGAAAACATTACACGGATCATTCTGAACAACCTTGTCTAAGAAACTATGGGTCTAAAACCAGTTGAAGTAGGCGATTTCTAAGGTGCAGATTTTTAGGGATATTAAAATTTTTGTTGGTCAGTTTTTGAGATATCCGAATGAAATTCATTACGTAAGTCTATTTTGATTTTCTGTTGATCCTTTATCGGAATTTGTCAGATCGAAAAATTATATCACATATCTCCCATATAAGGGATTATTCAGATTTTTTAAGCTTCAGCTTAAAATTTTCCTGGTTCCAAACCGATTACAGGCGTTTAAAAAAAAAAACAAAATCAACACGATCTAATATACATACACATACTTCGAACACAACCTCACTATGCCATGATTACCCTATGGATTACCCACTGATTATCTGGTTTTTTACCCGCTCATGATTGGCAGGGTAGTTGTGTTGGAATATTTGTCTCAAGCGGGTAGCCGTGGTTGGCAGGGCCACTATTTGCTTGCATGCATGTGTGCGTGTTTCCATTCGCCGTTGTAGCCAATGACAGCCGCTCAGCGCTGGCAGAGAGCATTTTGAGTTTACGAGTCCAAGTTAGTGGACCGGACTGGACCGCGCTGTGAGGACCCTGCACGTAGTGGTCGGTGTTATACATATGTATGATAGTTATTGTAAGATATACACATATAAATTTGTACATTATAATGTAATTTTAATTAAATGGCACCAGTATTTAATGTGTGGAAATTTCGAGTTTGGTGTGAGCAATTTAAAAGTATTGTTTTAATTTTTAATTAAATGCAAATAATAATAATAAGAATATACTTTGTAATTTCCATGTATTTAGTTCGCTTTAAATGTAATGGTACTAATATAAGCAAATCCTGAGGTAGTTGTAATTAAAATAACAATATGAAACTATTATTATATTAAGACGAGAGAGTAAATATTTATAAATAATTAAATACTTTGCGTTTTATTTACAATATCTGGTAACTTTTTTCACAATGTAAGTAGAATTCAAAAAGCAAAGACAATCGTTACATTTACGTCAAAATAATGTACTTTCAAGAATTTTGGTAAAAGGAGGAATAATGAACAAATAATAATAAATGCGATGAAAAAAAGTTTCTTTCATCTCTTGATTTATTTGAATGAGTGCGAAGGAGAAAACATTATTGTCAATAGTGACAATAGAAAATCCCATAAAGGGTAATAAAAAAACGATTGAAAGCCGCAAGTCGTTCGTGATCGCACCATCGTAAATGAGGCTCGTACAACAAGAAGGTAAGTAAATGAATTTTGTGTGATTTTTTAACAATATTTTGAAAATAATTACTTCATTTATTTTTATAGCATTGGAAATCAGAACTGAATTGGAAGTAGCAGCAGCAGCTATACTATCATCAGAAGCGGCAAATATCAATTGTTAAGTAAGTATGTGAAAAAAGTGTGTGTACTTTGAAATTAGACTGCGCAGTCCAATATAATACGCAAAAATAAATACATATATATGTACATATGTATTTTATGCGTTTAAGGCGACCTACACAATCCAATATAATATGTGAAAACAAATGTTTGTTTTATATTTTAAATGATCAAATAATATTTATCTTTTCTTTTAGATGTTATTATTATTTTTATTTAACTAATCATTGCTTTCAGAGTAAATTCTATTTGTATTTAATATATTTTATTCTTTCAGATAATATTAATCTTTTTTTTCAGATATTATTATCATTTTATACAATTAACCTTTCTTCAATGTAATTATTATTTATTTTCAGGTTTTAATAACTTTTATTTTATTTCAGGTATTTGTCTTTTATAATCCTTTTCCACTCTTTTATTTTCAGGTATTTGTCTTTCATAATATTTTTCCACTCTTTTATTTTCAGTTATTTGTGTTTTAAAATATTTGTCAACTCTTTTATTTTCAGGTTATAATAATTCTTTTCTTTAATTAATCTTTTTTCAGATATTAATTATCTTTCTAAATTAAATATATTTTTATTTATATATAAATTATAATAAATTTTATGTAAAAATATAAAAAATAAAATAAAATAAAAATTTTAAAAATTAAAAAGTTTTCTTTGAAATTTAAAAAGTAGGAATTAAAAAACGCAACCCAGCATCAGCTGTTTAAAGGTGAGGTGCTTATGTAATGGTAATTTTATGGTAATTATTTTAGTGTTTTTGAAGTAGTAAAGGAAACGTTAACTGGTTTCTGGTATTATAAGCGAATACCAATAGAAAAAATATATTGTTTAAGACAATAGGTATGATAATGTTGATGTTATAGAAATTAAAATAACTAGAGAGTAGTGGAATGTATTTATTATGGTAATGGTAATAATTTGCAAATAGGCCGACGCTTTTCCCCAAATAGTAATAAGCATATAATTAAAAATTCACAAGTAAGGAAGGGCTATGTTCGGGTGTCACCGAACATTCTATACTCTCGCGTGATAAAGTGATAATCGAGATTTCATTATACGTCATTTACACATTTTTCAAATACCGTATTTTTGTAAAGTTTTATTCCGCTATCATCATTGGTTCCTAATGTATATACTCGTATTATACAAAGAAGGCATCGGATGGAATTCAAAATAGCGTTATATTGGAAGAAGGCGTGGTTGTAAACCGATTTCACCCATATTTCGTACGTGTCATTAGGGTGTTAAGAAAATATTATATACCAAATTTCATTGAAATCGGTGGAGTAGTTCCTGAGATATGGTTTTGGTCCATAAGTGGGAGACGCCACGCCCATTTTCAACTTTTAAAAAAAGCCTGGGTGCAGCTTCCTTTTGCCATTTCTTCCGTAAAATTTAGTGTTTCTGACGTCTTTGGTTAGTCGGTTAACGCACTTTTAGTGATTTTCAACATAACCTTTGTATGGGAGGTGGGCGTGGTTATTATCCGATTTCTTCCATTTTTGAACTGTATATGGAAACGCCTAAAGGAAACGACTCTGTAGAGTTTGGTTGATATAGCTATAGTAGTTTCCGAGATATGTACAAAAAACTTAGTAGGTGGCGGGGCCACGCCCATTTTTCCAAAAAAATTACGTCCAAATATGCCCCTCCCTAATATGATCCTTTGTGCCAAATTTCACTTTAATATCTTTGTTTATGGCTTAGTTATGACACTTTATAGGTTTTCAGTTTTCGCCTTTTTGTAGGCGTGGCAGTGGGCCGATTTTGCCCATCTTCTCATGGTGCCAAGAAATAAGTGTACCAAATTTCATCATGATATCTCAATTTATACTCAAGTTACAGCTTGCACGGGCAGACGGACGGACGGACAGACAGACATCCGGATTTCAACTCTACTCGTCACCCTGATCACTTTGGTTTATATAACCCTATATCTGACTCTTTTAGTTTTAGGACTTACAAACAACCGTTATGTGAACAAAACTATAATACTCTCCTTAGCAACTTTGTTGCGAGAGTATAAAAATCGGAAATAGTTCCTGTTTACTAAGGTATATAAAATACTGCCATTATGGAAAGCATATGACGAAATTTCAAAAGATTTGGTAAAACTGAAACTGAAATTGCTGAAAATCTTAAAAAAAAAACTTTACTTGAGTTTTAACACAAAAAAGTCAACCAATCATATAAAGTAAAGTCAGCTGGATGTTAAGAAATCTTGATATTAGTTATATAGGGACTAGGTCACGTTTTCGCTCAAATTTATCTAGTTTAGGAGCAAAGATACACTGTTATGAGCAAACCTCGCTATCTTATTTTGAATTTTATGATCTTTCAGTGATTGCAAGTGAAGTTATTGCGTTTTAAGTGTCAGTACGAGTATGTTTGTGTTATCGGTGCGAAAATGAGCTTCGAACAAAGAGCCAACATTAAATTTTGTTTTAAAATTGGTAAAACTTTTACCAAAACGTTTCAATTGATGAAACAAGTTTATGGCGATGATTGCATATTCCATAGCAGAGTGCACGAGTAGTTTCAACGTTTTCAAAGTGATCGTGAGATCATAAATGACGATCAGCATGTGGGCCAATCAAAATTCGTGATCACTGGAAATTCCATCGAAACTGTGCGTTAATTCATCAAAAATGAGCCGAAATCATCATTGAAATTCATGGAAATGGAATTGAACATCTCCAAAACGATTATCGCATTTTGACTGAACATTTGGGCTTACGAAAGGTGTGTGCACGGTTTGTTCCGCACAAATTGACTGACGACCAAAAACTGCTCAGAATCCAACATTCGAAGGACGATTATTTGACCAAAAATCACATTTTAACCATTAACCAATCCCCGTATTCACCTGATATGGCTCTGTGCGACTTCTTCCTTTTCGGAAAAATTCATTTTCCCATGAAACGAAAGCGTTATGCACACGTAGATGCCTTTCAAAAGGCTTGCACGGCATACTTGCGGCCATACCGGCCAACGAGCTAAAGCACTCATTCGACTTACTTTTGGACTGTCCAAAACTGTATTAAAGCAGAAGGAGACTATTTTGCATAAAATAAATTGATTTTGCCGAATAACCCAATTGTTCTGTTCTTTTTAAGTCCTGTCCACTTTGGAACGCTCCTTGTACGAGTAGGGGAAGGTGGGGAATGTTGGGCAGGGAATCCCGGGCCGGCGCGATATTTTTTTCCCTAGTATAGGTTGACAGCTGCAACCAACTGTCATCGGCTCGTTTCATACTAAGCTCAGTTTCTATATAGCACTCGAGCTGTGAACACGTGTTATAACCTCTCTGCGACAACAAAAAAAAATTCGACACTCCGAAAGTTTTTTTTCAACTCTGTGTACAGTTGATTTTTTTCACATTTTCCAATAAATTCATCCAGGTAAATATGTTTATAATATTAGTTGAGCAACAACAAAAAGAAATTTTCCACGAATTTACATTGTGTTCATTATCCACCGCCATTTTGCAAATATGAGCGTTTGGGGAATCTCGAGCCAATTATTACGGGGAATCGGGCCACATAGTTTTTTACATTTGACATGCTAACTTCATATATTTGACGTGTATAAGTGATTTTTCGTGCAGAATTTCAACAACACAATAGTTTTCCAACATTTCCTGATAGTTTCGTGCTCCGAAAAATTTTTTTTAGTCATTATGCCGCGGTACTATCCCAAACAAGAGAAAATTGTTGATTTCGACAACATTTTGGAGGCGATCAAGTCGGTGAAAATACATCACAACAGCGTTCGACAATCTGCGACGGCACACAAAATTCCGAGGACCAACCTGATGCGTTATATTGCAGCATTTGATGGTGCGAGCATCGACATTACTACTGCCAATGCCGATGTAATGAAGAATTTGCTTGCTGAAAGCACGACGATGGGCACAAAAACAGTGAGTTCTGCTGGTTTCTTTCTTTTTCTTTCATCGAATAATAAATAATTTTTGCCGCTCCTTGTCGATCAGTGCCTCGATGTTATGTTAACGCCGAAAACCATCAAATCCGGCTTCCGAACAGCTGGCATCTACCCGTTCAACCCGCAAATTTTCACTGAAGTTGATTTTGTCGCTTCGGAACTGGAAAAAGGCCGTGGCAAATCGAAGACGCCACGGAAGAGAAGCCCGTCTCCGACCGAAACCGACATCGAAGAGGACTTCGATTTTTGCACGATTTGCAAGAAAAAGATGCGGAAGCACGAGAATCGTCAAAACACGGCCCATTGCATCGTTTGTGATCGAGGGGTTCACTTGAAATGTGCCGGACCGAACCCGAACACTTGCACCTGCATCCAGTGCGAGTCGGAATAATTTTTTTCGTCAATTCCTATTTTTCTTATTATTTATGAATCTCTCTTTCATTTCCATTGATAAATAAACGTTTTTCATCGGTAACAATCGTGTTTTAATCGATTTACAGACTGGCCCGACATTCCCCATTCAAAATCGCAAAATCAGGTTTTTTGCGCCAATGGCTATAACTTTTAAATTTTTGTAGAATTTTATCAAACCAATGTTATCAAAAGGAAGGTTACGACTCGCACTACAAATCCATGCTTTGGAATTTTCACAAAAAATAACTTTTATGTGACTTTTTAACCGAAATCAAAACTGTGCCCAACATTCCCCACCTTCCTCTACATATCACACATTGACCGATATTTTTGACCGACAGTCAACTATAGGTACCGGGGTCTAAATATTTGGTACCTAGGGACTTAAACAGGTTTTATTGGATTTAGGCAATTTTTGGCGATAAGGTGGCACATACTAAAGACATTATTCGTGCAAAGTTTAATCCCGTTATATTAATTGCTTCTTGTTTTGTGTACTGGAAACTGAGCGAATCAAGTATACTTTAAAATTGTGCTATATTGGAAGTAGGCGTGGTTGTTGGTAAGGTAGGGTAATAAGTGGCTTAGAAGATATATACAATAAACTTTTTAGAGGGCGGGCCACGTTTTATATCTTAATTTAGTGCTTTGTTGTGGCACTCTGTATATTTTCGGCTTATGGCGATTTGTGGGTGTGGCAGCGGTCCGATTACGCCCATCTACGAAACGATTTTTTTTGTACTGAGGAATCAGATATCTAAATTTTTACTCAAGTTACAGACAGACAGATAGACAGACAGTCAACCGGATTTCAACTTTTCTCGTCAACCTTGGTCCCTTGCAAAACTGCAAGAAAATCCGACGTTCTCGAGCCAAATTTTTTTCGGCGATGAGGCCTATTTCTGTGAGAAGGTAACCGTCAATGGCGACCCTTATCGCGCTTGATAACCGACTAATTTAAGCCTGAAATGGGCGAGTTCACCTGAGGCATTTGGTTTCAACAAGACAGCGCCACCTCCTATTCATAGTACTAATCAATGGATTTATTGAGATGATACTTCGGTGAGCAGATAATTACACGTTTTGGGTCGGTCGATTGGCCACGAAGATGGTGTTATATCACACCCTTAGACTTCTTCCTGTGGTGAATTCATGCCTTACAGCAAAACACCACGGATGTCATTCGCCAGTTACCAGTCGAAATGCTCGAACGAGACATAGAAAATTGGACTGATGGACCTTCTGAGACGTGGCCGCGGCCATTATTTGAAATAGATAATCTTAAAAAAATAAATGCCAAAGATTGTTCTTTCGAATGAAAATAAACATTCCGAATTATATTCGAAATTTCTGTGTTTTTTCTTAAAAAAAGTAGGGAACCTGGAAATGGATCACCCTGTACTAGGAAAGGAGTTTGGTAACAGTTCTGTATTTTTCGTTTTTGTGCATTTTAAAGTAGGTGGAAGCACAGCCGCGGTGGACATATAAAATCTTTAAGAGCTTTAGAAAGATTGTTAAAACTAATGTTTTTTGGACAGTTTCTCTAGAAACCACTATACAATATTCAAAGTAATTTCAATGTAGGTTTTACCAAAAATTAATAAACTCTGCATCAAAACGAAAATTTTAATTAAAAGTACGAACTTGTAAACGAAATAAAAATATTAAGAATTCAAGATGACCATTTGAGAATTTTTACTATTTATATATTCACTTATTAAAAATGAACATTATTATAATAAAACTATTTTTAACTCACTCAATACTATTATTATTCATTTGTAAAACAAATGAAGGAAGTATAATGTAACTAGGAACACATTCTTTTATTATGATTAAATTCCGAAAAATGTGTTTCAAACTGCTTATCATTAAATTAAGGTCCTTCCTTATTCTCTAAAAACATACGAAGTACAATAGAACAATGAAGTGCAGCAAAAACATACAAGTGAAATATATGTACATATGAAAGAGAACTGTAGCTTGAGCACATTTATCTACAATCTCGCTTGGGTGAAAACAGCACTACACTTGCAAAGCAATAAAAAAAATACAGCAACAACAAAAAGCGTTAATACCGTTCACTAGGTGGATTAGATATGACATTTAAGATTATAGAAAGAATTTTACTTCACTTCAATCGGTCAATTTGAATACCAGGTGTATGCTATTTTAATCTGCTCTGAGCCATTTCTTCACAGGTTATACCGTTCACTTGGACAATAATCCGTGCAAAATTTTGTGAAGATATCAGCTTCACGTCACGTTAATCATCTATAAATTTAATTTTTATAGGGCCTCCGAAGTTCCCTTCTGGGTATGATAAACTTCCTGACAAACTTTATACACGCTGTTCATAATGTAAAAAGCAAACACCAACCACAATACAAAAGTATATAGGTTGCAAAGGAAATATATAAAATATATATAAAATTATATAAGTAGTGAAATAAAAATGTAAGGTTTAGCGGTGAGAGCTATAGAGAGAAGTTTTAAAATATTTGTATGCTTTAAAAAAAAAACATAGTAAGAAATTTCAAGAAAAATTGTATAACTTAACACCTTCTCCAACAATATCCCTTTCTAAAGAAAATAAGGTGCTCAACCTGTGAATCTGCTAGGAAGTGTGTTGTTGCAGAATGTGTGATAAGAACTTTAACAATTTCGCATAAACAACACATTTTTTACTCCTGCTAAACTAACTAGTTCTCAGCAAATGATCTACGAGTCAATAGTTTTATCGGGTGATTTTTTTGAGGTTAGGATTTTCATGCATTAGTATTTGACAGATCACGTGGGATTTCAGACATGGTGTCAAAGAGAAAGATGCTCAGTATGCTTTGACATTTCATCATGAATAGACTTACTAACGAGCAACGCTTGCAAATCATTGAATTTTATTACCAAAATCAGTGTTCGGTTCGAAATGTGTTTCGCGCTTTACGTCCGATTTATGGTCTACATAATCGACCAAGTGAGCAAACAATTAATGCGATTGTGACCAAGTTTCGCACTCAGTTTACTTTATTGGACATTAAACCAACCACACGAATGCGTACAGTGCGTACAGAAGAGAATATTGCGTCTGTTTCTGAGAGTGTGGCTGAAGACCGTGAAATGTCGATTCGTCGCCGTTCGCAGCAATTGGGTTTGTGTTATTCGTTATTGGACGCAACGTTACGGTGAATGGCGATCGCTATCGTTCGATGCTAACAAACTTTTTGTTGCCAAAAATGGAAGAACTGAACTTGGTTGACATGTGGTTTCAACAAGATGGCGCTACATGCCACACAGCTCGCGATTCTATGGCCATTTTGAGGGAAAACTTCGGAGAACAATTCATCTCAAGAAATGGACCCGTAAGTTGGCCACCAAGATCATGCGATTTAACGCCTTTAGACTATTTTTTGTGGGGCTACGTCAAGTCTAAAGTCTACAGAAATAAGCCAGCAACTATTCCAGCTCTGGAAGACAACATTTCCGAAGAAATTCGGGCTATTCCGGCCGAAATGCTCGAAAAAGTTGCCCAAAATTGGACTTTCCGAATGGACCACCTAAGACGCAGCCGCGGTCAACATTTAAATGAAATTATCTTCAAAAAGTAAATGTCATGAACCAATCTAACGTTTCAAATAAAGAACCGATGAGATTTTGCAAATTTTATGCGTTTTTTTTTAAAAAAATGTTATCAAGCTCTTAAAAAATCACCCGATATAAACGAATTAGCAATTTGTATCTTATTTTCCCTTCTCCATGTAAACTAGTTATCAACTTGTAAAAAGGGTTTTAAAATAGTTCATTAAAAATTAATAAAATTGGCACTTAAATTAAAAGTATAAAACTATATTTTTGTATTGTGAACCCGAAGCCCTTAGATTAAAAAGAAACTTAAATCCAGAATAACGGATTGAAAAAAATGTTAAGGATCGCAGAAATACTTATTAAAGCAAATAAAAAAAAAAAAAACAAATTAAATGAAGTTAATATAAAATATCTTAAAAAAAAATACAAAATAGCTTTGGATATAAATATTTTTTAATAAAGTCAATATAGTTTAGTTTTTAATTACCATTAATTACTGTTTTTCAGGTAGAAATACATTAATCTTACCTTTATTTCTTTCCATTCAAGGTTATGACTTCAAAACTATTACTCCTCCAATTTTTAAATTAAAAAAAAAAATTCTGATTTCCTAATTCTGATATAAGATTAAAAAATAAATTTCTAATTTTTATTGCCAATTTTTTAATTTCAAAATTAAATTTTTTTTATTTTAAAAATCCGCTACCTTGCTTACAAACGATCTCCATAGTTGTTTTTTCCTTACCCTTAAGAATTTGTAAATACTAACGTAACCCGAATATTTTTTAAATCAATCCCCAACAAGTTATCCCTAAAGTAATACCTACACTTAACTTCTTTAAATTATGGAGGAGATAAATTGCTGAAAAACAAGCAAGGAAGGTGAAAGAGTTCGATAAATAACCGTTCTCCTGGGCTCCTAAACTTATAACTGTTTAAACAGATGGAGCTCTCTTCGCTCACCGGCTTTAATCACTCCATGGAGAGCTTCTGCGCGAAGCTTTTTCGAAAGCCTAAAACATGTATAAATACATTTTTTTAGCTATAAGAGGACCTACTAACCACCAAAAATATTATATACCCTAAATATTAGGTTGTCAAAAAAGTCTTGCGGTATTTGCGCTAGTTCGCGTTGAAAGCGCGTAGCTCATTTCACGCGCTAACACGTGTTTGATTGATTGTCGTTTTTTTAAGTCGTTCGTGAGTTATAGCGTCGCAAACATGGAGCAAAATAAAGAGAAAATACGGCATATTTTACAGTACTACTACGATAAAGGCAAAAATGCATCTCAAGCCGCCAATAAAATTTGTGCAGTTTATGGACCCGATACAGTTTCTATTTCCACCGCAAAACGATGGTTTCAACGTTTTCGTTCTGGTGTAGAGGTGGTCGAAGATGCGCCACGCTCCGGAAGGCCTGTCGTCGAAAATTGCGATAAAATCGCTGAATTGGTCGAAAGAGACCGGCATAGTAGCAGCCGTAGCATCGGTCAAAAGCTGGGCATGAGTCATCAAAAATTCATTTCAATTTCAATAAAAAAAAAATTCTATAAAAATACCGCAAGACTTTTTTGACAACCCATTACTGTTTACTACATGTTTGTCTGATGAAATTGTTTTTATTATTATGAGTGAAATTATTCAACAAAGAAGTTCTATTAAAATTCGTGTACGGATTCAGGAGCCGAAACGTTCAGAATGTTGGAAAAGTCTTCGGTCGTCGCATACTGCATTCATTCTGCGTGAGTTTTTCACCAAATTGTTAACCAATATCATGCCGCAATCTCCATATTCGCCTGATTTAGCTCCGCGAGACTTCTGGCTAATCAGGAAAGTCAAACAACTGTGGAAACCGTTTTGAGTCAATTGAATACATTAAACGTTATACGCTACGCAAATTGAAAGCTAAAAACTTGAAAAAACGTTGTTACAAGTGTATTGGGGCCAAGGAGGATTACTTTGAAATCAATGAAATTGATTTTGAATATTATTTGATTTTGAATATTTTTGTTAAGTATTTTTTATTCAAGTAGTTCTATAGTTCTGGAGACATTGGCCAATCAAAATTAAGTTCTTGTATGAAAATCTTGTTTATCATTTTTCAGATCGAACTACTGTAGCATACAAATTAAGTTTTTATTTTATCGATTTAATTTTTAAAAACTAGCGGACTCACGTCCGCGGTCTTTCTTTATTAAATGCTGTCTAAAAACTGATTACAAATTATTTCTTAAGTCTAAATTAAACCTATGCATGTACCTGGTCACGTTGCCAACAGTTGCGGCGTCAGCAGTTGAACGGACGCGCGTGTGGAGTCACTAACTGATATTGCTGATGCAGTGTCAGCAATTGGGTGGTTTAAAGTTTCCAGCTATTGACCAACGGTGGGAATTAGCTGACGGTGTGAACCACTGTGTTAACTCCTCCTCTTAAATATGATCGTCC
>NC_065921.1:59549773-59562427 GCF_024586455.1 Bactrocera neohumeralis
CACTTGCAAAGCAATAAAAATACAGCAACAACAAAAAGCGTTAATACCGTTCACTAGGTGGATTAAATATGACATTTAAGATTATAGAAAAATTTTACTTCACTTCAATCATTCAATTTTGAATACCAGGTGTATGCTATTTTTAATCTGCTCTGAGCCATTTCTTCACAGGTTATACCCTTCTTGGACAATAATCGTGCAAATTTTTGAAGATATCAGCTTCACGTCACGTTAATCATCTATAAATTTAATTTTTATAGGGCCTCCGAAGTTCCCTTCTGGGTATGATAAACTTCCTGACAAACTTTATACACGCTGTTCATAATGTAAAAAGCAAACACCAACCACAATACAAAAGTATCTAGGTTGCAAAGGAAATATATAAAATATATATAAAATTATATAAGTAGTGAAATAAAAATATATTAATACACACACATAAATTATATGTATAATATGTATGCTTTAAAAAAAAAAACATAGTAAGAAATTTCAAGAAAAATTGTACAACTTAACACCTTCTCCAACAATATCCCTTTCTAAAGAAAATAAAGTGCTCAACCTGTGAATCTGCCAGGAAGTGTGTTGGTGCAGAATGTGTGATAAGAACTTTAACAATTTCGCATAAACAACACATTTTTTACGCCTGCTAAACTAACTAGTTCTCAGCAAATGATCTACGAGTCAATAGTTTTATAAACGAATTAGCAATTTGTATCTTATTTTCCCTTCTCCATGTATACTAGTTATCAACTTGTAAAAAGGGTTTTAAAATAGTTAAATTAAAAGTATAAAACGATATTTTTGTTTTGTGAACCCGAAGCCCTTAGATTAAAAAGAAACTTAAATCCAGAATAACGGATTGAAAAAAATGTTAAGGATCGCAGAAATACTTATTAAAGCAAATAAAAAAAAAACAAATTAAATGAAGTTAATATAAAATATCTTAAAAAAAATATATATAAAATAGATTTGGATATAAATATTTTTTAATAAAGTCAATATAGTTTAGTTTTTAATTACCATTAAGTACTGTTTTTCAGGTAGAAATACGTTAATCTTACCTTTATTTCTTTCCATTCAACGTTATGACTTCAAAACTATTACTCCTCCAATTTTGAAATTTAAAAAAAAATTTCTCATTTCCTAATTCTGATATAAGATTGAAAAATAAATTTCCAATTTTTATTGCCAATTTTTTAATTTCAAAATTAAATTTTTTTATTTTAAAAATCCGCTACCTTGCTTACAAACGATCTCCATAGTTGTTTTTCCTTACCCTTAAATTTGTAAATATAAACTTGAATATTTTTAAACCAATCCCCAACAAGTTATCCCTAAAGTAATACCTACACTTAACTTCTTTAAATTATGGAGGAGATAAAACAAGCAAGGAAGGTGAAAGAGTTCGATAAATAACCGTTCTCCTGGGCTCCTAAACTTATAACTGTTTAAACAGATGGAGCTCTTCGCTCACCGGCTTTAATCACTCCATGAAGCTTCTGCGAAGCTTTCGAAAACCTAAAACATGTACATATAAAGCCATTTTTTTAGCTATAAGAAGGACCTAACCACCAAAAAATATTATATACCTAAATATTGGTTGTCAAAAAAGTCTTGCAGTATTTGCGCTAGTTGGCGCTGAAAGCGCGTAGCTCATTTCACGCGCTAACACGTGTTTGATTGATTGCCGTTTCTTTTAAGTCGTTCGTGAGTTATAGCGTCGCAAACATGGAGCAAAATAAAGAGAAAATACGGCGTATTTTACAGTACTACTACGATAAAGGCAAAAATGCATCTCAAGCCGCCAATAAAATTTGTGCAGTTTCCATTTCCACCGCGCAACGATGGTTTCAACGTTTTCGTTCTAGTGTAGAGGTGGTCGAAGATGCGCCACGCTCCGGAAGGCCTGTCGTCGAAAATTGCGATAAAATCGCTGAATTGGTTGAAAGAAACCGGCATAGTAGCAGCCGTAGCATCGGTCAAGAGCTGGGCATGAGTCATCAAAATTCATTTCAATTTCAATAAAAAAATAATTTCAATAAAAATACCGCAAGACTCTTTTGACAAGCCATTACTGTTTACTATATGCTTGTCTGATGAAATTGTTTTTATTATTATGAGTGAAATTATTCAACAAAGAAGTTCTATTAAAATTCGTGTACGGATTCAGGAGCCGAAACGTTCAGAATGTTGGAAAAGGTCTTCGGTCGTCGTATACTGCATTCATTCTGCGCGAGTTTTTCACCAAATTGTTAACCAATATCATGCCGCAATCTCCATATTCGCCTGATTTAGCTCCGCGAGACTTCTGGCTAATCAGGAAAGTCAAACAACCGCTCCGTGGAAACCGTTTTGAGTCAATTGAATACATTAAACGTTATTCGCTACGCAAATTGAAAGCTAAAAACTTGAAAAAACGTTGTTACAAGTGTATTGAGGCCAAGGAGGATTACTTTGAGATCAATGAAATTGATTTTGAATATTATTTGATTTTGAATATTTTTGTTAAGTGTTTTTTATTCAAGTAGTTCTATAGTTCTGGAGACATTGGCCAATCAAAATTAAGTTCTTGTATGAAAATCTTGTTTATCATTTTTCAGATCGAACTACTGTAGCATATAGCTGCCTTACAAATTGAATTTAATCACAAACTGAATCAAAATTAAGTTCTTGCATATAAAAAAGATAATCCAATAAACTGAAGAATCGAATTCAAATTCTTGTATGGGAACCTCTTTATTTATTAAGGGGCTTTTCTTGTACTCTTGTAATACCGGCTTGAAAATTAAAAAGTTGCTGGTAGGGTTGCCAGCTATTTGAATTGCCTCTTCATTTAAATTTGTGTAATTATTTAACAGTTTGATTAATTTGTATTCAAGATTTATTAATTTTTTTGACCAAATTTCGTTACAACGTCTATTTCTTAATTTACTACAGACTAATATTCTTAAGTGAGGAAATTCCAGCTTTCTCTTATCCACAAATTTTCTAAAATGTACCTATGTTGTCTACCGCGGTACATTCCCTCAATGTTGCTTCGTAGTCTCCTTCGCGCATCAAAAACTCCCGTAAAATTTTCACTTAAAATGAAAATTACATGTAATGTAAGCACTTTAAGCATACTTCTCGCTAACCACAAAATTATGCACATTCACTTCAAACATTGCTTGCCATGCCGAGGCAAGGTCTGCAGACGTTGTTCAGCCATTCTGTATATATGTTTGTACATGTGAACGGGTCTCTTGAAACACATTCCAACACACATATTTTTTAAATTTAAAATATAATACACTATTAACAGCATTGCACAATGTTTCCAAAATGAAAGCAAAACGCTGCTAAGCGAGACAAGCCCACCGAGTTTGCTGTCATGGACACCAGACAAGAAAAACTCCCCCGTCATTTGTCGGCGTAGAAAAGCACAAAATGGTTACCATAATGGTAAGTAGTATTACGCCCTGTCGCGCCTCCATTTGCATATTTTACTTTTTTCTTTAACAACATGTCCTTTGATGAGCTTTGACGGTTGTCGGGGTATACCTAGCTAGCGACATGAACGTATCCGTGCTCTAGCCGCTCAACCCGTTGAGTGCACTCTTAACATAAATTCTATTGCAAAATGAAATACCTCTGCTATCTGACTTAGTATATAGAAATATCAAGAAAGCAATGACAACAGTTTCCTAGGAGCAAAAATTATATCGCAAAACTAATTACTTTTGCTGTCTGACTTAATATCCAGAATTACCAATAATGAAATGAGAATAGTAAAACTGAGCACAAACTATATCGCAAAATCATTTACTTAAGCTTTATGATTTAATATACAGAAAAATCAATAATGCAATGAGAATAAGAACTTGTGTTTTTGGGAACAGGAATATCAAAAGTTAGAACATTTTTCTGTGAATAGAATAAGTTCTATCGCAGAAAATAACAAAATCTACATATGTATTGAAATGCAAAATAACGACATTTTCGGAATATCAATAAAGTTAAAACATTTTTTCTGTGAATAGTTTAATTATAGAACCTGAAAATTCTATAATGTTATGAATGCAATTTGAAGTAGTGAGTTATAATCAATAAGACACTCAATTTCGAATTTTTTGATGATACGTTATTTTGCATTTTAGTTGACGACATGTATGTATATAAATAAAAATGAATCTTTAAACTGTATGTACGCGCATAACTCAATGACGCCTGGACCAATTTGGCCAATTCTTTTTCTTAAATGTTCATTGAAGTTCAAAGATGGTTTTTGCGTTGAGAAAAATTCGAATAATTTCCGGAAGACCCCTAAAAACAGCCCTTTTCTTTTCCCCATACAAACGTTATATAAAAATGAATATTAGTTTATTAGTAACACTAAGAGAACGGTTGAACCAATCTTGATGAAATTTTTAAAGGTTGTTTGTTGCGGATCGGGAAAGGTTTAGAAAGAAAATACTTTTAATGAGGAGAAGTCGGAAAATTGGACAATTCCAAAAAGTAACATTTTCCATACACATTTTTTTTAAATTTTTGTTCGTCTTGTTTTTTCAATACATATTTTGATTTGTAAATTATTTGAATCGTTCAATTGCGGTCGCTTGCTTTTTTATTCCGGTTATCCAAAGGAAAAATTATTGAAAATTATTCAGTGAAAACTTTATGTGTGTTTCAGGCGAAGTGATCAATTACTGATTGAAATTTGTTACGAAGCCACGAAGAGGTCGCGCTAATATTTGTCGGCGTTCTTTTTGCTATCAACGTATGGCAGCCCAAAGAAAGGCAAGAAGTACTCCCAGAATGCGATGACATACATACGTGCGGAATTATGGATCGCGGTCAATCAGCTAGCGATCGTAACGATATCACAGCACGACTTTTTAAACAATAGCTGCGATGTTTGACGGTCTTTATCTTGAAGAAACCTATGGTATATATGGTGCTGTTAGATGTTGAAAGTATTCTGTTGAGTAGCAAAAAAGAGGTTTGCCGCACGCACACATTCTTCTTTGGATGCGGATGGTGATTACACCAGATCAAATTGATGAAATCATTTCAGGTGAAATTCCTGATTCAGAGATAGATCCAGAATTATACGAAGTGGTGAAAACCAATATGGTTCATGGACCTTGCGAACCTTACAATCCCACTTTGGTTTGTATATCTGACAATAAATGCACGAAACACTACTCATGTGCTTTTCTTTCGGAAACGGAAATGGGAAATGATGGATATTCACTGTATCGGCGTCGCTCACCAGACGACAATGGCAGAACATTTAGCATTTAGAGGCGTGAATATCGACGTTAACAACGCATCGAAGTTGACAACACATGGATCGCCATATTCAGCAGTATCAAATGGGTCGATATGTGAACTGCAATAAAGCGCTTTATAGGATATTTACTTTTGCAATTCATGAAAGTTTTCCGACTGTTGTGCGTCTCGCGGTTCAATTTCATTTAAGTCATTGCGTATTGTGAATGGTACAGTGTGTGCAACTTTTTGAGAAGCATGCCAGCAGTTGCATTTGCTGGAACATGATAATCACTGGAAACAGACGAAGGACAATGCGATAGTTACTTCGCATGCCACTGAAGTTCGCATACTTTTCGCGAAGATCGTTTCGATATATCAGCCTTCAAATTCGTGTTAATTAAGGTATACGAAAAAATGACATTGCCGATGACATTTTACATTGTATTCGCTAAGAATTGGAAAGGGGCAAATTTCGGTTGATACTTCCAGTGGTTTGATATCAATTTCACATCCCTTTTGTCAATTCACTTCGGAACGGAAGGCGAACTCATCACGAATGTTTATCCGAACATTGGCAAAATTATCGTAACTGCAATTGCTTGAGTGCACGCGCAATTTTAGCTGCCAAAACTACCAATGTTTATGATTTAAACTGGAAGATTCAAAGTCAAATTCCGGGAGGTTTGGGCTCATATAAATCGATCGATCGTCTTGACAAGGAAGACGAAACCGTAAATTATCCAGTGGAATTTCTAAATTCTATGGAGAGGCTTGGTATGCTCCAGCATCATTTTCGTCTCAAAGTTGGATCTGTCATTATTATGTTTCACAATCTTCATGCGCCGAAACTGTGTAATGGAACCCGAGTTATTATGACGCAGTTATCGAATACAAGGGACAGCCATTTCAGTTCAAAAGTATTCAATTTCCAGGGAAAATTACCTTTGCGTTGACAATCAACAGGACACAAGGAAAACGGAAAATGCTATGTTTTTCACACGTCCAGATATATGTGGCGTGTTGACGAGTTGGAAACCCATCTTCTCTATATACATAATTACGCACCAGAACAGAAATCATAAAATTATGTTTATTAAAAATAAATCATTTTCGACACAATATAATTTCAACTTTTTTTCATTTCATAACACATAATTTCACGCAGGACAACGGCTGCGGGGTCAGCAAGTTTTTAAATAATTTCGGGGAAAATTTTTTAGAAAGTTCTAAAAATTTTGTAATCAAAGCAGTCGCAAACTATGAATCTAATTGGGAAAAACTTTTTTTTTGCAAGTTAAATGCATGCAAAAATAGCATTCAGAATATCTAAATTGGGAATAATTAAACAAAGGTGAAAAATCATTACCAGCTTTAAATATACATGTAAAATGTTTTATGATGATAACAAGATTCAAGCTGGTTTGAATACTGCAATCGCTAGCTTTATAAGCAGAAAGAAGCTCTTGAATGATGTGTTAGAAGTTTTCAGCTTTTCTATTCCCGATAAAATAAAGGCATCCGGTATAACCTGGCTCATCTCCGAACCTACTCCTTCTTTCAATTTATCATAACTGATTCGAGGAAACTTTGTTGTTTGAGAAATTAGAAGTCCGCACCTTCCTTATTCAAGATCAAAATGAAGATGTCCCAGTAGAGAGAACATTTAACTGAGGATGTAAGCCGACCTTTCGAAATTCTGAGACAATTATAACAGCATATTTTTGGCAGTCAGCTTTTATTTCTCTTTAATATAAGAAACCCAAAACACACCTCATAAGCCGTTTTAACAGTTTTGGCGTATCGCTGTATTTTCAGAGTAAATTTATCTCAAATGTAATAAAAATATTAAGTGCAATTTTGATATGTACGTGGCATTCCAAAATATTTAACTAAAAAGCAAACTTTCTTCAAGGTTACAAAACATTGGGTATGTGTCATTTTGGTCGACCACTTTATACCATTTTTACGCTAGAGACATTATTCCGTCAGTGTAAAAGTCAGTATATTCGAAACTTCGAAATTTTCAGAACGGAAGCGGACGAACTATTGTTGTGCTACGCGAACTGACAGAACATCGTCTCCGAAAAGCGCACATATCTACATGCACATATATGCTTCGACGTATATAAATTTGCATACAAGAGCACGCGACTTTCGTAATTAAAGCCGAACGAAAGATTAAATTTTAAAATTTTTATTTATTGTGTAACTTAAAGTTCGGTTGCTGCTTAAGAACTAACAAACTTTCTTTAAAAATTACTTATATTTATACGTTCTTAAATTTACGACTGTGGACTCAGCACAACGTTAGTTGAACTCATATATATGTTTGTAAAATCGATTAAGTCAACGAAATCGATCGTTGCACAAAATTATTAAAATAAACAAAAATTAAAGTATCGAATTACTATTGCAGTGATCAATCAATGATTTTGGTTGTTGTATAAAAAAACAAAATGAATTTGGTTATTGTACAAAGTTGCTGTGCAAGCAAACAATTGAGTTTGTAAATTCGAAAATCAATGAATTTGATCGGTCTGTAGTTTCGTTGTGTAAACAACTGAAAGTATTTGTTTGTCATTTGCCCCAATTCATTGGAAGCGAGTTGAGCGACTCCTTGGAATGGGAAGTTGACATAACTCCTCTCCCATTTGACTGAAAACTCTCCAGAGCTCTTATGATAAATTCTATTTTGTTAATTTTACCTTTTTTTTAATAATAAAGAAATGTCAGTATTGTTGTGAAAGTTTTGACCCTGGAAGCTAAAGCAAGGCCGCTAGAAGGGTAATTGATTTTTTTATGAAATCTAAGTTCTTCAATTTTTTGTATATTTTTAATCTGGTTTGCAATGAGTTCATCAAACGTTAACTGAGTTTTTGTATTATTAATGAAGAAAGCAACAGGCAGTGTGAAACTTTCATGGAATTCTTTATTATAGTTGTAAACGATTATTCCACTTATTTCTATTTTACAATTACTGAACGTGATTAAATCATTTCCTTTAAATATTAATTGTCTTTCATTACAAGTATTATTGACTATTGACATGGTTTTTCAGGATTAACAAGCCTGGTCGTATTTCCTTAGTTTCTAACTTATGATTTCTGATTCTCAAACAAGTTTTTGTGAATATACATAATTGTGATATTTTTAAACTTTTTAATGAAGATTCATTATTATAATTATACATAGTTCCATAAATTTTTATGACTTCTTACGTTTCAAACAAAAGCTCTTCCTGTTTATAATTTGGAATTGGTATAGATAAAGATCTTTTTACTTTAATTATTTCATTTGGTATTTGTATAATAAAAATTATTTCAATATTTTTATGTTGAGCTGTGCTAACTTTAATATTATTTCTTCTCCAGTTAATATGTTGTTATTCATTATATTCATTTTTGCAGCCAGAACTTCGTTTTGTATACGTTCAACATTGTTTAATAAAATTTTAATTTTTAACAGAGTATCAAGATACATTATTTTCCTCTCTAGTTGTTGATCATTTGCATCAATTTCATTAAATTTTCTTGTGAATTTTTCTCTATCTTCATCTCTAGCTTCTTTAAGTTTTGCAATTGTTACATTAAATACATTATTTATTTCTATATTTTGTTTTGATATGTTGTTCTATTTCTTCTCTGTCGCTATCATTCATTGTACCATATGGCCATTTCATTCCCGATCCTATGATATTAATTAATCCTCTTCGTGTATGGTTAATAGTTACTAATTTCGATTTAACCGTATTTTATTCTTGTATCAAAAAAATGTTTTTCCTCACTGTCCTCATTGTTCGATATTATGTTCAAGAGTTTCAGTAAATTTAATAATTTCTAACGGGTTGATAATATGAAGTATTGTGATGTAATTGACTGTTATCTTTGCGTCTTCAAGAGAAATTTCAGGAAAACCGTTTCTCCACCATCAGGGTTGCGTTGCTCAATATCAGAAATGTCATTGGTGTTGTAATCGTCAGTATTGATTTTACCTGAAAATTTGGTAGTTTTTTTAATATTAGCTGTGTGGATGTTGTCGATTGCCATTTTTTTTATCTGAGGCCCTGTTTGTGTCTAACAGCTTTATAGCTTTTCACATATCCCTCCCTGTCGGTGTGGTGGTAATTTTCTCTTCTAGTGTTAAGCTTTTCGCTTTGTTTTTTTTTACTGTTTTAAATCATTCAAATTATTCATTTTTATCATAATTACCGTTTGCAATATCTATTGACTTTTTTGCTGTGGTTGAATGTATGGATTTGTTATACCATTCGGTGCATTTATATACTTTTTCCTGAACTGACAAATCGCAGTAATTTCAATTTCAAATTTCAAATTCTTTAATAAGTAGAAAAAAAATATCACATTATAAACTTAAATAGCGCACAATTCACAGAATATGGTATATAAACCTTAATTCTACAACATATTTCTTTTTGTTATCACGGATTTTATTTATTCTATAAAAGATATTTCAGAGGAAAGTACTACTATGTAAAATCCTCTGCTATAAATCTTACAAACCAGTTTGTATTGTTCGACTAAATGGTGAAAATATTAAATTATTATGGATGTAGACTAGATACTAATATATTGTCAGAGAAAGCACAACGTATCACGAATCGGTCAGTCAATACTTGAATTTGTTCTGATATTAGTTTGATGTTAGAATGATTATGAAGTCTTATGGTAAAGAAATCCCAAGGAAGACCAAGCATCCAAATCGCAGTAACTAGTTTAGAAAATGTATCTGTGAACGTCAAGAAACTGTGCTTTTTTATGAAATATGTGCCCATTTGGATTATTTCATTTGTATCTGTAGCAGTTTCTGTTAAAAAATATTTTGGTTTAATTGGTCGTCTATCGTATTTGGCTCTATAACAAACATCGCAATTATTAATGTACTTTTGGATGAGTTGTTTTAGACTTGTATAGTAAATTAAATTTTTTAGTCCTTGATAATTTTCATTGATCCCACCATGCCCTGTTTCTTGTTTGTGATATTTTGTAATAAATCTAAATATTTCTTCTTTATTTCTCATGTCTTTCGCATGATATGTGCATCTGTAAAATTGTATAGTATTATTGAACATTTCTATTAGTTTTAATTGAACAATATTATAATCGCTATCCGAGATACCTGAGTATATGCCTACTTTTCCCGTTTTAATAAATCTTCTAAATTATCGCTCATAAATCCGCTTTTTATGTCGTCTAATAGCACAGCCAGTGAAAAACGCTACTGCCTTCCTTCCTTTTCCTTCCTCATCGACAAAATGTGTGCACAGTGAAAAACGTGGTAAAAACGCAGAAATCAGCCATCTTTGTTTGTTGTCAATTTTTTACAATATAAAATATTAAAATTGAAAACAAACTATTTAAAATAGTTTACATATTTATAAATAATAGCATTCGACTTTGATTTTGAGTTATTTTATGAAAATTTCAAACATATTGAAACATATTGAACAGATTGAATTATAACAAGTAAGGAAGGGCTAAGTTCGGGTGTCACCGAACATTTTATACTCTCGCATGATAAAGTGATAATCGAGATTTCATTATACGTCATTTACATATTTTTCAAATACCGTATTTTTGTAAAGTTTTATTCCGCTATCATCATTGGTTCCTAATGTATATATTACACAGAAAAGGCATCAGATGGAATTCAAAATAGCGTTATATTGGAAGAAGGCACGGTTGTGAACCGATTTCACCCATATTTCGTACATGTCATCAGAGTGTTAAGGAAACATTATATACCGAATTTCGTTGAAATCGGTTTAGTAGTTCCTGAGATATGGTTTTTGGTCCATAAGTGGGCGAGGCCACGCCCACTTTCAATTTTTAAAAAAGGCCTGGATGCAGCTTCTTCCTGTCATTTTTTCCGTAAAATTTAGTGTTTCTGACGTTTTTTGTTAGTCGGTTAACGCACTTTTAGTGATTTTCAACATAACCTATGTATGGGAGGTGGGCGTGGTTATTATCCGATTTCTTCCATTTTTGAACTGTATATGGAAATGCCTGAAGGAAACGACTCTATAGAGTTTGGTTGACATAGCTATAGTAGTTTCCGAGATATGTACAAAAAACTTAGTAGGAGCGGGGCCACGCCCACTTTTCCAAAAAAATTACGTCCAAATATGCCCCTCCCTAATGCGATCCTTTGTGCCAAATTTCACTTTCATATCTTTATTTATAGCTTAGTTATGAGACTTTATAAGTTTTCGGTTTCCGCCATTTTGTGGGCGTGGCAGTTGGCTGATTTTGCCCATCTTCGAACTTAACCTTTTTATAGAGCCAAGAAATACGTGTACCAAGTTTCATCATGATATCTCAATTTTTACTCAAGTTACAGCTTGCACGGACGGACAGACGGACGGACGGACAGACAGACATCCGGATTTCGACTCTACTCGTCACCCTGATCACTTTGGTATATATAACCCTATATCTGACTCTTTTAGTTTTAGGACTTACAAACAACCGTTATGTGAACAAAACTATAATACTCTCGTTAGCAACATTGTTGCGAGAGTATAAAAATTGATAATTACTACAGTGTATCGATATTAGCAACCCATTGGCGTTGTGAGAGAGAGAGTGACATAAAAATCCAAATACCGATAATTACTACAGTGTATCATATATATTGTTTTATTTCCAATTATTTCGATTTCTCACTTTCCGTTGAGATAATTTGTGTTGTGAGAGATTTTCTTCTTATTGAGAATGTATAATTGCACATGTACTCATATTGTCACTTCATTTTCTCTTGTGCCAATGATTTCTGAATTTTCAGATTGTATTGTTAAAATTTCTCCAGTATCGACGTTTAATCGACCTAAGGAAATCTAATGTACGTCATTCCAGCAGCCGGCGTTGTGGGGTTTATATCTTTCTCTTTATATTTTGTTTGCAACCATTTAAGTGGATGATGGTCAGACATGAGGTCAAAATTTCGGCCATATACGTATGGTCTGAAATAATTAATGTCCCATACGATAGCGAGAGCTCTTTTTCTGTGCTGGAATATTTTTTTTCATGTTCATTTAGTGTTATACTAGCATAGCATATTGGATGATGGTCTTGCGTTAAAACTGCGCCAATCGCACCTTCACTTGCATCTGTGCACAATTTAAATTTTTTCTTAAAATCGGAGTAACGAAGAATTAATTAATGTCCCATACGATAGCGAGAGCTCTTTTTCTGTGCAGGAATATTTTTTTTCATGTTCATTTAGTGTTATACTTGCATAGCATATTGGATGATGATCTTGCGTTAAAACTGCGCCAATCGCACCTTCACTTGCATCTGTGCACAATTTAAATTTTTTCTTAAAATCGGAGTAACGAAGAATTGGTGTGTCAATTTGAAGTCGTTTCAACTCAAAACATCT
>NC_065921.1:59562527-59626650 GCF_024586455.1 Bactrocera neohumeralis
TGATTTTGTAATTGATGATATTTACCGCGTCGTCGCGTCACCGTGATTAATTTAAATTTATTTATTTATTTTGTTTTTTTTTTTGTTATCACTAGTGCCGTCCGGTACGGCTCGAAGGACCATATATAATTCGATGTTACCGTGTACCGATGTACTCACCCGTTAATTAGCGACGAAAAAACTGCAGACAAAATGATGCGTATATGCGCGCGGATCGTAATGGAAAAGGAGTCGGCCGCCGTCCGTCAGTCCCTTTTGTTCATTATGTGCGGTGTCCTCATGTGTGGTGTATATGGTGCAGGTGTGTTGAGTGTGAGGTGTGGATGTGAATATGATGCAGATGTGGAATATGATGTGTGGATGATGTAGATGGTGTAGTCGTGTTGAGTATGGTGTGTATGTGTGGGGTGTAGTTATATTATATTAAGAGGGGGGTCAGGTGCTCATTTAGCCACCAATAAATTTGAAGTTTCCGTATTTTTTCTTTAAAAAGTAGGGAACCAAGAAATGGATCACCCTATAACAATTACAGCAAGTAAGGAAGTATCATGTCGAGCGCGACGTATTTCTGTTAGCGGTGTAAGCCGAAAGTGCAGCATTCGTTAGAGCAGAGGTACGCGCTTGGATAATGTGTGAAAGTCAGGCTTACCTATATGTTGCTTTAGCAAGAAGTGGTATGTTTCAGGGGCACCAGGTCTTTTTCGAGAGCCGGGAAAAGGTCGCTGATGGAAAAGGAAAGAATGAGCAAATCCAATGTGAAAGTGATGCTCATTGTCTTTTTTGACATCAAAGGCATCGTCCACCATGAATTTATTCTTCCTGGACAAACCGTCAACACCAAGTTTTACGTGGAAGTCATCAAGAGACTCAAACGAAGGGCTATAAGGGAGAATGCTTCCGTTACGCATTCAATGCATGAAAATTGTCCTGGCAGCGCCGCATCGACACAGAAGGAGCCTATTTTGAAAGTTTTTAAAGAATTGTAACGATTGGTTCAATAAATGTTCTTAAATCGACTCAGTGCTATTACTTTCCGGACAAACCCTGTATTTTTTGGGCGTAAGATAAAATAACTTGAGAACACTATTTGTGCAAAGGTTTATGCGGACACATTGTTTGGTTTTTGATTTGTATAATGGAATGTGAAAAATAGATGGAATCTAAAAGTGTGATATCGGAGGTATGCGAGGTTTTTGTCTGATGTCGCCCATTATTTAGGAATTTGGTAGAAATTGAACTGGTTAGCGGTGCCATGCCCTTCGCCTTGAACATGGCTGTGCTCCGATTTGTAACTCGTCCTTACAGTTATACCATAAAACGCAATATCTCAATTTTTGCTCTAGTTAGAGCTTTCACGGAATGACACACGGATATACAGACACTTAACCGGATTTCAACTCGTCTCGTAATCCTGACTACTTTTTTATATGTATATAACTGTTTGTTTCCAGGGTCTTCTTCTTCATTGTGTTCATATCAAGAAAATGGAAGAAAACCTCAGTCATTATTGGTAGAAGTGTATGCTGAACATGCGCTAGCTGAACGCAGCTGCCAAAGTGGTTTAACCGACTTAAAAGTAGTGATTTTCGAGGAACTGACCTCGCAGAATCTTTAGGAGTAACACAAGTAACCATTTAAAATCGTTTAAAAGCAGCAGTATATATTCAAAGGCGAGAAAATTGCCATATACAAAGATAATTTAGCATGTAAGGTATGCTCCTTGAATCAACGGCAAAGCCATATAGTCATAACGCCAAAGTAATGTTTTGTATTTTGTGAGATCAGTGGAGCGTACAGTATTATGAGCTTCCAAACCCGGGTTAAACCATTATTGGGAAAAGCTACCGACAGCAACTCACCAAATTGAGACGAGCGATTAACACCCAGAATTTGCGACTAGGCAATAGTTTTCATTATGGAAACGTTGGGCTGATGTTAAAAGACTGGTTAAAAATTATTTGGAAAACAGAGGGTGGAATCCTGACTAACATTTTTTCCGGTTGATACAGAACGACCTCACTGGAATACGGTTCACATCAGAACAGAGAATCAGAAGTTTGCTTAATTCATTATTGGCTGCCGTCCCGACGCTATTCTTTTGAGATTGAACCCACAAATTGCCAGAAAAGTGCGCAGTACTCTTAATAATACTACTGGACTTTTTGTTCCAATCTTGAAAGAATAAAAAACAAGAAAAAATAGTAAATCGTTCAGTTTGTATAACACTTATAGTCGTCCGATATCGGCGATTACGGCAAATAAGCAGCTTTTTGAGTACAAAAGGACGGTGGCATAATATCCGATCAATAGAGAGCTAGGTCACTAATATGCAAGCAGAGGAACAAAGCTAAATCTACTTAGCCCGTCACGGTGATCACTTATACTATATATTTTAAATAGCTTTGAAGTTTCGTTCTGAGTGTTACAAATTTGGTGCCAAGATTGATATATTGTTGAGGATATAAAAAAGGGACTACAATGTATATTTAAAAAATATACAAAAGTAAAAAGAAAACTGATTGAAAAATTCTACTTCCGCACTCAGCCAACACACACCCACGCCGGGAAAGTAAAATTCCATAGCAATTTCCTTACCACAAAAAAAAATATTATATAAATATAGCCATGAAAAATGTGTACCCAAAAAATTCCGAATTATTCCTATGTGCACAAATATACATAGGAGAAACATACTTTTAGACGCCATACATTTTGCAATATTTATGGGTCAGAGCGCTTGCGTGTGTGCATGGGTGTGTATCGCTGTGCTTAGATTTGTGCAAATCTCACTGCAATAATTAATCAGCTTTTTCTTGCAATCTATTGTTAAAACGTCATTGCCGTAGTGTACGAGTACGATTATGTGGGTTCTAATGCAACAGCAACAGGATGGGGTCATGTGTAGAAGTTCACGCAAGTGAGGAAAGTTCTCTGATCGCCATTCACTTGGGAGTGGCCAGAAACGATTCTTTTACATATGACTCAAGCAGCTCACGACTTCCGGTCTTTGACCAAGTATCCTCTGCGTAGCCTAATAACATCCGTTCGAAGGTGAGCTAAAGTGAGAAAGCGAAACATCCCCCTGCATAGGGTTGTGCGCTGGGTTTGGGACCCGCCACGTAAAAAGCCTACCCCAATGAAAAGCGACAAACAGCCTCGGATGAGAAACCCCTCTTTTGATGACGACCATGGCAAACGAAATAAGGACAACGATATCAGGGCATGCACCTGGAATGTCCGGTCCCTTAATTGGGAAGGTGCCGCTGCCCAGCTGGTTGATGTCCTCGTGAAAATAAGGGCTGACATCACCGCCGTCCAAGAAATGCGATGGACGGGACAAGGACAGAGACGAGTAGGTCCTTGTGACATTTACTATGTCAGCCTGGAAATCCAACGCAGGATTGCTCTTGCCAACAGGTGCTACTTCGGACTGAGTAGGCAATTGAAAAGTAAAGTCTTCTCTCGACGAACAAAAGCCAAACTCTATAAGTCGCTCATAATTCCCGTCCTGCTATATGGTGCAGAAGCTTGGACGATGTCAACAACTGATGAGTCGACGTTGCGAGTTTTCGAGAGAAAAGTTCTGCGAAAGATTTATGGTCCTTTGCGCGTTGGCCACGGCGCGTTGGCCACGGCGAATATCGCATTCGATGGAACGATGAGCTGTACGAGATATACGACGACATTGACATAGTTCAGCGAATTAAAAGACAGCGGCTACGCTGGCTAGGTCATGTTGTCCGAATGGACGAAAAAACTCCAGCTCTGAAAGTATTCGACGCTGTACCCGCCGGGGGAAGCAGAGGAAGAGGAAGACCTCCACTCCGTTGGAAGGACCAAGTGGAGAAGGACCTGGCTACGCTTGGAATATCCAATTGGCGCCACGTAGCGAAAAGGAGAAACGACTGGCGCGCTGTTGTTAACTCGGCTATAATCGCGTAAGCGGTGTCTACGCCAATTAAGAAGAAGAAGAATGCAACAGCAACAATAACTGCAACGGCGACAAGCCATGAGTAGACGTAATCCATATTGGCCTATAAATTGCCACACTGTCGCATGGAGACTTTCACAACTTTTATACAATCACAGCAACAAAAATATATTTCTTTCGAATTCGGAGCAGAATCACAACAGAATCAACAACAAACGGGAACAAAAAGTGAAAGTTAGAGGAAGAGAAGGACAAGCAGAGAAAGTATGGACTGCAGTTTTCAACTGCTAACGGCTTAAGTGAATTGCCATGTATAGTCGTATTTCAACATTCGACCGCATGTTGCATGCCACGTGTGCGAAAAGTAGCTAAAGCAATCTCAGCAATTTGTAGCTTAGGAGCGTCGGCATCGAGTGTGCACCGGACGGAAAAAAATTAAAAGTAGTAATAGTAAAAACAACCGCAAATATAAGAACAATAACTACAAAAAATGCCTTATCAACATTATCAGCAGCTGTATGTATATTTGCACGTGTGTTTATTTATATGTGTCAGCAATGCGTTTTTTGTTGTATTATTACTACGTTTACGTATAATAACACAATAAATCCTTTTATTTTTCACACCTGAAACCGAGAGCTTCCCTAAGCTCGCACGCTTACAAATGTACAAGTACAAAAATACACATGCTTTTTAAATAAGGATAGCTCTAGTTGCATGCAAAGTGCATCAAATGTTCGCTTATAAAACACATTGGCAACAACGTTGGAGATGCCTTTGTGCTAACACAAACACATCACCAAGGATACCCAAACAATAGTTGTGGCAATGACTAACGGTAAGTGCAAATGCATTGTGCATGTATGTGTATATGTTTGTGTGTTTGTATAATGCTAAACATATCAACAAAACAAACGTTGTTTGTTGCCCGACTGTTATTTTATGGGTGTTACACACACACTTTGTGCACGAGCACAAAGACCACCACACAGTTACGCTATTTACATTTATGCTCTTGTATAAAACTACTTCGCAGCAAAGGACCCTTTGAATCCATACTCACAAAAATATCTTCGCAAACAAATGTATGGTTGAAGACAAGGAGAATAGAAAAGAAAACAGAAAAAATGCAAACAATTCCTGGAGCCATAAAAGCTACCAACGTTCGTTTTACTGCAGAAAACTATAAACATTTCTATGTGCATAAAAGCTTAGAAAAGCAAGAAGGTACATACATACATATATAAAAAATCGGAAATAGTAGTTCCTGTTTACTAAGGTATATAAAATACTGCCACTATGGAAAGCATATGACGAAATTTCAAAAGTTTTGGTAAAACTGAAACTGAAATTGCTGAACATCGTTAAAAACAAATTTGGTCAAGTTTTAACACAAAAAAATCAACCAATCATATAGAGTAAAGTCAGCCGGATGTTCAAAAATCTTGATATTACATAGTTATATAGGGGCTAGGTCACGTTTTCGCTCAAATTAATCTAGTTTAGGAGTAAAGATACACTGTAAGTTTTACTCATTACGCTAACTTATTTTCATTGGGATATATATTGGCCGATATGTGCAGTACAATATCAACCGGAAGTTCAAAAATCTTTATATTAAGTATATGGGGGCTAAGAGAAGTACTGGTCCGGTTGAAGCCATTTTAGACATAAAGATAAACCATTATAAGAGAAGGATTTTGCTTTCATTTCAGATGTATACAAGGTGGGTTCCAAAGTAAACAGGACATTTTGAACATTAATTTTTGTTTTAAAATTGGTAAAACTTTTACCGAAACGTTTCTGTTGATGAAACAAGTTTATGGCGATGATGGCTTATCCCGTAGCAGAGTGCACGAGTGGTTTCAACGTTTTCAAAGTGATCGTGAGATCATAAATGACGATCAACATGTGGGCCAATCAAAATCCGTGATCACCCGGAAATTCCATCGAAACTGGCGTGAAATCATCAAAACTCAGCCAAAATCATCATTGAAATTCATCGAAAAGGAATTTAAAATCTCCAAGTCATCGATTTATCGCATTTTGACCAAACATTTGGACTTACGAAAGGTGTGTGCACGGTTTGTTCCGCGAAATTGACTGCCGACCAAAAATTGCTCAGAATCCAACATTCGATCAACGCTTGAAACCGATTATTTGACCAAAAATCACATTTTAGCTATTAACCAATCCCCGTATTCACCTGATATGGCACCGTGCGACTTTTTCCTTTTCGGAAAAAATGCATTTACTCATGAAAGGAAAGTGCTATGCAGACGTATAGGCCATTCAAAAGGCTTGCACCGGCATACTGACGGCCATACCGGCCAACGAGCTAAAACACTCATTCGACATGCTTTTGAAAAGTGCAAAAAGCAATATTAAAGCAGAACGAGACTATTTCGCATAAAATAAATTAATCTTGCCGAAAAAACCAATTGTTCTGTTTTTTTTTTAAGTCTTGTTTACCTTGGGACGCTCCTTGTATATATCACACATTGACCGATATTTTTTACCAAAGGTCAACTGTAGGTACCGGGGTCTAATAATTCGGTACCTATTGGCTTAAATGGTGTTTATTGGACTTAAACAATTTTTGGTGATAAAGTGACATATACCAAAGACATTATTCGTGCCAATATATTAATTGCTTCTTGTTTTGTGTACTGGAAACTGAGCGAATCACGTTTTATATCTTAACTTAGTGCTTTGTTATAGCACTCTATATATTTTTGGCTTATGGCGATTTGTGGGCGTGGCAGCAGTCCGAGTACGCCCATCTACGAACTCGAATATTTTTTTGGACTGAGGGACCTACGTACCAAGATATCTAAATTTTTACTCGAGTTACAGACAGACATATAGACAGACAGTCAACCGGATTTCAACTTTTCTCGTCAACCTTGGCCCTTGCAAAACTCCAAGAATACCCGACGTTCTCGAACCAAATTTTGTTCAGCGATGAGGCCTATTTCTGTGAGAAGGTAACCGTCAATGGCGTCCCTTATCGCGCCTTGATAACCAACTAATTGATGCTTGAAATAGGCGAATCCACCGGCGCCATTGGCCACAAAGATCGTGTTGTACCGCACCCTTAGACTTCTTCCTGTGGTGATATGTAAAGTCTGTGCGGACAAGCCCGCTTTAATTCAGGCCTTCTAGCAAAACATCACGGATGTCATTCGCCAGTTATCAGTCGAAATGCTCGAACGAGACATCGAGAATTGGGCTCAACAGAACAGACTCAACATGGCCGCGGCCATTATTTGAAATAGATAATCTTAAAAAAAGAAATGCCAAAGATTGTTCTTTCGAATGAAAATAAGCATTCCAAATTATATTCTAAATTTCTGTGTTTTTTCTTGAAAAAAGTGGGGAACCTCGAATTGGATCAGCCTGTACTATGTAGGAGAGGAGTTTGGTAAAAGTTCTGGATTTTTCGTTTTCGTGCATTTTAAAGCAAGTGGAAACACAACCGCGGTGGACATACAATAATCTTTAAGAGCTTGGTAGTAGAAAGAGTTTTAAAACTAATGTTTTTTGGGCAGTTTCTTTAGAAACCACTATACAATATTCAGAGTAATTTCAACGTAGGTTTTACCAAAAATTAATAAACTCTGCATAAAAACGAAAATTTTAATTAAAAGTACAAGCTCGTAAACGAAATAAAGAGATTAAGACTTCAGGATGACGATTTGAGAATTTCTTTTATTTATATATTCATAACTTTCACTTATTAAAAATGAACATTATTATAATAAAACTATTTTCAACTCACTCAATACTATTATCATTTATTTGTAAACAAATGAAGGAAGTAATGTAACTAGGAATCCATTTTTTATTATGATTAAATTCCGAAAAATGTGTTTTACAACTTCTTGTCATTAAATTAAGGTCCTTCCTTATTCTCTAAAAACATACGAAGTACATTAGAAAAATGAAGTGCGGCAAAAACACGCAAGTGAAATATATGTACATTAGGGTGTGTCATTCTGAGGCAACCTTTTTTTTCAACTGAAAAACAGACTAAAAACTTTCGAAAATGTGAAAAAGAAAGTCACTCAAAAGATGAGCTCTTAATATTAATATTAAGAGGTGCCTGTTTCAAATTTTCTGTTTTCCATATAAATAACAAGGAAAAAAAATCATTTTTTGTGGTGGTTATTGTGCGGACGTTATTATATGTGCACGCGATGGCTGCCAGTAGAGATGGTAAACTCGATTCGGATTCTACTCGAGAATCGAGTTTTCTCGTAAAATAATTGATTTTTCGGAATCGTGTCATACTTCGAGCATCCACAGCATAACTAACTAGTTCTCAGCAAATGATCTAAGAGTCAGTAGTTTTATAAACGACTTAGCAATTTGTATCTTATTTTCCCTTCTCCATGTAAACTAGTTATCAACTTGTAAAAAGGGTTTTAAAATAATTCATTAAAAAATAATAAAATTAGCACTTAAGTTAAAAATATAAAAATATATTTTTGTATTGTGACCCCTTAAATTAAGAAGAAACTTAAAACCAAAATAACGGATTTAAAAAAAGTTAAGGATCGCAGAAATACTTATTAAAATAAATTTAAAAAAAAATGAAATGAAGTTAATATAAAATATCTTAAACTAAAAAAAAATATATAAAATGGCTTTTGATATAACTATTATTACTAAAGTGAATATAGTTTAGTTTTTAATTTCCATTAGGTACTCTTTTTTCAGGTAAAAATACATTAATCTTACCATTGTTTCCTATCCATTCAACGTTATGACTTCAAAACAATTACTCCTCCGATTTTTAAATTTAAAAAAATTCTTTCAATTCCTAATTCTGATGCAAGATTAAAAAATAATTTCCAATTTTTAGTGCCAATTTTTGAATTGCAAAATTAAACTTTTTTATTTCAAAAAGCCGCTACCTTGCTTACAAACGATCTCCATAGTTGTTTTTTCCTTACCCTTAAGAATTTGTAAATACTAACGTAACCCGAATATTTTTTAAATCAATCCCCAACAAGTTATCCCTAAAGTAATACCTAGACTTAACTCCTTTAAATTATGGGGGAGATAAATTGCTGAAAAACAGGCAAGGAAGGTGAAAGAGTTCGATAAAAACCGTTCTCCTAGGCTCCTAAACTTATAACTGTATAAACAGATGGAGCTCTCTTCGCTCACCGGCTGTAATCACCCCATGGAGAGCTTCTGCGCGAAGCTTTTTCGAAAACCTAAAACGTGTATAAATACATTTTTTTAGCTATAAAAGGATCTACTAACCACCAAAAATATTATATACCCTAAATATATAATATTATAATAATGCCCTAGAGGGCAGCTGTACCCTCAAACTACTATATGTGTGGGTTAAGGTGGGCCAAAAAAAGTTTTTATTTTTTTTTTCTTAGTTACCATGAAAATCTCATCCGACATAACTAAAAACAAGTTCTGGTAAAACCTGAGCTCTTAATATTAATATTAAGAGGTGCCTCATCGACATTTTCGATTTCCCATATAAATAACACAGGAAATTTTGTTCTTTTTGTTTGGATTTTTAATGTACACAAACAAATAATTTGTAAGCGATAATCAACACTTTTTCTTATAGGAAATTTACGGATCTACAAAAAAGGTCCAGAACATTTTTTAGCTGAGGCAACTCATTCAAAGTTATTCGTAGTTAAAATCCAACAAAAAATTATAAAAAATGATTTCTACAATTTTTCATTTTATATTACAAATTGATGGCTAATAAACATAATAAATCATATTTTTTCGATTTATCTCATTTCTATTTAATTAATTCATAAAAGAAATTCATGCAATCTTGTCATGCTGAACTTAATTGCTAATTTTCATTACTATTTTTGTATTATTATTATTGTATAGTAATTATCGATCTTAGCGACACCTATATGGCATTATAGGTAAATATTATTCAAGCTTACGTGAAGTTTGTATTTTTCTTGTTAAAATTTATTTGAAAGCTTGGTACACTGCTCCATCTGCGATTCTGGCACCATACAATGACATGACCTTCATGCAAGACTTAGTTGAGTATAAAACTGTGAACAGCTCCGTATCAACAGCAGCTTGTTCAAAAATGAAAAATCACATGTGGTATTTGAGTGAACAGTTGGCCAGTATTTCTCTTTTTGATGATAATGTGCCTCTACCCATAAAACAGAAAATGATTCAAGCTTTGAATAAAAAAGAAATAAACACTGATACAAAAAAAAATTGAAATTGAGCCAGGAAATTCAGACCAATTCTTATCAGTAGATCTGAGTGACTTTATTTCGAAAAAGTCAATGACTATATTACAAACATTCGATTTACCTACTGACTTCATTGACAAAAATGTGGAATCTTGGTCAAGGGATGAAAGCTATCAAGAGAATCAGACATTTTTTAAGCGTCTCAGCGTGGTAAATAATGTAGCAGAAAGAGGTGTTGGTTTAATAGAGGAGTACAACAAATGTCTTACTTAAAATGAAGAACAATTGCAATATTTATTGCAAGTTGTTAAAAATCACCGACAAAAATTTCCCGATTGTAAGAAAAAGACAAATAGGACACATTATTTTTTCAGGCAACGATTAATGTTTCTAAGTCATCACTCACACAGAGAAGAGTTCAAAATTTTTGTTTAAATTAAGTACTTAAAAAATTAATTTTATTAATCGATTATCGATATTTTGTGAAAATTCTATGGTTACATCGCTAAACACTCAATAAGTTTTACGAAAAATATGATTTGTTATGTTTATTAGCCATCAATTTGTAATATAAGATGAAAAATTGTGGAAATCATTTTTTATAATTTTTTGTTGGACTTTAACTACGAATAACTTTGAATGAGTTGACTCAGCCAAAAAATGTTCTAACCCTTTTTTGTAGATCGGTAAATTTCCTATAAGAATAAGTGTTGATTATCGCTTACAAATTATTTGTTTGTGTACATTAAAAATCCAAACAAAAAGAACAAAATTTCCTGTGTTATTTATATGGGAAATCAAAAATGTCGATGAGGCACCTTTTAATATTAATATTAAGGGGTTATATACAGTTAGGAGGTCGAAAAAAAGGTATTTTTCAAGAATTTGTTCTAAGAAAACTATTTCGTTTATTGATTTGAAACTTGGCAGGTATATTATGACAACCTTAAACTATATTCACATATTTTTTATTGCCAAAAATAATGATCGGGAACGTTGATATTGCCAATTTTGCAGAGGTCCGCAAAAAAAAGGCCTCTTGCGGTGAGCACGATATCTCTGGACTGGATCATCTAAAATGCAAAAACCAAATAAATTTCATTAATATAATAAATAGTCTAGTGATTGATCGAAGGAATTAGCAAAAAAAAATTTTTTGACAAAATGGCGGCTACTCAAAGCAAAAGGTTCGATTTTCGACCAAAATTCGGGTCTATAATTGTTTATAAAAATAAGAAATTTTCATCGGATGTGGAAATCCTTCGATTAATTACTAAAAAATATAGCTAAGAAGCTTGTGTAAAAATTTCAGACCGATCGGTTGAGCCGTTTCTGAGAAATCTTGCTCACCGATTTTGAAAACACCGTTTCGAGAAAAACGCGTTTAAAGTTTTGAAAGCACTTTACATGTAGTTAATTTTTTTTTTTTTCAACTTACACTGAGTCATCTATTCCAGGGCCATATAATAATCCATCTGCAGCAGTAGCAGCTTCTAATAATTCAATTTGATGCTGTCTGCGAGCCATTCTTCCCTCCCGCGTGCTCTCGTGCGCTCTCAAGTCAGAGATCGTGATGCGCTGTGCATCTTCTCTGTCGGCATACAAATGCGCGTTGGGACCAGCTGAGACCCCCATTGCCTTCAGATAATATAAAAGTGATGCTGCGCCTTCATTAAACATCCCAGCAGCTATATATGCAGCCATTTCCACCGTTTTTAAACCAGCCGGAAGTATTTTTGGAGAGATCTTCCATATCAGTTGATTGTAGCTCTCGTTGTTATTTTGAGTAAAACCACCCACACATCGTTCCAATAATTCTTCACTGCTAAGATGTTCATAGATGGGACGCATAGCTTCAGTAACATCTTCTGGAAGTGGTTGATAATCATGCTCATACGTAGATAACTCATTTGCAGCTGCGGCCCGCTGCCAAGAGCACCATGATTCTGCTCCGGTCGGGCACTTTTCATGTTTTGGATTCTTGTCTGTCGAGCAGTAATGATCAAATGTGGGCCAGATTGCATTATGCATATTTTCAACCGAATCACAATTTCTTCTGATCGCTAATCCATAATAAACGGTCAATTTATCGATCATTTTCCCTGTGAGTTTGCCTTTTCCACCGAGAGTTTTCTTTTGCATTTTGTTCCCATTTTTCTTCTGAACTGTTTCCACGTTCGTTTTTACACAATCTCGGAGTCGCTTTCCCATTCTCTTCTGTACGTGACCAATACATTCTTTTTTCAAAACTTCTTGATCACCGTAAGGTGCAGCTTTCACAATTCCCGAGTATGTTTTGGAATCACCGTCTCCAATGTAATGTCTATACTGCACACCAAATTTTTCCACTGAACGCTTGAACAGTTCGATTACTGCATCAACTTCCATTTTTCCAGAAGAACCAGAATGATTTGTGCTGCAATCACTTTGATGACTTTCATACCATTGTTGATATTCTTCAGTATAAAGTCTCCCTTCCCAACTTTCGCATTGTTTGCAGTAAGCACTTTTCACAACAAGATCAATTACTTTCCCAGAATAATATCCGATCAATGATGTCACCCCATACAAGGAAGTAAATCCTCGCTTTTTCCAGGTACCATCGCCAGATACGGTCAATTCTGTGGAATTTGCTGCACCTTGATGTTCAGATGTCAATTCCTTTTCTTCGGTGCAAGCATTTTGAAACAGTTTTTCGGTTGCCGTTTTTACACAGGAATGTATATTGTTTATAATCAAATCGTAGGTAGGCTGTGAAAGGAAAGCTGGCATGTCCATCAATCCACAAAATTTTGTTGCTCCTTTTAGTCCCAATCCAAGGACTCTCATGATAAACAAAAAGCGTCTATTTATCTCATATGAATGCTGGAGAAAAGGACTCGAATTTACGCTACGATCCAGACACTGATCGCACGACACTACAACTTTAAATCCAAGGCCTCGTTCGCTAGCAGTATGAAATTTTACATTTCCATTACAGTCTTTGCACTTAACATATTCAGAAATTGCCGCAAAGACAGTGATAAAATTCAAAATTCGATATTCTACGGACGAATCGCGCGGCACCAAGATTTCTTCTTGCATTTTAAGTTTTTTTGCGGAGGCACTAAAACTGCTTTCATCCGTTTCAGCTGTTTTCGGATTGAAAACATTTCTTCGCTTTCTCGGTCTTGACTTCTGCACTTTCGGAGTTTTTCTCAATTCTCTGCTACACTTCATTTTCACAAAATAATTACCGAAAAAGGCGCACAACTGTACCACTAGACTTCTCTGGTTAGACTGGCTTCTGCTCGTCAATATTTGGCAGTTTAGGTGTAGGGAATTTAAAATTAGAAAGGGAACATACAATAAGGAGACAGATTTGCCCTAGACAGGTGCAGACCTGCAAACTCCAATAAAAGAGGAAGCAAGGTTCAGGTAGGCAGCTGGCGCGCCGGTCCCCTACTGCGAGATCCCTCGGCGCGCCATCACTAATGTGTCTATAACTTCGAAAATATTCGTCGGATCGACTTGAAATTTTGTACGTGCATACTCAGATATATATATATTAAGAAAACGCAAAAAAAAAAAAAGATTTTTTGAAAATCCTAACTGTATATAACCCCTTAAGAGCTTAGGTTTTACCAGAACTTGTTTTTAGTCATGTCGGATGAGATTTTCATGGTAGCTAAGAAAAAAAAATTGAAAACTTATTTTGGCCCACCTTAGTGTGGGTGTATGTTTACGTTTGAGCGATCGAGCTTTCCACTGTATATTTGCTTATGGGGGATCAGGCACTGATGGCTTTTTAAGAGAGTCCGTATTATCGAACCACGCTCTTACAACAATGAGGTTGAAACAAAGTTTCTTGTGACCAGCAAAAAAAGTGGAAAGCAATAAATACTAAAATAAATATGAGGAAATCTTGTTGCATGAACTAGTGAAAAAAGGCGCTCCGTTTGATTCCGTAGCGTGTAGTAAACTCCTGTCAACTCTCTACATTTGTGAAGGCAGGACTTCACTTACAATCTTTATGCACATAACTACTACTCGTACTACTCTAGTTACTGATGCGAAAAACCCCGTTATTTAACTTCTCACTTTGTCACGCGAAAATGCTCTAGCTAAGCGTAATATTATCATAGCAACGTCGGCATGGCTTCATACATAAATGAGTTTGTCGAAAGACATGTTAAGTATTTGCACACAAATGAAAGCATTTATTTCGAGTATTATTTTGTAGGTTTACTCAATCGAAATTTATCTTATATGTATAAAAATGAAACCGTTTTCGTTGTCACGGCATCACGCGTGAATGGCTGAACCGATTTGGCTGATTTTTTTTTTGTTGTATTTGTTATTATTAGGAGAAGGTTCTTATGTAAGAAAAAATTACGAAAGTTGCCGGAAAACCCCTAAAACAGCCCTTTTCTTTTTCCCATACAAATGCTTTATTTTGTATATACATACATACATACATATGTAAGTAAAAATGATTGTTTGTTTGTTAGTAACGCTAACGCTCGAGAACGGCGGAACCAATCTTCATGAAATCAGAAGTTGTTCGCTGTGGATCTGGAAAGGGTTAGATATAAAAAAAACCATATACTTTTCATAAGGAAAAGTCGAAAAATTGGAAATTTCCAGAAAGTGACTTTTCATACAATTCTTTTTTGTTTTGTTTTTCAATATTTTGATTTGTAAATTATTTGAATCGTTCAATCAATCGGTCGCTTGCTTTTTTATTCCGGCTATTTAAAAGAAAAATTATTGAAAATTATTCAGTGAAAAATTTATGTGTGTTTCAAACGAAGTGATCAATTACAGATTGAAATTTGTTACCAACCAACGAAGACATCGCGCTAATATCGGTCGGCGTTCTCTTTGTCATCAACGTATGGCAGCCCAAGACACATGAACTACATGAGACTCCCAGGATGTGATGACATATGTGTGGAATTAAGTCATCAAGACTTTTCAAACAAGGATGGACTTTATCTTGAAGCAACGTATGTATATATAAGTATGGTGCAGTCATATGCTGGATGTACTCTGTTGAGTTGCAAAAAAGAGGTTTGCGGCACGCACACATTCTTATTTGAATGGTGGATGGTGGATACACCAGATCAAATTGATGAAATCATTTCTGCGGAAATTCCTCATGCAGAGAAAGGTCCATTATTCTACGAAGTGATGAAAACCAATATGGTTCATGAACCTTGCGGACACCACAATCCCACTTGCAATAAATGCACGAAACACTATCCACGTGCTTTTCTTTCGGAAACGCAAACTGGAAATTCACTCTATCGTCGTAGCTCATCAGACGACAATGGCAGGACATTTACCATTCAACTTAGAGTAGTGAATATCGAAGTCGACAACATATGGATCGTACCGTATTCGCCACTTTTGTCTAATTCACATTCAAAACTCATGCCAATGTTTGATATTGTAGTTTGGTGAAATCGACTTTTCCGACTGTTGTGCGTTTCGCAGTCCATTTGGAGAATGGCTAAAGAGTGTTTTCAACCCAGAGAATACAGTACGCCAGCGGAAACACTTCCTAGAACAAAATTTACATTGACGAGTTTTTTCTCAACTGGCGTCAGTGATTCGTTTGTGAGAACATTGCTCTATTTGGAAACGCCTTGATATTATGCATGGAATGCATCGCCGAAGAAATAGGTACGCAGAAAGCAAGGCCAACCAATAGATTGACATCCAGGTGTGTTCTCAACTAATTCCTTAGAACGAATTTACATAATCCACCCGAAAAACTACGATTGCTAATACCTTCGGTTGCTATTAATAAATGTACGTCGTTCAGTTTGATTTGAGTCATTGCGCACACTTTTCGCGATGGAACACGAACAAAAGTACATTGCCGAAGACATTTTACATCGTATTCGTTAAGAATTGGAAATAGGCAAATTTCGGTTCCAGTGGTTTGATATCAATTCCACCTCCCTTTTGTCAATTCACTTCAACGAAATATGAACTCATCACGAATGTTTATGCCAAATTGGCCAAATTATCGTAACTACGATTGCATGGGTACGCGCACATTAAACGTGGCGTTTTCCCGAGTTGGAAAACTATCTTCTCTGTACATTTACGCACCGGAATAGAAACCAAAAAATGTTGCTTATCAAACTGCGTTACATTGAAAAAATTAAGAAAAATCGAAAATAAATGATTTTTAACACAACGTAAATTCAACTTTTTTTTTCATATCAAAACACATAATTTCGCGCAGGACAACGCATGCATTGTCACGGCATCACGCGTGAGTGGCTGAACCGATTTGGCTGATTTTTTTTTGTAGTTTTCTAATACTCTGTACAAGGTTCTTATGGAAAAAAATATTAAGAAATATTATACATTTCATTTTGCATATTTTAAAAAACGCGCGTAACGAATGTAAACGTAATTCAATTTAAATGTCAACGTCATTCAATTAAAAAAAAATTGTGGTAATCTGTTTTCATGTAAATTTTATTAAGTTTTTGATAAAGTTCGTTTTGTTTTAAAGACTAAGAAGTTTTTTGTTTGCTAATAAGTTTTTATTAATCACGGTAAGTTAAGTTCACCTTATATCGATTTTTGGTAACTTTTGCTGACTACACCATACTACAATTTGGTATACATGGTTAAACAGAAAAAATATGAGATCATTTTATTTTCAGTTGGATTTTCGTTTTTAACAATGCCACCAACCAGACGTACAAACATAGGCCGCAGAATTCGAAATACGACAGGTCAAAGAAATATAAGAACAAATCAAAGAAATGAACTACAAAGAAATCAAAATCAACAAAGAAATGTTGTGTTTAATCCCCACAGAGCTGCATTCTGCTATAATGTGGCAATTGATTACAGTTCAGAGCAAATTGTTGCTATTGGACTAATGAATATTGTATGTCCACATTGCAATGCATTGAAATTCAAAAATGAAGCCCCCTCATCAGACGACCATACAACTTAGAGTAGTGAATATCGAAGTTGACAACATATGGATCGTACTATATTCGCCACTGTTGTCTAACTGTGGTCTTGAACGATACGGTCGAACTGCAATAAAGCGCTTTGTAGGATATTTACTTTTGCAATTCATGAACGTTTTCCGACTGTTGTGCATCTCGCAGTTAATTTGGAGAATGGCCAAAGAGTGTACTCCAACCCAGAGAATATAGTGCAGCCGGTGGAAACCCCGCCAGCAACAAAATTACGCAGAAAGGAAGGCCAACCAGTAGATTGACATCCAGATGTGTTCTCAAATAATGCATTTCGATGAATGGTTCCTATTGGATAATGTACGCATTTCAACTTCATTTGAGTCATTGCGTACTGTAAATGGTACCCATATCAGTTCCAACGCATTCCGTTTCCAGTGAAAATTGCATTTGAGATGAGAATCAATAGGACATAAGGATAATCGCTAGAAGTATGTGGCATAAATTTGGAAATGCTATGTTTTTCACACGGCCGGATGTACGTGGCGTGCTCACGAGTTGGAAAACCATCTCTCTGTACATTTACGCACCGAAACAGAAACCAAAAAATGTTGTTTATCAAAAAAAATTTGGAAAAATCGAAAATAAATGATTTTAAACACAATACATATAAATTCAACTCTCTTTTCATTTCTAAACACATAATTTCAGGCAGGACAACGGCTGCCGGGTCAGCTAGTATTTTATATTTTTAGCATTTCATAGTAGTATGAATGATAAGGAGGAAGTTGATTTCAGGAAAAGTAATTTATTTGTAAAAGCTGTATAAACCTCTTATTTGTAAACGTTTTTCTGAAAGTCTATTAAGCCTTTCAATTGTGAAAACCCCTAAAAGAATTTTTTTTAAAGCTTTTTGCAGGTATTAGCTTTTTATTTTTTATTAAAAATTATGCTTGCGAAAGATCTTTACGCCTTGTGAAAGCCTTTGATTGAAACGTCCTCGCTTTATTAAAGCTTTTGAAGGCCTATATGTGTGAAACCTTTTAAGTCTTTTTTTATTTTTCTGAAAAATATTAACTGGTACGAAAGCCTTAAAAAACAAGTAAGGAAGGGCTAAGTTCGGGTGAAACAAAACATTTCACACTCGTGCAAATTGCAGGAATCAAAATCATAGGATCGGAAACCAAGCAATTACTTACATCTTCTTCTTCTTAATTGGCGTAGACCCCGCTTACGCGATTACAGCCGAGTTAACAACAGCGTGCCAGTCGTTTCTTCTTTCCGCTACGTGGCGCCAATTGGATATTCCAAGCGAAGCCAAATCCTTCTCCACTTGGTCCTTCCAACGGAGTGGAGGTCTTCCTCTTCCTCTGCTTCCCCCGCGGTTACAGCGTCGAATACTTTCAGAGCTGGAATGTTTTCGTCCATTCGGACAAAATAACCTAGCCAGCGTAGCCGCTGTCTTTTAATTCGCAGAACTATGTCAATGTCGTCGTATATCTCGTACAGCTCATCGTTCCATCGAATGCAGTATTCGCCGTGGCTAACACAAACGCAAAGGACCATAAATCTTTCGCAGAACTTTTCTCTCGAAAACTCGCAACGTCGACTCATCCGTTGTTGACATCGTCCAAGACTCTGCACCATACAGCAGGACGGGAATTATGAGTGACTTATAGAGTTTGGTTTTTGTTTGTCGAGAGAGGACTTTGCTTCTCAATTGCCTACTCAGTCCGAAGTAGCACCTGTTGGCAAGAGTTATCCTGCGTTGGATTTCTAGGCTGACATTGTTGGTGGTGTTTACGCTGGTTCCAAGATAGACGAAATTATCTACGACTTCAAAGTTATGACTGTCAACAGTGACGTGAGTGCCAAGTCGCGAGTGCGACGACTATTTGTTTGATGACAGGAGATATTTCGTCTTGCCCTCGTTCACTGCCAGACCCATTTTCTGTGCTTCCTTGTCCAGCCTGGAGAAAGCAGAACTAACGGCGCGGGTGTTGAGGCCGATAATATCAATATCATTCGAGTCGATTCTCCTTTCACGGGTCTTTTCCAAGATTTGGCGCATGGTGAATATCTGGTCGGTTGTTGATTTGCCAGGTCTAAAGCCACACTGATAAGGTCCAATCAGTTTGTTGACGGTGGGCTTTAATCTTTCACACATACGCTCGATAGATCCTTATATGCGATGTTGAGGAGGCTAATCCCACGGTAGTTGGCGCAGATTGTGGGGTCTCCTTTTTTATGGATTGGGCATAGCACACTTAAATTCCAATCGTTGGGCATGCTTTCGTCCGACCATATTTTACAAAAAAGCTGATGCATGCTCCTTATCAGTTCTTCGCCGCCGTGTTTGAATAGCTCGGCCGGTAATCCATCGGCCTCCGCTGCTTTGTTGTTCTTCAGACGGGTAATTGCTATTCGAACTTCTTCATGGTCGGGCAATGGAACGTCTGCTCCATCGTCATCGATTGGGGAATTGGGTTCGCCTTCTCCTGGCGTTGGAGAAGTGTTCCCTCCATAATTTAAGTATGCTCTGGGCATCGGTCACTAGATCACCTTTGGTGGTTCTACAAGAGTATGCTCCGGTCTTGAAACCTTCTGTAAGCCGCCGCATTTTTTCGTAGAATTTTCGCGCATTCCCCTGTCGGTCAGCTTATCAAGCTCTTCATACTCACGCATTTCAGCCTCTTTCTTTTTCTGTCTACAAATGCGTCTCGCTTCCCTCTTCAACTCTCAGTATCTATCCCATTTATCTGTAAGAAAAACGAAAATCATTATGTGTAGTATCGGGTGATTTTTTAAGAGCTTGATAACTTTTTTTAAAAAAAAAACGCATAAAATTTGCAAAATCTCATCGGTTCTTTATTTGAAACGTTAGATTGGTTCATGACATTTACTTTTTGAAGATAATTTCATTTAAATGTTGACTCATGTGGTTTCAACAAGATGGCGCTACATGCCACACAGCTCGCGATTCTATGGCCATTTTGAGGGAAAACTTCGGAGAACAATTCATCTCAAGAAATGGACCCGTAAGTTGGCCACCAAGATCATGCGATTTAACGCCTTTAGACTATTTTTTGTGGGGCTACGTCAAGTCTAAAGTCTACAGAAATAAGCCAGCAACTATTCCAGCTTTGGAAGACAACATTTCCGAAGAAATTCGGGCTATTCCGGCCGAAATGCTCGAAAAAGTTGCCCAAAATTGGACTTTCCGAATGGACCACCTAAGACGCAGCCGCGGTCAACATTTAAATGAAATTATCTTCAAAAAGTAAATGTCATGAACCAATCTAACGTTTCAAATAAAGAACCGATGAGATTTTGCAAATTTTATGCGTTTTTTTTAAAAAAAAAGAAAAACGTTATCAAGCTCTTAAAAAATCACCCGATATATGGAAGTTGGGGTAGCATCAACCCGATTTTATCGTCTCAAAGCTCAAACATAAACTGTTATTAGTAAATTACGTTCTCTTATTTTCAGAGATAGCTTAAATGTTGGCCGATATATTTTGAAAGTTCGAAATCTTTATATTAGGTATATGGGGGCTCATGGAAGTACTGACCCGAAAGGATTCTCTCTGAATTTTCAATTATATATCCCATACTTTTACCGATATTTTCGGTCAAAAGTCAACTATAAGTGCTGGGGACCCCATATTCGGTACGTAGGGACGAGAACAGTTTTGGTTGAATTAGAAGAATTTTTAGTCACAAGGTGGCAAACTCTAAAGTCATTATTCGTGATATGTGAACTGCCCCTTGATTTGTAGACTGGAAGGTAAAATAATCAAATGGAGTTTAAAATTTTGCTATATGGGAAGTAGGCGTGGTTGTAAACCGCTTTCGTCAATTTCCACACTGTGTCATAGGAATGTCAGAAGAATGCCCGTCAGGCGATTCTCGAGATATGTGGTTTCCGGTAAAAGTAGGGGGTGTCACGCCCATAGTACAATTTTTACACCGACGCACATAAAATCGTCTCATACCATCTCAGGCGTAAGACTTTATTAGTCATTGATTTATCGCAATTTAGTAGTTTTTAAGAGTATCATTATTTGGAGATTTGACGGGGTTAATTTCCGATTTGAATTTAAATGTCAATAGGGGTCCTAAAGAAATTTTTCCTCAAGTTACAGCTTGCACGGACGAACGTTATATATAAGAGAAAATACGGCTTTATATAAAGGAGAACCACTACTGACGCACTACGAAAAGTCATCGATACTACGAAATGCGCAGTATGTGCAAAAGATGGATAGGTGGTTCAAAAAAGTGCTGCGCGCTGATTACCCTGGATGTGAAGAAAGCCCTCAACTCGGCAAAATGGACATACAAAATCAAAGCCCTTGATGAAATATGCGCCCCTGAGCACCTCATAAACATTATAACGAGTACTTTTAAAAATATAAGACTGATTTTTGGTACGGACGAAAGCACCAGGAGCTACTCTATTTTGAGTGGAGTATCCCAAGGCTCAGTATTAGGTTACATAATAGTAACCTAATTTATGACGGTTTGCTGAGAAGACAGCAACCAACTTATGGTGGTAGCAGTGGTTAAACAATTATTCGACCTATGAAATAAATGCAATGAGTTCTTAAATGGTTTACGCCAGTGGTTTTCTTTTGTGAGTCTGGAACAGCCTGAGCACAAAACAAAAGTTTTACTCATAAGCACCAAGCACCAGGAAGGTGAAAGAGGGGAGTGCGACATTACTACACAGCCGCAGCTTAAGTATTTGGGAGTATTATTGGACTCCAAATTAAAATTAAAAGAACATAATCCCCAAATATGGCAACAGAGGTGGAAATCCTCATCCAAAAGGCGCCTAACCCATAGATTTTTACCGGACATCCAGTCGTGGATAGGGGTCCTGGATTTCCATCTGACCTAAATACTTAGTGGACATGAGCGCCTTAGAAGCTACCTTTACAGATTCCACAATGACATTGGTCTCAACTGTCCGACGACTAAAATATACTATTTTATTGCCCTCGATTTTCGAATACAAGGGAAAATCTAAAAATCACACGCGGCGGTAGTTTTACGATCGATAATTTAACGACACTCATGTGTCAATCGACTGATAAATGGAAAACTGTTAGCGAAGCGTCAGCATTCATAACGACAAAACTGAGAATTTTTCAACATACCAGGCGTCCGTCAGTTCGCGCAATTGAGGAGACTTAACTGTCTCCCACGAAGTATTACTTAGCCGGTGATTCCGTCGGAGAGTCTTGAGTTGGTCAAGTTTAGCCGATTAAAGTTTCGCCCTCCGGCTCTCGATGCTTCCCCTACTAAAAAACCCCTGTGTGCTTTTGAAGTAAACTTTCTTTGTTTAAAATATGTGATATGTGATCAATCAAAGAAGTTTGGTAAGCGGAGCGCAGGTAACACAAGCAGCATACAATAAATTTCTTCTTACTTTCACTTTACTTACTCACATAAAAATAGTTCCTAATAAATTCCACAGCAATTGCCTTAATGTTTATTATTTACGACCGCAATTACATAGATGATAATTACCTGAAATGAAAATATAACGACATTAAATACCATTAGTTACATAAATGTATAGAGACATAGTATTCATAATTAATAGAATAATTTATGATACAAAATGTGTCAGCTGGAATTTCTTTATTAAAAGCGCACAATTATAATGAAATTGTAAACTTTTAAGCTAAAATGTGTGCTAATATCGTACGCGGCAAGGGCGGTGAATTAAAATAAGGAAATAATTTTTGCAATTTGCCTGACATATATTTCTTTCTTCATTTGTCTACCCTGAACAGGGTATACAAGTATTAAATTAGCTACGAAGTTTGCAACACCCAGAAAGAAACTTCGAAGACCTTATTGAGTATTTAGATACATGATCAGCGTGACGAGCTGAGTCTGTGAGCAAAATATGGTAAGACTCTTTAATTAAATTTCCCGCAAAACCCAATTTGTCGAAATATTTCTATGCTGTTATGACTGTATGTGATAACTGAGCCCAATGTCACATCAAAATAATAATTATTGTTTAGTATATGCTTGTCTTTATGAAGTTCAAAAACTACGTTCTGCGATATTTACGATGAGTGGAATTATTCAACAAATAAATTCTATTAAAATTCGTGTGCGGAATCAAATTTCAGGAGCTGAAACGTTCAGAATGTTGGAAAAGGTCTTCGGTCGCCGCATACTGCATTCATTCTTCGTGAGTTTTTCAACAAATTGTTAACCAATATCAAGCCGCAATCCCCATATTCGCCTGATTTAGCTCCGTGCGACTTCTGGCTAATCAGAAAAGTCAAACAACCGCTCCGTGGAAACCGTTTTATGTCAATTGAAAACATTAAACGTTATTCGCTACGCGAATTGAAGGGTAAAAACTTGAAAAAACGTTGTTACAAGTGTATTGGGGCCAAGGAGAGTTACTTTGAGATCAATAAAATTGATTTTGAATATTATTTGATTTTGAATATTTTTGATCAGTATTTTTTGTTCAAGTAGTTTTATAGCTCTGGAGATATCGGCCAATCAAAATTAAGTTCTTGTATGAAAATCTTTTTTATAATTTTTCAGATCGAACTACCGTAGAATATATATGCCATACAAACTGAACAATCAAAATTAAGTTCTTGCATACAAAAAAGGTAATCCAATAAACTGAAGAATCGAAATCAAATTCTTGTATGGAAACCTCTTTATTTGTTAAGGGGCTTTTTCTTGTACTCTTGTAATACCGGCTTTTTGAATTGCCTATTATTGTAGGTATTATTATTATTATATTATTGTGTAATTATTTAATAGTTTGATTTATTTGTATTCAAGATTTATTCATTTATTGACAAAATTTCGTTAAAACGTCTATTTCTTAATTTACTACAGGCTAAGTGAGGAAATTCCAGCTTTCTCTTATCCACAAATTTTCTAAAATGTGTCTTTGTTGTCTATTTTATTTAACATTTTCGCCCATCAAAAACTCCCTTTAACTTAAACCCACTTAAAGGTTATGTAATGTAAGCACTTTAAGCATACTTCTCGCTAACCACAAAATTATGCACAGTCACTTCAAACATTGCTTGCCATGCCGAGGCAAGGTTAGCAGTCGTTGCTCAGCCATTTTTTTTTTGTTAGCAGGGGGAAGCATCGACAGCCGGACTGCAGAGCTTCAATCCGCTAAACTTAACCTACTCCCAACTCAAGACTCTCCCACGGAATCACCGGCTAAGTATTACTTCGCGGGAGGGACAAGACATTTAAGTTTCCTCTATTGCGCGGACTGACGGACGCCTAGTCTGTTGAAAAGATCTCAGTTTGGTCATTATAAATGCTGACACTTCGCTGACGCTTCGCTGACAGCTTTCCATTTATCATCCGACTGACACTTGAGTGTCGTTAAATTATCGACCGTAAAACTACCACCGAGTGTGGTTTTTAGCTTTTCCCTTGTATTCGAAAATCGAGGGCAATAAAATAATACATGTTCAGAGTCTTCTATATACTCTGTACACGTCGGACAGTTCGGACTAATGTCATTGTGGAATCTGAAAAGTAGCTTCTAAAGCATCCATGTCCACTAAGTATTTGGGTCAGATGGAAATCTAGGTCCCCATATCGTCTGACTATCCACGATTGGATGTCCGGTATAAGCCGATGGGTCCAGCGCCCATTGGATGAGGAGTTCCACCGCTCCTGCCACATTTTAGTGCTCTTGTTTCTCTCCTCTGTCCTTGCCGATACTGTTTCAGGCGTTGATGACTGATATAAACGCTCGAGTTCATCTCCCTGGATGTTAATGGGCGGCATGCTGGCTAATACTTCAGCAGCGTCGGTTGATATATGTAGTCCGGAAAGCATTTATTACCAGAATTGCAGAAAGCCTTTACACTACAATTATTTGTTTGGCATACGCTTTTATATCCATTACCTGTATCCATACTGGTGCTGCATACAGTATTAGGAAATTCATTGCTTTCGCTATTAAGAATCGCTGGCTGGAACGCACACAGCCTCTATTGGTCATCATTCTCGATAGGGCATTATAGATTTTGTTTGCCTGCGCGGAAGAATACTCCACGTGTTCTTTAAATTTTAACTTAGAATCCAATATTATTCCCAGATACTTCAGTTGCGGCAGCGATGTAATCTCGCACTGCCCTATGGTGAGATCTATTCATTCTTCTATCTTCCTGTTCTTGTTTTTTCCTCTGCTTGTTTCAGACTCACAGAAGAGAACCATTGGCGTATACCATTTAAGCGCTCAGTACATGAATTTCTCAGGTCGACTAATTGTTTAGCCACTACTACCACCATGAGATCATCCACAAAAGCTACTAGTTTCATATCTGTTGGTCGCTGTCTTCTTAGCACCCCGTCGTACATGAGGTTCCATAATAGTGGGCCTAACATTCAGCTTTGTGGTACTCCACTCGAGATAGAGTAGCTCTTGGTGCCTTCGTTCGTATCAAAAATCAGCCTTCTGTTTTCAATTCGTTATTATGTTTATGAGGTATTCAGGGGCTCGTATTTCATCCAGGGCTTTGATTACTCTGCCCATTTTGCCGTGTTGAACGCATTCTTGAAATCCAGGGTAATCAGCGCGCAGTACTTTTTTTCGTACACTTTACCCATTGTGTTAAACATACACAGAGGTCGGTACGATAAAGATTGTTCAGGTGGTTTCTTTGGTTTTGGGAGCAGAACCAAACGCTGTACTTTCCACGAGTCGGGGAGTCCTCCTCCTTTATACAAGCGTTGTATCTTTTAGCGAATACTCCAGGTTTAGAGCATATGGCTTCATTCAGAGCTCTGTTTGGTATGCCATCCAATCCAAGCGCATTGGTGTTTTTGATTTTCTTTGCTATTGCCATTAGTTCGTCTTCGTTGCTGCTGGTTGTTTTTAAATTTCGGCATACAGATTTTGTAAGCAGTACCCCAAGGGTCAATGTTTGCTTCCTCACATAGCTTCTCAAAACACGATTTTTTGCTTCGGGTAATTGCCGACTTCAGGAGCTTCTTGTGGCTTTTAAACGATTTTTGTTCGTTTCGCCCAGGTTACGCTGTAGACGCCGTCTAGCTGAGTGAAAAAGCTTTCTCAGCGTGGAAATTTCATCATTCCACCAATGTGCAGGACGCCGCTTTTTGTGATTTGACGTTCTACGCATTGTTGCATCGCATTGCCGATACCAGGTGGGAGGCGCCGTCACATGATGCCTTTGATGCACTCCAGACTAGCTCAAACATGTCTCGGTCGAACTCTTGTTGCTTCCAGCTTCGCTTTCGGGAGGTGTTTCTGCCATTCTGTATATATGTGTCTACATGTACACGGGTCTCTTGAAACACATTGCAACACATATTTTTCAAATTTAAAATATAATACTCTATTAACAGCATTGCACAATGTTTTCAAAATGAAAGCAAAACGCTGCTAAGCGAAACAAGCCGAATTGGCTGTCAGGGACACCAGGCAATAAAAACTCGCCTGTCGTTTGTCGGCGTAGAAAGGCACGAAAGGGTTAACATAATGGTAGGTGGTATTGCGCCCTGTCGTACCTCTATTTGTATATTTCTCTTTTTTCTTTAACAATATGTCCTTTGATGAGCTTAGACGGTTGTCGGAGTGTACCTAACTAGCGACATGAACGTATCCGTGCTCTAGCCGCTCAACCCGATGAGTGCACTCATTTCCGGTGGCATGCAATTTTATTTCAACAAATAAAAATATAAGTTTGCTTGAGCGTGTTTGTTTTAAAGTTTTTAGGATTTTTTCTCACTTCAGCAACTACAATGCGTTCAACCGACCCCATCGTACAACTCACTCACTCGCAACTCTCAACTTACAATCACAGTCACTACTCCCAACCATGTGGAGCTCTCTTAGCATTGCATCCTTTTTATGTGTTAATGTCAAAGCTTGTTGCTTGTCTGTCATCTACCGTATGTCGGCTGCTGTTGTTTGGTTTGCATTCGCTTGAAATGTAAATGAAATGTTTATCATTCACACGACAAACGGAGTGATAATTTTTTATAGGTCTCTGCCAGTGTTTGAAGAGTGCAGTTGATGAGATCTCTGTATTTCTATACAGTCTTTTGTAGAATTTTATTGTGCAAATTTATTTGCGTGTTTTTGTTTTTCGCCATCACTGACTATGATATTGAATAGTATTTCATGCCTACTTAGGCATATTATTACTGGCCGGTGTGTATAAGTATTGCAATAGAAGAGCTTTAAAAAAAATTTAAATGCTTCTTACTATATATTTATCAGATCCAAAAATGAAACTTTGCATGATTTGTTTGAGGAATACAGTGGACGCGATATATTTCGGTCAATAATGTCTGAGAGAACATTTTTATGTATCCACAAAATCATTCGTTTTGATGATGTGCTCACCCGACGTGGCCAAAGAAATGATGACAAATTCGCACCAATCAGAAACTTTTGTGAAAAGTGGTCTGAACAGCTTCCTATATTCTACAATCCTAATGATTGCGTTACTGTGGATGAACAATTATTGGGATTTCATGGTCGTTGTAAATTTCGCCAGTATATTCCATCGAAACCCGAGAGATACGGTTTGAAATTTTGGCTACTTGTTGATTCACGCACGTGCTATGTATGGAAAATACAACCATACTTGGGGAAAGGCGTAACCGGAAACACTGAGAGGAATCAAGGAGAACGAGTCGTTCTGGATTTAGTTGATGGGTTGAAAGGACATAATGTCACCATGGACAACTTTTTTTCATCTCACAGCCTTGGCCAAAAATTATTACAAAAGCAAATGACAATGGTTGGAACTATGCGCAAAAATAAAAGGTCTATTCCTCCAAAGCTACTGAATTGCAAGAAAGTTCCACGATATGAATCAATTTTTGCTTTCACTCCTGATACCACTCTCGTTTCGTATATCAGTCCTAAGAACAAATGTATAGTTGTTATGAGTACTTTGCATCACGCACCTAATATTGAGAATGAGTCGAAAAAGTTGCCCGAAATCATCTCTTTTTATAACTCAACGAAGGGAGGTGTGGACACGGTTGACAAAATGATGAGTTGTTACTCTTGCAAACGTAAAAATAATGGTTGGACTATGGCGGTATTTTCCACCATAATCGATATTTCTGCTTTGAATTCGTATATTTTGTATAACGATATTGATCCGAATTGGAAGCAAACTCAAAAGCACACAAAACGTAAATGTTTCCTGCATGAGTTAGCAATTTCATTGGCAAAGCCCTATAGGGAAAAACGAAAAAAGGGCCCAAGGAACGAATTATCTTTGGCGCTGCTTTCCAAACTGTCATCCCAGAATATTCCTGACACTAGTGATAATGATGCTGGCCCATCAAAAAAACAAAAGAATGATAAGTCTCCGAAAAAAACCGCGCAAGGTGTCAAAAATGCTATCATTCTGGAGAACATAAAAATAAGTGGACATCGTCATTCTGCTTCTTATGTAAAAAGCCGTGCTGCAACGACAGACATGCCAAAAATATTTGCATAGATTGCATTCATAACACATAAACATGTAATTATTTTAATTATATTTGCCTGAAATTTATCAATAAAAGTAAATGAATTAAAACTTTAAAGTAATAACTACATTTTTCCTATGAACTGTAGTATGTATCAAAATTGATACATAGCTGGAATTGTGAAGTTTTTTTAAAGCTCGATCTACGGTTAATATACCTACAGAAAAATCAATAATGCGATGAGAACAGCTTTTGATAACAGTAAAGCTTAGCATAAGTTCTATTTCAAAATCTATTACTTGTGTTTTTGACTTAGACGACAGAAATATCAATAATAATGTTAAAACATTTTTCTGTGAATAGTAATTATCCTTTTATCGCAGAAAATAACGATTTTTAATTTTTAAATAGTTTCGGGGAAATTTTTTTAGAAAGTTTTAAAAATTTTGTAATCAAAGCAATCGCAAACTATGAATCTAATTGGGAAAAACTTAATTTTTTTCTGCAAGTTAAAGGTATGCAAAAAATAACATTCAGAATATTTAAATTGGAAATAATTAAAAAAGGATGAAAAATCATTACCAGCTTTAAATATACATTTAAAATATTTTATGACGGTAATAAGATTCAAGCTGGTTTGAATACTGCATTCGATAGCTTTATAAGCAGAAAGAAGCTCTTGAATGACGTGTTAGAAGTGTTCAGCTTTTGTATTCCCGATAAAATAAAGGCATCCGATATAACCTCGCTCATCTCCGAACCTACCCTTTCTTTCAATTTCTCATAACTGATTCGAGGAAACTTTGTTGTTTGAGAAATTAGAAGTCTGCACCTTCCTTGTTCAAGATCAAAATGAAGATGTCCCAATAGAGAAAATATTCAATTTAGGATGTAAGCCAGCAGAGTGTTCATTTTTAGTTTTGGTATTATAAAAGACTTAGACTTGTGACTTTCTTCAAGCCGACCTTTCGAAATTCTGGGACAATTATAACAGCATATTTTTAGCAGTCTGCTTTTATTTCTCTCTTTAATAGCAAACCTAAAATATACCTCGTAAGCCGTTAAAAGTTTTGGAGTATCGCTGTATTTTCAGAGTAAACTTACCTCAAATGTAACAAAAATATTAAGTGCAATTTTTATATGTACATACGTGGAATTCCAAAATCTTTAACTAAAAAGCAAACTTTTTTCAAAATATCAAATTATTGGGTATGTGTCATTTTGGTCGATCTATGAAAGAAATTCGCACAGTGTACTGTGCGAAAGGAAAACAAATTAAAGCGATGACTGCTTAAATATGCATATTAAAAGCGCAAATGGGTACATACCCACATATGATTCGGCGTATATAAATTTGCATACAGGAGCACGCACGTGTGTACACACCCTATTAACCCAACACCAGACAAGACAACACGAAAATATATTTCTTGTTTCTATCACTCCCCTTGCGTAATGAAATTTTTATGCAGCATTTTGCGCTTTAATTAAATTTTGAATTGTACGAAACCAAATTGCATATTTAACATTTTTGTCTCCCCTCAAGAGTGTGCATGTATTTGTGCGTGCATTTTACCGTTGATATTTTCACGCTCACTTCATTTATGTGCTTTGCTTTGCCGCTTTTATTTTTACTAATTTCGCGCAATTGTACGATAATGAAATTTTCTCCACGCAATTCGCCAACGAACGAAGATAAGACCCACGGAAGCTTAACTTGTTGTAGCCACATATTTTCTTTCTTTAACTAACTCTATATTGAACTTGAATCAGGTCTGCAATAGTTTTTGAAGAAGTGTAAGGTAATGGTGGTTTCTAGGTTTTTTAAGTTTTCTGAGGTTGAGAGGTGTAATGTAGTGAAAAACACACTCGTTAGTTTAGCGACTGATTAAAAACTAACATGCTTAAGAGTTCTTAAAAACTTGCTTACAATCAGTCCTTATTACGGTGATCGATGAGCTACATATCTCATACAGAATTTTTTAATAAAGCTCTTTCTTTTGATTATATTTCCACAATTTCAAACCTCTATCCGCCAGCAAAATGTTGACAAGTTACACAGAATAGTAAACGGAATATTCATATAATATTGCTTCATTATGATGACACATAAAACTTTACCCAGGCAAGCACATAATTTTATATTAAGGCAATTTGAAGCTTATTATAAGCTAGGTAGTTACTTTCGGACTAGTAAAAATATAGTTGAATTAAAACATGTAAGTCACTCAAATTCTATGTACTAGAATACTGAAAATTTATTTAATAATGAATATGTATTTTGTCCCCTTCAAAGTATTCATCCCCAGACACGTTTTTTGCATTTCTGTCAGCGTTTGTTTTACAATCCACAAAGTATGTAAAATTTTTTTTATGATCTTGTTTAGCTCCTCTTTCAAAGCAATTTTTATTTTGGAAACAAAAAAATTCAATCATCGCATTCGACCTAACTTAAGTTACATTAGGTAAAAATGAGTCAAAAGAATATATTTTGAGCTGCACCGAAATATGTACTCTTTATTTATACCCTTAAGACTAACTTATTATATGGTTCTTACTTCTATTTATACTAACTAGTAAGTTTACTTATTACTAGTTGATAGTATGTTTAGATACAGGATATATTATTTGTTTAGGTTTGCTTACATATATATTGTTTGCTTAGATACATTTGCTTTGTTTTAAGATAAGGTTGTTGTGGTGTTCCAACTTAAAATTAAGCTTTCAAAATGGCCGATTTTTTCAGTATTAGTAATGGATATGACTACCAACGCAACGCAATCGAAAATCGAATACACGTATCCGTAGCCCGCGAAGTACACTTAATACACTCTCCCACCCCAGCTAATTAAACCAATTTCAACTAAATAGTGTCATAGTCAGACACATACATAAACATATATGCACATACACACACACCTAACTCAGTTAATAGGTGTCAAAAAGTAACTTCACACGTTAAATTAGCTGAGCTGTCGCACAACTTAGATAAGACAGAGAAGGGAAGAGAGCACTTACTGCAAATTACTACTGCTGGAAAAGCTGAAATGAATGTAATGGCAGCAACTACAGATTTTCGCACTTCAATTGCTGCCCATTTAGGTCCCCACTACTTCTGCTTACTTGAGCGCCTACTTGACACCAATTTATGCTCATATACATACAGATAAATATGTACTCACTAGGGTGTGTCATTCTGAGGCAACCTTTTTTCTGAGGCAACTGAAAAACAGGCTAAAAACTTTCAAAAATGTGAAAAAAGTCACTCAAAAGATGAGCTCTTAATATTAATGAGGGATGCTAAACTCGATTCCGATTATCCTCGAGAATGGAGTTTTCTCGTAAAATAATTGATTTTTCGAATGTCAAGAATCGATTCTTAATCGACTTCGACTACTGAAGATCGATTCCGTCCGTCTGTCCGTCCGTCCGTGCAAGCTGTAACTTGAGTAAAAATTGAGACATCATGATGAAACTTGGTACACGTATTTCTTGGTTCCATAAGAAGGTTAAGTTCGAAGATGGGCACAATCGGCCCACTGCCACGCCCACAAAATGGCGAAAACCGAAAACCTATAAAGTGTCATAACTAAGCCATAAATAAAGACATTAAAGTGAAATTTGGCACAAAGGATCGCATTAGGGAGGGGTATATTTGGACGTACCTTTTTTGGAAAAGTGGGCGTAGCCCCGCCCCCTACTAAGTTTTTTGTACATATCTCGGAAACTACTATAGCTATGTCAACCAAACTCTATAGAGTCGTTTCCTTCAGGTATTTCCATATACAGTTCAAAAATGGAAGAATCGGATAAAAACCACGCCCACCTCCCATACAAAGGTTATGTTGAAAATCACTAAAAGTGCGTTAACCGACTAACAAAAAACGTCAGAAATACTAAATTTTACAGAAGAAATGGCAGAAGGAAGCTGCATCCAGGCTTTTTTTATAAATTGAAAATGGGCGCGGCGTCGGCCACTTATAGACCAAAAACCATATCTCAGGAACTACTAATCTAATTAATTTTACAGCAAAATAAAAAAATATGTAAATGACGGATAATGAAATCTCGATTATCACTTTATCATGCGAGAGTATAAAATGTTTGGTGACACCCGAACTTAGCCCTTCCTTACTTGTTTTTCCATGTTAGTTATATGGAAAACAGAAAATTTGAAACAGGGAGCTCTTAATGTTGATATTAAGAGCTCATCTTTTGAGTGACTTTCTTTTTCACATTTTCGAAAGTTTTTAGCCTGTTTTTCAGCTGAAAAAAAAAGGTTGACTCAGAATGACACACCCTAGTACTCACGCTCGCATATGAACAAAAACAGAATATTTTAATGCATGACAACATTTATCTCAACTTTTCAAAAAATAAAAAGAGAAAACGTAACCTCCACTGTAGAAGTTTTAGTGCGCTGAATTACGGTTCCGCTTCACAGTAAATTTTCACGCGATAAGTGTTTGCCTATATCTTTGTGTTAGTGTGTATTTGTGCATTTAAAATTTAATTCATATAAAGTAGCTGCAAAATGCTCAAGAACTGCAAACAGAATTTGCAGTTGGGAACGCAGCTAAAGATTTCTTTCAATAAAGTGGAGCACATAAACACATACACAAACATTTTTACTAAAGTAAATGAAGGATAGAGTCACGTGTAGAAGTTTCACGCAAGGTTGTGCGCTGGGTTTGGAACCCAACACGTAAAAAACACCCACACAATGAAAAACTTTAAACAGCCTCGGATGAGAGACCACCTTTGAATGACGAGGATTAAGATTTGAGGTCATTCTCCTGGAATGTCCGGTCCCTTAATTGGGAAGGTGCTGCTGCCCAGCTGGTTGATGTCCTCGTTAGAGTGAAGGCTGAGAAATCCAATGGACGTCCAAGAAATGCAATGGACTGAGACGAGTAGGTCCTTGTGGCATTTACTACAATGGTCATATAAAGGAACGGAAATTCGGAGTGGGATTCGTGGTGGGAGGGAGATTCCGTCGCCGAGTACTGTCATTCACTCCGGTGGATGAACGTCTAGCCATAATCCGCAACGAAGCGAAATTCACGCACGTAAACTGACGTTGAGCAAAACTAAAAGCTCCGTCGTCGCAATCGTGACTAGGCTCCCACGTCACTGTTGGCAGTCATAACTTGTTGTAGATAACTTCGTCTATCTTGGAACCAGCATTAATACCCACAACAACGTCAGCCTCGAAATCCAACGCAGAATATCTCTTGCCAACAGGTGCTACTTCGGACTGAGTAGGCAATTGAGTAGTAAAGTTCTCTATCAGCATATTCCCGTCCTGCTATATGGTGCAGCGACATGGACGACGACAACATCTGATGAATTGACGTTACGAGTTTTCGAAAGAAAGTTCTGCAAAAGATTTATGGTCTATGCGCTTTGGCCACGGCGAATATCGCATTCAATGAGATATACGATGACATTGGCATAGTTCAGCGAATTAAAAGACAGCGGTTACGCTGGCTGGGTCATGTCGTCCGAATGGACGAAAACACTCTACCTCTGAAAGTATTCGATTCGTATAAAAAGTTTTCCATACTAGATCTTGCTTTTGATCGTTCAGTTAATACAGCAACTATATGCTATATTGATATGTAAGCAATTTTTTCGCAGCTTGTGGCGTTGCCTTAGAGAATAATCCATGATAAGTATGGTGAAGGTATCTCCTCTAATAAAAAGTTTTCTTTACAAGAGCTCGATTTTGATCTTTCAGTTTTTATGACAGCTGTACGCTGCAAGGAATTATTGCCGAATTCCATGACGATATTTTGTCAATTAAAACAGTTTTTTATATAGGAACTTAGCTTTAATCTTTCAGTTTGTGTAAAGTGTTTACCTTCGTGAACTTGAAATGTTAAAATATTTCTTTGAATTACTAGAAAATTCAAATTTGTGATGATCTAGATAAATTCTTGCGCGGTTTCGCACGACGCATTGGGTAACCAACAGTCAACACCCATGAAACTATCCTTTTTGCAGAAAAAACAAATTAAAATTTGAACAAGTTTTAACAAACAAAAAGCCAAAATTTACGCAAACACTTTAAGAACTTCAAAAAAATGTTATTCCAAGCAACCAACGTGGTCGCCATTTACTTGTAATGGCCTCTTTGCTTCTGTTAGAAAGAATTACAACTGGGTACACTTTTACCAATAGATTATTTTTGAAAGCTGACAAGGAACTTAAGCAATACTCTCTTCGATGGTGAGCCTTAGATCTTCATAAAAAAAGTGTCATAAAAGCAATATTGCTGGTTTCATAGCTGCACATGATTGGCCGCCCGGAAGTAGAGATTTGAAACCACTGAACTATAGTTTATGGTCAGAGTTGGAGAACATGACTTATAGAATACTCCATAGAAATCTCCAAAAATCTTTTGGACTTAGTCGCAATAACTTTGTCATCTAAATGATATTTGTACTCAACCATTCGAATTCAAATAGCAAATCTGTTTGAAATCACTATAGCATCCAACTTTTCAATGCCAATTTTGCAGTACGATTCGTTCCATGCTTCAAAATAGGCATTCGTTTCGGCGATCTCTTCTGCATTTGAAGAACATTTTTTTCACAGCGAGCATTATTTTCAAATTTGAGAACAAGAAATAGCCGCTGGTGCTAGAGTTCGAGAATAAGTTGAATGCGGAAGCAATCTGAAGCCCGATGGATTTTCCCATCGTTTTCAATGACTTGTGACACGAGGCCCTGGTGAATCTTTAAATTCAGTCGTTTTTCGACGCTTTCTGGCCCTTCCTTTTTCAAGGTAGGCAATAAAAATTGTGCATGGGCATTCCAAAGTACAAGTTCCATAACCTTGTCAGCCAACTGGTGCGTTTTTCCACGTTTTGGAGCGGGTTGATCGTGTGCAGTCCGCTCGGCTGACTATCGATTTGACTTCGGAGTAAAATTATGGAGCCATGTTTCATCCATTGTCACATATTGACGCAAAAATTCAGATTTATTATGATTAGAAAACTGCAAATAGTCCTCAGAATCGCCAATTCGTTGCTGTGTTTGTTGGATTGTGAACTTTCGCGACACCCACTTTCCACAGAGCTTTCTCATACCAAAATATTTATTCACTATATATCACATAAATTTGTTTGGTATCTTTAGAGTCTCAAATCTCAGGAACCCTCACCCGAACTTATATTGGGAACCTTTTCGTCGGTAACAGGATCCTTAAGGCGTCCAGTGCTTTCACCGACCTCGCAGCTCATTTTTCTTCGTTCAAGCTTAGCAAACCACTTTTCAACGCTTGATTTCCTTGGGGCAGAGTACGAATAATGTTAATCAATCCAAATCTTAGATTTAACAGTATTTTTCGTCAAATTTCGACACGAGTCTTTTGAAGGTTACGGCTAACTTAGCGCCATCTATGCGTCAGACCAAGTACTTTTCAATTGACGTGTCAGTTGCAGTTAAAGCAATAAAATTCAGAAATAGTTTAAAATTTCAGAGCGATGTTCACAGAAATATATAGCTGGCAACCCTGACAACAGTATTTAAATTCTCTGCACCCACAACTTTACACTACTTGTATTGTTTTTAAATACTTTGTAAACCGAAAAGTTCATTCCTAACTCAAAATGGCTCTTGTTAGTGCAAAAAAAAATTAAATAATAATTTTTTGCGCAACTTAAGATCGACGCTTTTGTGATTTTCATAACTGGTAAATTTAATTATGTAGTCTATTTAAGTAAGCAAGCGCCTGTGTGTATGCTACACAAATTCATTTATGTACGTACTTTAAGCAACTCGCATACACATACATATACAAGCATTTTAAAAATTATTTGCTTGTGTGGGAGATGTGGGAATGAGTTCCAACAAATCCTTATTTTACCTTATTCACTCCGTCTGTGGGGAACACCTTTTCAAGCTGTTTCAATTGCTGCCACCACTTTATTCAACGGATTAATGTGATCGCCGGCAGCTTAATGTCGTTTAAAAACGTTGCAACTGAATTGTGGCATAGCTCGTACATATTTACATAAGCAAATCAAACAAATGATGATGTGTGAGGGTATAATGAACCCTATAAGTCATGTGTATTTTTACATGTATTTAAATCAGTGTGCGTTGATAATCTGCCTACAAGGCCTTACAAGCATATAAATATTCAATCCTTGCGCATACTGTTTCACAGTATTAATGTGAGACCATATATATGTATGCATATGTTCTCCTGTAAAAGTATGGCAGTAAGCGCGTTGAGGTGTGCTTGTAGTTTATTTGGATTACTGACATACTATTTATAGTAGCTACTTGGTGTGACTCTACAGCTGCAAACTGATATGCGTATGTATTTCCGGAGCTTTAGCATGACAACCAATAGCTCCGTTACGCACATATACACACACCGAAAATACTCACACTAGGTACATTGGCTGCTAACTGCGGACGTTTTAATCTCTTTTAGGTACGGTTCATAGTTAGTACGTATACGAGGTGTGTTCAAAAAGTATCGCGAATTTTGTGGTTGTTCAAAAATTAATATTTATTCATGAATATCTATTTTGTCCCCTTCAAAGTAATCCCCATGAGATATTATACACTTGTGCCAACGGTTTTTCCAATCTTCGAAACACTTCAAAAAATCATTTTTTTTTTATCTTCTTCAGCTCCTCCTTCGATGCCGTCTTTATCTCGTCAAGAGAAGCGTAACGTCGTCCTTTCATGGGCCTCTTCAGTTTAGGGAACAAGAAAAGGTCACAGGGGGCCAGATCTGGGGAATACGGTGGCTGCGGCATCATTAGTGTGTTGTTTTTGGCCAAAAAGTCGCGCACAAGCAACGATGTGTGAGCAGGGGCTTTATCGTGGTGCAAAAGCCAATTTTTGTTATTCCACAAATCCGGGCGTTTCTGGCGGATTGCTTCGCGCAAATTGCGCATAACTTGCCAATCGATATGTTTAGGTCCTCAGCAACTTCTCTAACGGTGATTCGACGATTGGCCAACACTATTTTCTCCACTTCATTAATTTTTTCGTCTATTGTTGAAGTGCTCGGGCGTTCGGCACGCTCTTCGTCGTTCACATCTTCTCGGCCTTCTGAGAACATTTTGTACCACCGATAAACGTTGCTTCGGTCCAAGCTGGCTTCTCCGTATGCCACAGTCAACATTGGGAATGCATCCACGCACTTAATTTCGTTTTTCACACACAATTTGATACAGGTTCTTTTATCCATTTTTTTGAATAGGTAAAAATCGAAGACGATCCAAAACACGTGCAAGCAAAGCAGCGGTCAACAATTAAATGAACATTCAAAATGGCCGAGCTTGTCGGAGAGACAGTGTACCAACATTATGACACAAAAAATTCGAAATTCGAATATACGTAACCCGCGAAAATTCAAAATTCGCGATACTTTTTGAACACACCTCGTATATAAACACATACTCTTACATCTCCCATACATACAAACCCACACTCATACAAGCCTTGAAAACTTTACTACGCTCCAGGTATGATTTCTCACCATTAACTAGGAGCATACAAATTTTTGAATTCCAAAGTTACCAAAAGTTTAACAGGTTTTTGAATAGGCCTTAAATGGGTTTGAATGTCATGGTGGAGGCTTTTGCCTTTGCCTTTTTGAAAACTGGGGGTATCAAAGTTTGGCAATACGTAAGGTGCTAGAGGTCTCACATGTAGAATTTACGTGCTTTAATTCGTATGCCTGTGCCCATTGTCATATAAGTACGTATTTTGTATAGAAATATTTTATTACTTTATTTCGGGATACAATCTTTAGACCAACTCTTCAACTTAAGTAGTAAATAAAATCGAAAACTGCGTTTTGTTTAGGGACTGTAATAAAGTATGTCAAAAACACATTCGGATCAAACATACCGAAGTTTATAGAATAATTGGTATTACTCTTATTCCATTATTTAATAATTGATGCATACAATGTTATCACTAAATTCACAAAACATAAATTGGTCAAATTAGCCATAAAAGTATGTAACAAATCGAATCCTCAAATGAGGTTTGGGTAAACACAACTACTTTGACTGTTTTCTGTCTTCAATATATTGCGTACCTTGAAGAGTTAATGCTTTTGCCTACTTCTAAACAGTAACTTTGAAACTATACAGAACATAAGAAAGTTTTGACAAATTTCCTAAAATATTATTAAGGTTTTTGATAAATAAATTTTCTTCTTCTTCTTCTTAATTGGCGTAGACACCGCTTACGCGATTATAGCCGAGTTAACAACAGCGCGCCAGTCGTTTCTTCTTTTCGCTACGTGGCGCCAATTGGATATTCCAAGCGAAGCCAGGTCCTTCTCCACTTGGTCCTTCCAACGGAGTGGAGGTCTTCCTCTTCCTCTGCTTCCCCCGGCGGGTACTGCGTCGAATACTTTCAGAGCTGGAGTGTTTTCATCCATCCGTACAACATGACCTAGCCAGCGTAGCCGCTGTCTTTTAATTCGCTGAACTATGTCAATGTCGTCGTATATCTCGTACAGCTCATCGTTCCATCGAATGCGATATTCGCCGTGGCCAATGCGCAAAGGACCATAAATCTTTCGCAGAATTTTTCTCTCGAAAACTCGCAACGTCGACTCATCGGTTGCTGTCATCGCCCAAGCCTCTGCACCATATAGCAGGACGGGAATTATGAGGGACTTATAGAGTTTAGTTTTTGTTCGTCGAGAGAGGACTTTACTTTTCAATTGCCTACTCAGTCCGAAGTAGCACCTGTTGGCAAGAGCAATCCTGCGTTGGATTTCCAGGCTGACATTGTTCGTGGTGTTAATACTGGTTCCTAAGTAGACGAAATTATCTACAACTTCAAAGTTATGACTGTCAACAGTGACGTGAGAGCCAAGTCGCGAGTGCGACGACTGTTTGTTTGATGACAGGAGATATTTCGTTTTGCCCTCGTTCACTGCCAGACCCATTTTCTGTGCTTCCTTGTCCAGCCTGGAGAAAGCAGAACTAACGGCGCGGGTGTTGAGGCCGATGATATCAATATCGTCGGCATACGCCAGCAGCTGTACACTCTTATAGAAGATGGTACCTTCTCTGTTTAGTTCTGCAGCTCGAACTATTTTCTCCAGAAGCATGTTGAAGAAGTCACACGATAGGGAGTCACCTTGTCTGAAACCTCGTTTGGTATCGAACGTCTCGGAGAGGTCCTTCCCGATCCTGACGGAGCTTTTCGTGTTGCTCAGCGTCAACTTACACAGCCGTATTAGTTTTGCGGGGATACCAAATTCAGACATCGCGGCATAAAGGCAGCTCCTTTTCGTGCTGTCGAAAGCAGCTTTGAAATCGACAAAGAGGTGGTGTGTGTCGATTCTCCTTTCACGGGTCTTTTGCAAGATTTGGCGCATGGTGAATATCTGGTCAGCTTTTGATTTTCCTGCCCTAAAGCCACGCTGATAAGGTCCAATCAGTTTGTTGACGGTGGGCTTTAATCTTTCACACAATACGGTCGATAGAACCTTATATGCGATGTTCAGGAGGCTAATCCCACGGTAGTTGGCGCAGATTGTGGGGTCTCCTTTTTTATGGATTGGGCATAGCACACTTAAATTCCAATCGTTGGGCATGCTTTCGTCCGACCATATTTTACAAAGAAGCTGATGCATGCACCCTATTAGTTCTTCGCCGCCGTGTTTGAATAGCTCGGCCGGTAGTCCGTCGGCCCCTGCCGCTTTGTTGTTTTTGAGGCGGGCAATTGCTATTCGAACTTCTTCATGGTCGGGTAATGGATCGTCTGCTCCATCGTCATCGATTGGGGAATCGGGTTCTTCTTCTCCTGGTGTTGTGCGTTCACTGCCATTCAGCAGGCTGGAGAAGTGTTCCCTCCATAATTTAAGTATGCTCTGGGCATCAGTGACTAGATCACCTTTGGGGGTTCTACAAGAGTATGCTCCGGTCTTGAAACCTTCTGTAAGCCGCCGCATTTTTTCGTAGAATTTTCGAGCATTACCCCTGTCGGCCAGCTTATCAAGCTCTTCGTACTCACGCATTTCGGTCTCTTTCTTCTTCTGTCTGCAAATGCGTCTCGCTTCCCTCTTCAACTCCCGGTATCTATACCATCCCGCACGTGTAGTGGTCGATCGTAACGTTGCGAGGTAGGCAGCCTGTTTTCTCTCCGCTGCGAAACGGCACTCCTCGTCGTACCAGCTGTTCTTTTGCACTTTCCGAAAACTAATGGTTTCGGTTGCAGCTGTACGTAAGGAATTTGAAATGCCGTCCCACAGTTCCCTTATACCGAGTTGTTGACGAGTGCTCTCAGAGAGCAGGAGTGCAAGCCGAGTAGAAAATCGTTCGGCTGTCTGTTGTGATTGCAGCTTCTCGACGTCGAACCTTCCTTGTGTTTGTTGACGTGCGTTTTTTGCTGCACAGAGGCGGGTGCGTATCTTGGCTGCAACAAGATAGTGATCCGAGTCGATGTTAGGACCTCGGAGCGTACGCACGTCTAGAACACTGGAGACGTGTCTTCCGTCTATCACAACATGATCGATCTGGTTGGTGGCTTTTCGATCCGGAGACTGCCAGGTAGCTTGATGTATCTTCTTGTGCTGGAATCTAGTACCACAGATAACCATATTTCGGGCCCCGGCGAAGTCGATCAGCCTCAACCCATTTGGGGATGTTTCGTCGTGGAGGCTGAATTTACCGACCGTAGTGCCAAATATACCTTCTTTGCCCACCCTGGCGTTAAAGTCGCCAAGCACGATTTTGACATCGTGGCGGGGGCAGCTCTCATAAGCGCGCTCCAAGCGCTCATAGAAGGCATCTTTGGTCACATCGTCCTTCTCTTCCGTCGGGGCGTGGGCGCAAATCAGCGATATGTTGAAGAATCTCGCTTTGATGCGGATTGTGGCTAGACGTTCATTCACCGGAGTGAATGATAGTACTCGGCGACGGAGTCTCTCTCCCACCACGAATCCAACACCAAACTTGCGCTCCTTTATATGGCCACTGTAGTAAATGTCACAAGGACCTACTCTTCTCTGTCCTTGTCCCGTCCATCGCATTTCTTGGACGGCGGTGATGTCAGCCTTTATTTTCGCGAGGACATCAACCAGCTGGGCAGCGGCACCTTCCCAATTAAGGGTCCGGACATTCCAGGTGCATGCCCTTATCTCGTAGTCCTTAATTCGTTTGCCATGGTCGTCATCAAAAGGGGGGTTTCTCTTCCGAGGCTGTCGCTTTCTTTTCATTGGGGGTGTTTTTTACGTGGCGGGTCCCAAACCCAGCGCACAACCCTAAGCAGGGGATGTTTCGCCTTCTCACATTAGCTCGCCTTCGAACGGATGTTCTTAGGCTACCCAGAGGATACTTGGTCAAAGACCGGAAGTTGTGAGCTGCTTGAGCCATGTGTAAAAGAATCGTTTCTGGCCACTCCCAAGTGAATGGCGATCAGAGAACTTTCCTCACTTGCGTGAACTTCTACACATGACTCCATCCTCCAAATTTTCACATGGAAGTAATTTTAATAGTTAGAGAGGCATGGAATATAAAAGAGTCACCCTTTTGAAAGCAGTAAAATTATTATATATTTGATAAATCAAAATTCGATGTATTGAACCTTTCCAATAAGTTTGAGAATCAAATTAATGTACGAAAGAAACTACAACTATAAGCTCAAAATAAGGCAAACAGGTTTCTTTGAAAAAAATTAAAAAAGTAGGGGAAGGGGAATGTTGGGCCCGGGGGAATCCCGGGCCAGCGCGATATTTTTTCCCCTAGTATAGGTTGACAGCTGCAACCAACTGTCATCGGCTCGTCTCATACTAATCTCAGTTTCTATATAGCACTCGAGCTGTGAACACGTGTTATAACCTCTCTGCGACAACAAAAAGAAATTCGACACTCCAAAAGTTTTTTTTCAACTCTGTGTACGGTTGATTTTTTCACATTTTCCAATAAATTCATCCAGGTAAATATGTTTTTAATATTAGTTGAGCCTTTAGCCTTCGACACACAAAAGAAATTTTGCACGAATTTACATTGTGTTCATTATCCACCGCCATTTTGCAAATATGAGGAATCTCGGGCCACATAGTTTTTTACATTTGACATGCTAACTTCATATATTTGACGTGTATAAGTGATTTTTCGTGCAGAATTTCAACAACACAATAGTTTTTCAACATTTCCTGATAGTTTCGTGCTCCGAAAAATTTTTTTTAGTCATTATGCCGCGGTACTATCCCAAACAAGAGAAAATTGTTGATTTCGACAACATTTTGGAGGCGATCAAGTCGGTGAAAATACATCACAACAGCGTTCGACAATCTGCGACGGCACACAAAATTCCGAGGACCAACCTGATGCGTTATATTGCAGCATTTGATGGTGCGAGCATCGACGTTACTACTGCCAATGCCGATGTAATGAAGAATTTGCTGGCTGAAAGCACGACGATGGGCACAAAAACAGTGAGTTCTGCTGGTTTCTTTCTTTTTCATTCTTTTTCATTCATGGAATAATAAATAATTTTTTTTTTTATTTCAGATCTTCAACATCGAACAAGAGAAGGCGCTGATAAGCTACATTCTCCAGGCCAGCGACATCAACTATGGAATTAGTTTGATGGAGCTTCGTAAGCTCGCGTATGAATTTGCTCGGAAAGTTGGCGCGTCGTATCCGGATCCATGGAACGACAATCAACAGGCGAGTAAGGATTGGCAGTTGGCGTTCATGAAACGCCACAAAAATTTGTCACTGCGAACACCAGAGCAAGTAAGCCAGAGCCGTGCGAAGCGATTCAACAAAGAGAATGTCGATGCATTCTTTGCCAACCTTTCATCCGTTCTCGGTAAGACGCCGTTTGAACCTCACCGAATATGGAACATGGATGAAACCGGGTGCCCGACCGTGCCAACCAGACCTGTCAAAACCATCGCGCGCAAAGGACAAAAGCAGGTCGGCTCATCAACATCTGCCGAAAAAGGCACCAATGTGTCTTTGGCTTTGGCCGTCAGCGCTAGTGGCCAGTCTATACCGCCATTCTTCCTCTTTCCCCGAGTCAACATGAAAGAGATTTTTATGACTCATGCGAGTCATGGCGCTGTTGGTGTTGCGAACGGTTCTGGTTACATGAACTCTGACGTATTCCCTCAATTCATGCGTCATTTCATCAAGCACACCGGTGCTAATGCCGATTCGCCAACCATGTTGCTGCTGGACAACCACGGTTCGCATTTATCGATCGAGGCGATAGATTTGGCGTTGGATCATGGCATCACGTTGCTGTCTTTTCCGCCGAAATGCACGCACAAAATGCAGCCGCTAGATGTTGCGGTATTTGCACCATTTAAAGGCATGATGACCGTGAAGCATGATGCATGGAAAAAGTCCAACATTGGTGTCACTTTCGATCTGCATCATGTGCCGCTCCTTGTCGATCAGTGCCTCGATGTTATGTTAACGCCGAAAACCATCAAATCCGGCTTCCGAACAACTGGCATCTACCCGTTCAACCCGCAAATTTTCACTGAAGTTGACTTTGTCGCTTCGGAACTGAGCGGCGAAAATTTGTTCGGTGACGAAGAGAAAGACGCCGACAATCAACGTCGAGTTCTTGCCTCTGGTGATGCCATTGTGACTGCTGCGAATGAGGAGGTGTCAACGTCGGAGGCATCGACAAGTGCCCCAGCTTCAACAAGTGGTGCTGCATCATCGTCGTTGTCTCTTGTTTCGGCTCCACAGCTCCGTGATGCATTGAAATCGGTTGGCCCGTTGAAATTGGGCACACCTGCGCCGAAATCAAAACGTGGCCGCAAGACAATGGAGTCAACGATTTTGACATCGCCTGAGGTTGTCGCAGATCTGCGTGACAAGGCCGAAAAAAGCGGCAAAAATTGACGAAGGCAGCCGATGAACCAGCAGCCAAGAAGCAAAAAGGCCGTGGCAAATCGAAGACGCCACGGAAGAGAAGCCCGTCTCCGACCGAAACCGACATCGAAGAGGACTTCGATTTTTGCACGATTTGCAAGAAAAAGATGCCGAAGCACGAGAATCGTCAAAACACGGCCCATTGCATCGTTTGTGATCGAGGGGTTCACTTGAAATGTGCCGCACCGAACCCGAACACTTACACCTGCATCCACTGCGAGTCGGAATAATTCTTTTCGCCAATTCCTATTTTTCTTATTATTTATGAATCTCTCTTTCATTTCCGATGATAAATAAACGTTTTTCATCGGTAACAATCATGTTTTAATCGATTTACAGACTGACCGACATTCCCCACCTTTTTTTCAAAATCGCAAAATCAGGTTTTTTGCGCCAATGGCTATAACTTTTAAATTTTTGTAGAATTTTATCAAACCAATGTTATCAAAAGGAAGGTTACGACTCGCACTACAAATCCATGCTTTGGAATTTTCACAAAAAATAACTTTTATGTGACTTTTTAACCGAAATCAAAACGTGGCCCAACATTCCCCTTTAGAGATGTATATAAAACCTGAATGAAAAAATACTGTCGATAACAAATATTAAATTATCTTTAACGCAGTAAAAACGATGAATTACCAATAAAAATAAAAATAAAATATTGTATTTGAAATACTATAGAGCTAAAATTTATGAGAAATTGATTTTTTTTTACTTTTACCTGATTGAGTTTTGTATAAAACTTAAACACCAACAATCGATTATTATCTGTGATGATCTCTATAAGTGAATTGTCAATACATTCAAAATGGAAAACAAAGGTAAGCAGACGTTAAATTAAAGATTTGCTGTTATATTCTTTTACTTGTATATAATTAACTGTTGCATTTCCAGAAGCCTTGCGTACGACAAAAGAGCAAATTGAATGCTACTTAGCATTTCTAGAGCTTCACCCTCAAATGAAGCTCCACAAGAACGATCCCACGAGACCCAAAAGGTTAGATGAGCTGTGGATCGAACTTGCTCAACAACTAAACGCTCTAAAGGGTCCATCACGTTCGCCTACCAAATGGAAGGAGGTAAATCTTTACATATACACTTATATATATATATAATATATTTAAATTGTAATAAATATCTTGTTTATTTTACAGTGCCTAAACCACTGGAAAAACCAGATTCGCTCAAGGGCAAGAAAGGCGAAAGTAAGTAGGATATTGACGGGCGGAGGACCAATGCAGGAAATCCAATCCTCCGAGTTGGAAGAGCGGGCGATGGAAGCACTAGGGAGGACCGTGATTGATGGACTGCCTGATGTCCCAACTATTGGTGTAGAGGTATGATTAAATAAAATCTTTACGTATAATATGTTTATAAACAAATTTTTATTAGTAAATAAAATGGAATGTTTTCTTTTTTCATTTAGAACGACATTATAATCGACCTAGATCCGCAGAGTCCGACAGTAAGTGAGATGCCATCAACTTCGCGTTCTCGAAGGCAGACTTCTCAGGAAATGTTTGCTGACATGATGGCTACAATGAAGAAGAGAAGCGAAGAAGAGGCAAAATTTAGAGAGGCATCGCAACAATGCTTCCAAAATGTTGCGGACTCTTTGAATAACATGGCAACTGCTATTTTAAAGCTATCGGAAGCTGTTTTAAAAAAAAAATTAAAAAAATATTTGTTTAAGTTAAGATAATTTAAGTTCCTTTTAATGTAAATAATGTACATATATACCAAAGAATATGTTTAAGTTAAATTATTTTTAAGTTCCTTTTAATGTAAATAATGTACATATATACCAAAGAATATGTTTAAGTTAAATTATTTTTAAGTTCCTTTTAATGTAAATAATGTACATATATATAAAAGGTGACTGAATAAGTTAAATGATTTTTATGTTCCTAAATATAATTATTATGTACATACATATAAAAGACTGAATAAATGAATTTATTAATTTTTTGTGAAAATATAAATGAAATATTTATTTGTAAAGATATTTATTTACAAAGATTGTGTGAGAGAATTTAAGCAGTTACGTCGTGCATTTATTCCTGCAGTGTAATACTGATTTGTTTGAGCTGGAGAATTATCATGGAAGGAAGAGTCCTCAAAGTTTTCAATGTCGATTTCATCGATGTCACAAATACCATGTTTTTGCAAAATGTTGTGGAAAATTGAGCAAGTATAAACTAAGAACGCGACGTTTGAGGGTGTATACCTCAGTACTCGCTCTTTAGATAAGCAACGGAAACGAGACTTTAAAATACCAAAGGCTCTTTCAATTATGTTCCTGGCCTTTATATGGATTCTGTTATAAAGAACTTCATTTGGTGCAGATGGGTTTGATATAGGAGTCAAAAGCCATGGCTCTAGTGGATATCCTGAGTCACCTAGAAGCCACTTAAATGAACCAGAAACATGTTCCCTTATTAATTTTATTCTGGCCGGCGATGTTCTCCAAATTCCGGAGTCATGGCATGAGCCAGGAAAACGAGCATTTAAATGGCGAAAAATAAGTTTGTCGTCACAAATCTAAAATTCATATATACATATATTAATTATATTAAATTAATAATTTAACCTACCGCTTCTACGTTAATACTGTAGTAACCCTTTCGGTTCATGTATTCATGTGGAATAACGTTAGACGACGAAGACGGCCCAATTACAGCAACATGGGTGCAGTCAATAGCACCAATCACTCCTTTTATTCCAAACTTATTATGGAAACTAAAAATATATTTATGTTTTGATATACTTGTTTAATTTAACTCATATATATATACTTTACCCCATTTTAATCTTGTTGTAGTGCTCTGTTGCATTTGGGAAACTTATTTCCACATTTTTGTGTTCCAACACAAGTTTGCATATATGCCTTATACTTCGGGATATGCTAGGTTGACTCATGGCAGATAAATGGCTATTTCCAATGCAGTATTGGTATGAACCATTTGAAAAAAAATATAACACTGAAACGAACTAGAAATAGTACACCAATGTTTAGTAAAAAATTTTAATTTAAAAACATGAACACTCACCCGAATCTCAAAAGGAATAGCAGACTTTCGGAAACGATTGTCGTGAGGTTTCAAATCCTGTATAAGATCCCAACACAACGATTTCGGAAAACGAAAATATTTTCTAAATATTTCTTCCTCCAATAAAAATGGATCCTCACTATTCCTTAAGTGCGCCAAATTCCTCCTGTTTGCATTTCTAATTGAAAGAAATTAATAATATTGTTATATTCATTGCTATTAAACAATACTTACCTTTCTTCGTTTTCATATGTTTCTAAAATTAACAAAAATGCTGCAACTTCTTCGTCCATTGCTTGTTTTCTCTTTTCTTAATACGTTTGTGACCTGCTTATTACCAGCTGACAAAATTTGAGACAATGTTTTGAGACTAGAGACTGAGACTGTTTAGTGAATAGTAACTAGTCTCAAATTGAGACTTTGCCTCTAAATGTCTCAATTTGAGACTAGAGACTGGAGGATGGAGTCATGTGTAGAAGTTCACGCAAGTGAGGAAAGTTCTCTGATCGCCATTCACTTGGGAGTGGCCAGAAACGATTCTTTTACACATGGCTCAAGCAGCTCACAACTTCCGGTCTTTGACCAAGTATCCTCTGGGTAGCCTAAGAACATCCGTTCGAAGGCGAGCTAATGTGAGAAGGCGAAACATCCCCTGCTTAGGGTTGTGCGCTGGGTTTGGGACCCGCCACGTAAAAAACACCCCCAATGAAAAGAAAGCGACAGCCTCGGAAGAGAAACCCCCCTTTTGATGACGACCATGGCAAACGAATTAAGGACTACGAGATAAGGGCATGCACCTGGAATGTCCGGACCCTTAATTGGGAAGGTGCCGCTGCCCAGCTGGTTGATGTCCTCGCGAAAATAAAGGCTGACATCACCGCCGTCCAAGAAATGCGATGGACGGGACAAGGACAGAGAAGAGTAGGTCCTTGTGACATTTACTACAGTGGCCATATAAAGGAGCGCAAGTTTGGTGTTGGATTCGTGGTGGGAGAGAGACTCCGTCGCCGAGTACTATCATTCACTCCGGTGAATGAACGTCTAGCCACAATCCGCATCAAAGCGAGATTCTTCAACATATCGCTGATTTGCGCCCACGCCCCGACGGAAGAGAAGGACGATGTGACCAAAGATGCCTTCTATGAGCGCTTGGAGCGCGCTTATGAGAGCTGCCCCCGCCACGATGTCAAAATCGTGCTTGGCGACTTTAACGCCAGGGTGGGCAAAGAAGGTATATTTGGCACTACGGTCGGTAAATTCAGCCTCCACGACGAAACATCCCCAAATGGGCTGAGGCTGATCGACTTCGCCGGGGCCCGAAATATGGTTATCTGTGGTACTAGATTCCAGCACAAGAAGATACATCAAGCTACCTGGCAGTCTCCGGATCGAAAAACTACCAACCAGATCGATCATGTTGTGATAGATGGAAGACACGTCTCCAGTGTTTTAGATGTGCGTGCGCTCCGAGGTCCTAACATCGACTCGGATCACTATCTTGTTGCAGCCAAGATACGCACCCGCCTCTGTGCAGCAAAAAACGCACGTCAACAAACACAAGGAAGGTTCGACGTCGAGAAGCTGCAATCACAACAACAACAACTCGGTATAAGGGAACTGTGGGACGGCATTTCAAATTCCTTACGTACAGCTGCAACCGAAACCATTAGTTTTCGGAAAGTGCAAAAGAACAGCTGGTACGACGAGGAGTGCCGTGTCGCAGCGGAGAGAAAACAGGCTGCCTACCTCGCAACGTTACGATCGACCACTACACGTGCGGGATGGGATAGATACCGAGAGTTGAAGAGGGAAGCGAGACGCATTTGCAGACAGAAGAAGAAAGAGGCCGAAATGCGTGAGTACGAAGAGCTTGATAAGCTGGCCGACAGGGGTAATGCTCGAAAATTCTACGAAAAAATGCGGCGGCTTACAGAAGGTTTCAAGACCGGAGCATACTCTTGTAGAACCCCCAAAGGTGATCTAGTCACTGATGCCCAGAGCATACTTAAATTATGGAGGGAACACTTCTCCAGCTTGCTGAATGGCAGTGAACGCACAACACCAGGAGAAGAAGAACCCGATTCCCCAATCGATGACGATGGAGCAGACGTTCCATTAAAGAAGAGGAAGACCTCCACTCCATTGGAAGGACCAAGTGGAGAAGGACCTGGCTTCGCTTGGAATATCCAATTGGCGCCACGTAGCGAAAAGATGAAACGACTGGCGCGCTGTTGTTAACTCGGCTATAATCGCGTAAGCGGTGTCTACGCCAATTAAGAAGAAGAAGACTGGTTACAGAATCCCGCTATAAATATCATGTCAAGCCATCTGGCGTTTATTTCCAAAAGAAACTAAACAAGTAAGGAAGGGCTAAGTTCGGGTGTCACCGAACATTTTATACTCTCGCATGATAAAGTGATAATCGAGATTTCATTATACGTCATTTACATATTTTTCAAATACCGTATTTTTGTAAAGTTTTATTCCGCTATCATCATTGGTTCCTAATGTATGTATATACTCGTATTATATACATAAAAGGCATCAGATGGAATTCAAAATAGCGTTATATTGGAAGAAGGCGTGGTTGTGTACCGATTTCACCCATATTTCGTACATGTCATCAGGGTGTTAAGAAAATATTATATACCGAATTTCATTGAAATCGGCCAAATAGTTCCTGAGATATAGTTTTTGGTCCATAAGTGGGCGACGCCACGCCCATTTTCAATTTTTAAAAAAAGCATGGGTCCAGCTTCCTTCTGCAATTTCTTCCGTAAAATTTAGTGTTTCTGACGTTTTTTGTTAGTCGGTTAACGCACTTTTAGTGATTTTCAACATAACCTTTGTATGGGAGGTGGGCGTGGTTATTATCCGATTTCTTCCATTTTTAAACTGTATATGGAAATGCCTGAAAAAAACGACTCTGTAGAGTTTGGTTGACATAGCTATAGTAGTTTCCGAGATATGTACAAAAAACTTAGTAGGGGGCGGGGCCACGCCCACTCTTCCAACAAAATTGCGTCCAAATATGCCCCTCCCTAATGCGATCCTTTGTGCCAAATTTCACTTCAATATCTTTATTTATGGCTTAGTTATGACACTTTATAGGTTTTAGGTTTCCGCCATTTTGTGGGCGTGGCAGTGGGCCTATTTTGCCCATCTTCGAACCAAGTTTCATCATGATATCTCAATTTTTACTCAAGTTACAGCTTGCACGGACGGACGGACATACGGACGGACAGACGGACGGACGGACAAACAGACATCCGGATTTCGACTCTACTCGTCACCCTGATCACTTTGGTATATATAACCCTATATCTGACTCTTTTAGTTTTAGGACTTACAAACAACCGTTATGTGAACAAAACTATAATACTCTCCTTAGCAACATTGTTGCGAGAGTATAAAAATTGAAAACAGCTGTCATAAATAAATCAGAACACCAGCCAACGGTACCATTACAACAAATTAGGGCAACAAAGGTCAAACTTTGTACATGCTGATAAGCAGAAAAAATAAATTAGTCACCATGGTGCCCGACGCTTTTACTACTTTGCATACGTAGTGCTTTTTCATAAGTGAAAAAAATGAAATAAAAATGTGCGACTACCTATCAAAATTCCAAACATTACATTTGAACACCCGATGTCCCTAAGGCAGGTAAGAGTGGTGAGATGGGTGAGGAGAGCAGCAGCTCGAGAACGAGCCTAACAAAATATGTTTACAATTGCTTAGGACTTCGGAAAACTATGTGCGTGTACACACAGAAATCACGCACGCATACAAACAGGGCTACAAAAAGATGCTCTCACACATACAAGTAAGCACACAGTAAACTGCAGTTACATTGATGATGAGAGCTGCAGTAAATATTTCCGAGTTAGGAAAATAACTAACATCGAATTGAGACCCAATTAAAGAGCAGTTAGTACAAGGAAGCACAGGGAACACAATTGGCGACACGAAAACGAACGGTTGATAGAATATGTAAGACTAAAGCAGAAGAAAAGCAGCAAAAGACACAAAATGAATGATAGCTGATAGCACAACAGACCGACAGGTAGATTAAAGGCGAAACATTTGTTTGTATACTTTTCATACACAGCTTATACAAGCAAATATATCTATCTTATTATTCTTCTTTATTGGAGTAAACACCGCTTACGCTATTATAGCCGAGTTAACAACGCACCTAGCCAATGTAGCGTCGTATATCTCATACAGCTTATTATTCCATCGAATGCGTTAGTCGCCATTGCTAACGCGCAAAGGACCATAAATCTTTTGCAGAACTTTTCTCTCGAAAACTCGCAACGCCAACTCATCAGTTGTTGCCATCGTCCAAGCCTCTGCACCTTATAGCAGGACGGGAATTATGAGTGACTAATAGAGTTTTGTTTTTTTTTCGTCGAGAGAGGACTTTACTTCTCTATTGCCTACTCAGTCCGAAGTAGCACCTGTTGGCAATAGTTATCCTGCGTTGGATTTCCAGGCTGACATTGTTGGTGGTGTTTACACTGTTTCCAAGATAGAGGAAATTATATATATACAACAACAGAAACACATACATATACTCATAAGATTACTGGAGGACTGCTTATAAAATCTGTATGTCCAAATTCAAAAATAAGCAGCAGCAACCCAAATGCGCCCCGTTTATGAAGAAAGTCGTCGAGGCATTATTTCCGACGCACGCCCCAATTACTAGCGCTGTGCGACGAAACGAAGCTGCTGAATTACCCCCACTGGTTACGGAAGAGGAACTATTGGCCATAGCTAAAAGAATCAAAAACAACAAAGCGCCTGGAATGGACGGCATACCAAACAGAGCTCTAAAGGTAGCCATAATCTCAAAGCCCACTCTTTTCGCAAAAATGTACAACGCATGTATAAAAGAAGGGATGTTCCCCGATCCCTGGAAAATTCAGCGCCTGGGTTTAATCCCAAAACCAAAAAAAAAACACCAGATGAACCTTCTTCGTATCGACCTCTGTGTATGCTCGACACAATGGGCAAAGTGTACGAAAGCATAATAAGAAACCGCTTGGAAATTGCAATCCAGGAGGCCAGCGGACTATCAGAAAGACAATACGGCTTCAGAAAGCAGAGGTCTACTATCGATGCACTGAAAGAAATTGTCGACACTGCGAAAAGAGCAGTAAGTGGCAAAAGATGGAAAGGTGGCACAAAAAAATATTGTGCGCTGATCACCCTGGATGTGAAGAATGCATTCAACTCTGCTAATTGGGAAAATATATTCGAAGCCCTATATGGAATACGCGCCCCTCAGTACCTCATAAATATCGTTATGAGTTATTTTAAAAATAGAAGGCTGATCTACGACACAATCGAAGGCATCAAGAGCTACCCTATTACAAGCGGAGTACCACAAGGATCTGTTTTAGGCCCTCTCTTATGGAATCTAGTGTATGATGGGGTGCTAAGAATTCCACAGCCTAAAAACGTTAAGCTAATCGCATACGCGGACGACCTTATAGTGGTAGCAGTAGGTAAACAACTTGAAGACCTGCAAGATAAATGTAATGAATGCATAAATGGTCTGCGCCAATGGTTTTCTTCAAAGAGTTTGAAACTGGCTGAGCACAAAACAGAGGTACTGCTCATAAGCACCAGGAAAATTGACAAAAAAATAACTCTCACTATAGGAAAGTGCGTAATTACTTCACAACCACAGTTGAAGTATTTAGGGGTAATATTGGACTCCAACTGAAATTCAAGCAGCACTTGGCAAACATAGCAAATAAAGCAAATAAGATTTATAACGCGTTATCAAGAATGATGGCAAATAGAGGCTGTGTGCGCTCCAGCCGCCGACTTCTAATCGCAAAAGCTATGAGCTCAGTTATACTATATGCAGCTCCAGTATGGATACAGGCACTAAACATAAAAGCGTATGCCAAACCAATAAATGCGGTGCACAGACTCATAGCAATAAGAGTAACAAGTGCTTTCCGAACTATTTCCAGCGAAGCATCTGAAGTACTAGCTGGTATACCGCCCATAGACATCCAGGGTGACGAGCTCACGAGATTATATGAGCTATCAGCGCCAATTATCGAAATCCAAAAGAGAGAAGAGAGAAAGAAGAGCATAACTATATGGCAGCAACGATGGCAAACCTCAACTAAAGGACGGTGGACACACAGACTTATACCTGACATACATACGTGGATAAGTAGAAAACATGGGGACCTGGATTTCCACCTGACCCAAATATTAAGCGGGCATGGGTGCTTCAGAGGCTATCTATATAAGTTTCAAAACGACGTCAGTCCGTATTGCTCGATGTGTACGGAGTCAATAGAAGACTCTGAGCACGTGTTCTTCCATTGTCCTCGGTTTCTAAACATAAGGGAAAAGTTAGAAACAACACTAGGTGTCAGTTTAACGGTGGAAAGTTTGACTGCACTTATGTGTCAGTCCTCTGAGAAGTGGAAAGCTGTTCGCAAAGCGGCAACTTTCATCATGACAATATTAAGACAGATACAACAGAATAGGCGTCAGTCCGTCTGTGCTATAGAGGAGACGTAAAATGTCTTGTCACTCCCATGAAGTAATACCTTATCTGGTGGTTCCGTGGGAGAGTCTTGAGTTGGGAGTAGGTTAGGATTAGCGGATTAAAGTCCCGCACTTCGGCTTTCGATGCTTCCTCCTACTACAAAAAAAAAAAATGTGGATTTATGTAGAACTTCGTGTACAACAAAATGACTTAAGACAATTAAAATGAAATACGCATAATACACATACACATACATAATACGGGCGAACCATGACTACCATGTCATCAGGGTGTTAAGAAAATATTATATACCGAATTTCATTGAAATCGGTGTAGTAGCTCCTGAGATATGGTTCTTGGTCCATAAGTGGTTCAATTTTTTAAAAGCCTGGATGCAGCTTCCTTCTGCCATTTCTTCTGTACAATTTAGTGTTTCTGACGTTTTTTGTTAGTCGGTTAACGCACTTTTAGTGATTTTCAACATAACCTTTGTATGGGAGGTGGGCGTGGTTATTATCCGATTTCTTCCATTTTTAAACTGCATATGGAAATGCCTGAAAAAAACGACTCTGTAGAGTTTGGTTGACATAGCTATAGAGTAGTTTCCGAGATATGTACAAAAACTTAGTAGGGGGCGGGGCCACGCCCACTTTTCCAAAAAAATTGCGTCCAAATATGCCCCTCCCTAATGCGATCCTTTGTGCCAAATTTCACTTCAATATCTTTATTTATGGCTTAGTTATGACACTTTATAGGTTTTAGGTTTCCGCCATTTTGTGGGCGTGGCAGTGGGCCGATTTTGCCCATCTTCGAACTTAACTTTCTTATGGAGCCAAGGAATACGTGTACCAAGTTTCATCATGATATCTCTATTTTGACTCAAGTTACAGCTTGCACGGACGGACGGACATACGGACGGACAGACGGACGGACGGACAGACAGACATCCGGATTTCGACTCTACTAGTCACCCTGATCACTTTGGTATATATAACCCTATATCTGACTCTTTTAGTTTTAGGACTTACAAACAACCGTTATGTGAACAAAACTAAAATACTCTCCTTAGCAACATTGTTGCGAGAGTGTAAAAATACTCAGGTATTTTAACCATACCATTTAGTTTGGTGTTCGCTGCTCCTCAATAACACAACATCCAAATAGGAAATTGGATGTACAAAAGGGGCTAGTCAAAGTGATAAATCACATTCTACTATACTCTTGGGTCCTGACTTTGGAACAATACAAGAAAAACCACATATAAATAAAGGAGTTCGAAGAAGGAGTATAGCCAAAATCGGTCTACAAGGGAGACATGCCATCCAGGCCAAGAGCAATGGTCGGGAATCCGGCTACCCCATCGCAGCCAGACCAGATAATAGAGCTCATCTATATATTTGTATATACAAGCGGATTTGAAATTACTGAAAGGTCTTAGGGTTGTATCAAAAAGCTAAATAATGTATTGATCTAGTAGTAGATCTAACATCGAACGAAAGACCTGGAAAGGGGTCCAGAGCAGCCACCTTCCCTTAATCAGACTCTGGTAAAGAGGGAATATATATGTCTCTGGCTACTTAAAGATATTTAATCGGTAGAGACAATCCTTAAACAAATAAGACATGAATGTAATTTGGGCCACACAGAACTATAGTACAAGTTATAACAGGTTACTGTCTTGTCTGCAGACATGTCAATAGGTAAGAGCACACGTTCTGCAAGCTGATTTTTAATTCCGACAAATTTTCAGCGCAAAGTTATCAAAAATTGGGTTGCAGGATATTAAGTCTTCTTTCAGGATTGCTTATACATACATATACATAATATTATAATATATTTGTATCAGCTTATCTTCTGTCTAATGAATTTAACGTTTATTCAGTCAATTTGTATCTAACAGATAAGCACAAACGAGAATCTCTGGAAGTGGATATCTAAGTAAGAGTTTTTTTATTTAAAGTAAGACGAAGAGGCACTTTGACTAACAGTTATATATTTTTTTTTTTTGTTTCGATATCTTTTTATTTATTGAATCTGCTTTTTGTTTTAAAAGCCTAACAATAAGTTATAAAATCTTAAATCTTATTAAAAACTAGACACGCTCAAGCAAATGATTGAGCTGTGATACGTTGCTCCTTAGTACGCCGGCATATCTCTTCTTTTAAGGAGTGTTTGATTGCAGGAATGTACCAAAGCATTAGCCAAAGGGTTTGGGTGATCACGGAGTTTAGATATATATTTAATTTTACTGTCTTCTACTCCTTTCTTTACCATAGAAATACCAAGGTCTTTATGGATATTTTCATTACGCATGTACCATGGCGAACACGTGATTGATCTAAGCATTTTTGATTGGATCCTTTGTATTATGTCTATATTAGTTGCACAGGTCGTACCCCACAGTTGAATGCCATACATCCAAATCGGCTTTATGACCGCTTTATATAAAATCACTTTGTTGTCTAGGCTAAGTTTGGAGTTTTTATTTAATAGCCAATTTAAATTTGCAGCTCCTATCTTCATGCAAGTTATTTTACTAGATATATGTTTTCTCCACGTAAGTCTTCTATCTAGGTGAATACCAAGATAAGTTACTTCATTCGCTTGGGGTACTAAAATATTATTAATTTTTACTTCCGGACACATTTTTGGTCTAAGCGAAAATGTAACGTGCTTACACTTTTGTTCATTCACATTTATACGCCAGTTGGCTAGCCATTCTTCGACAAACCTTAAGTGCTCGGCTAATATTTTTGATGCTATTATGTGTCATTTGTTACGGCTCACTAAAGCTGTGTCATCCGCAAAAGTTGAGGTCAATATATTATTAGCTGTTGGAAGATCTGCTGTATATATGATGTATAGTGTTGGGCCTAAAACACTGCCCTGGGGTACACCAGCCTTTATCTGTCTTTCATCAGATATGACATCTCCCACTCTTACCATAAATTTTCTATTTTTTAAAGAAGACTCTAGTGTGTTATACAATTCTAAAGGTAGAATATTTTTAATCTTATATAAAAGGCCCTCATGACTCACCATATCAAACGCCTGAGCCACGTCTAGAAATATAGCTGAACAGTACTCTCTGTGCTCAAATACTATTCTTATTTAGTTAGTAATTCTATTTACTTGCTCTATCGTGCTATGTTTTTCACGAAACCCGAATTGATGCGTTGGTATTATATTATTTTCGTGGAGGAAAGGAGACATCTTTGATAGCAACACTTTTTCAAATATTTTAGAAAGACAGAATAGAAGACTGATTGGTCTGTATGAAGACGGCTGTGTTAAGTCTTTCTCAGGTTTGTCTATCAAGATAATCTGCGACTTTTCCATGAATTAGGATAGTGTCCGAGATTAAGAATTGCATTGAAGATCAAAGAGAGCACTTCTACGGCAATATTTAGTAACTCAATTAGCATTTTTGGGGTAATATTATCATATCCTGGTGACTTTTTTGGGTTTAGTTCTTTTATTATTCTAGTAACTTCAGAAGTAGAAGTGCTAATAGACACATGCCACTCGTTTGCGGTATAAGGCAAGGCTGGCAGCTCAAAGTTGTTCTGTGGGCAATTGGGTTGAAATACCTTTTCTAGGTGATTTGCAAAGCAATTTGGTTTATCCGTATCACTACGTGCCCAATTACCATTCAACTGCCTTAGAAGCATGTTGGAAACTACTGGTGGCTTGCAAGATTTTTGGGCTTTCCAAAGGGAGTTTTGCTTGCTAGAATTTGGACTCAATTTTTTTATATAATTTTCAGTGTTGTGTTCTTCTTCACGTTTAAGCGCTTTTTTTAACTTTCGTACAGCAGATTTCAGTTGAAGCAGAGTTGAAGGGGAGCGATTTAACTGCCATTCCCGCCTAGCTCGCCTTTTCTCATTTACAAGTTTCTCTATTTCATTATTGGTGATCTTTCTAAACCAACTGGTTTATTGTTTCTTTTTGGTGTTGCCAATACAGCTGCATTAGTTATTAGGTCATTAATTTCTCTTATATTTTCATCAATGTCTCTTTCTGTATTTATTTTGCAATCAATATTGATATGGCTGCTGATATACTTTCTATACTTCATCCAGTTAGTTTTATATGATGTTAGAGAAACTTTTGGCTCAAATATCATGGGCTGTTCGTATAACTTTATTAGTACAGGAGAATGATCAGATGATAAGTCTGTACATGTGTCAGCTGTCATAAGCGATCTATCTATATTTTTGACTACAGCAAAATCTATTAAGTCTGGTATTTTTCTTCTATCACTGGGCCAGTATGTCGGCTTACCAGGAGATATTATATCCAGCTTATTATGCTTATTCATAATAGTGTAGTACAACTGTCGTCCTTTCGGATTAATAAGACGTGAGCCCCAGTACATGTGTTTTGCTTTGTAATCTCCACCTGCTAGAAATCTTTGACCTAGTGTTCCAAAAAGTCTTTAAACTCGATTTCTGTAATTTTAAAACGAGGTGCACAGTATATAGCCGTAAGGTTTAAGTCACAACCCCGATTTCTGAGTGATATTGTTGTAGCTTGTAACTGTGGATTAGCATGAGATTCTAGGGCATAGTGGTTTAAACGTTTTCTAATCAACACTGCCGTGCCACCATGCGCTTTTCCATCCGGATGATTTGTAACATATAGCCTAAATCCCGGTATATTGAAATTATTTTTTTTGTTAGATGAGTTTCTGAAATAAGCATTACATCTATATTCTTTTCAGACAGAAATCTGATAATCTCTAATTTATGTTGGTTAACACCGTTAGCATTCAATATACAGATATTTAGTAAGCTTATTTTTTACTTAATAAATTTTGCAGCATTTGATTTTGAGATTTTATTAAATCCTGGATCATGTTTTGCATGGTGGACATAAATTGTTGTACACAGTGTGTGGTAAGATTTATAATCATAGTTTCAATACCTCCATTTGGAGGATTTTGCGGCAGTCGCATTTGCACAGTGTTGCCTTTCACCACATTTACATAGCTTCCTTGCATATTATTATTGTTAGAAGTAATGGGATTTGATCTTTTTTCTGAGGTTGCTATAATTTCATTACGCGGTGTTTGTAACATTTGGTTACGACGTGCTTGAATGCCCTGTGAGAACTTCGATTTCAAATCTTTATATACAGGGCAACCTTTGTAGTTAGCAGTGTGATTTCCTCCGCAAGTGCTGCATTTTTTATTTAATTCTTCTTTCTTAAGGGTGCATTTTGAAGTGGGATGTAAATCACCACATACCACACAAACACAGCGTAGAGTGCAATATGATTTAGTATGCCCATATTCTTGGCAGTTAGTACATTGTACCGGGCCGTTTCTTTTATGTGGTTCTTCCACAGTTACTTTACGATGCAGCAAATATTTCAGATTATATATAGGATGGGTCTCATTTTTTTTAAGTTGATTCGAATTGGGCAACAGTTCAATTTTAAACATTGGCTGTGGTACTTTGTTTCTATTAAATATGTTTACAACAGTTTTAATACCAAAACCACATTCTTCCAATGCTCCTTTGATTTCACTGGAGTCTACGGCGGACTCTATACCCTTAATTACAACAACTAGGCCCACAGAGCTCTTCAGTTGATACGAATAATAATTTTTGTTTTGATTTGACAAAAAATTAACGATTTCCATGAAACTTTTTTCAGTGCAGGTCTGAATTTTTGTTTCGTCTATATTGCCTTTTTTCAAAGGCACTATATGAAAGTTGTTAGTACCTACAATTTTGCTTAATTCAGCAACGAGAGCATTACTGCTACGCTCGCGCAAATATACTGGGGCTGGTTTGGCATTAACGACTGTGGTGGTACCCTTCGCATCGTTGTCTGAACCATTGCTTAGTATGGCAAATCTGTTGCCATTTAGGATTTCTGGCTTTTTACCATTTGGCGTGCCTTGTTGAAATTTTTTGGTATTGACCGCTGATTTATCTGGACTTAGTTTCCTTTTTACGTTAATATAGCGATCAATACCAGTCTGAACAGACGGCCCTTTTTTGCTTGGTACATTCTCACCTTGCATTTTGTTTTCCTTTACTGTCCGTGTGCTTGCTGGTACTTGCATACTGGTTGCTGTCAGCGCATTTGTTGTTGCCCGTTTGCTGTTCTCTGCTGCTTCTGCTGACTGCGCTTGCTTACTTGCTCTTTCGGCTGATCGCTGCGATGATGAGTCATCGCCGTTAATTTTGTTTTTGCCAGGAGTTGCTGTTGTTGGCTCGACAAAGCTAAAGTAGGCATTTAAAGAATGCCTACGGCCTTGTTGGTGAGGCTGAGTAGCACTCATTTTTGATTGTTGATTATTTTTCTTTTTTTGGTTTTACTTTTTGTTTCGTACACAATTTGTTTATGTTTAAATATAACAACTTGTGTGCACTGTTAGCTATTTGTTTATTTTTTGTTTTTTTTTTTTTTAATTTTTGCTTTTATGCGTTTTAATCACAGAATTCACGGAGCGAATTAAAAACACATCCGTACACTTGAACACTGTAAACTCTTATATAACACAATCTCACTAGTATGCGATCTCTCCAAAATTACCATTGAACATTATTTCAATAGCAACAAGTGATTATTGAATATAATCACTCAGTTAACGGTGCCGGTTATCAATTCAAATTCAAATTCACAGTAGTGAGATCAATTTAAAAATTGAACTTAGCCAAATTGTTCCTTTTAAACTTCCATAAAACTCAAATTTCGTTAACGACATCCTTCTATAAAGTTTGCTCCAAAGTAAAAAACAAAAACTATCAGCATTACAATCAACTAGTGACTTACTATACATAACTAGCACTCAGAAATAGGACTTACGAGTACTTATTTTTTATTCAGATGTAAAAAACTGCAATCAGAATGTGTTGAGCAGTTGAAACCTAAAACTATCACAAAACTACTACGAGTAGACAAAGTACTTAAGGAAGAACTCATACAATATACGACGCAATTTAACCAACTCAATGCGAAGAGGTAAGCAACAGTAGGAAAGCGACGATAAGGACGCCGAGCGCCAGCACTAAGAAGCAGCAGGGAGCAACGAAAACTGACAGCAAACGATATGACGAAAAAATATTCTATACCCTTAAGCAGCACAACCGAAAACCAGGTTTGCCCGTGAGCACGAACGTTAAAGAGATTAGGGAGCAGCGGAAGTAGCGGTTCTCCCAAGGAGGCGAGTGCAAAGCCAATACTTGCGTGTTTAAGCGAAAAGATTGAGTCGGGGTGAACGACTAAAATCTGGTAACAGCTAAATACCGTTGTATAAGTAGGAAGCATGTGCTACTTACAGACATGTATGCTTATCAGGTTAAAAACAGCCCTGTGGGGTACAGAGTTCGAAGGTAAACATATAATCAGTGGTTGTACAAATGTCACGCCTCCGTTGTATCTATCAATCAACAACTAAATGGCTAAATAATAGAGCTCTAAGCGTTAACTTCTTCTAATTTGATACGTTCTTCCTGCTAAGAGCCCCATCGAATTTGTTTCTACAAAAAAGTTTAACCCTTTACATCGATTCTGGTTAGGTGACAACGAGAGTAATATCGCTTTTAATTCTGCTCGAATTGTCTGAACTAAATGACAAGATATATCCTTTTTTATGGGAATGAATAGTGGAAAATATTTCTGAATTCTTAGTTTTTTAAACTTAAGGTAAAGTTATCTAAAACTCTTTTACAACCAGTCGAAAATTCTCTCAACCTTCGTTTTTCATACATGAAACGCTCAAAACCATTACTTAAAATAGTTTTTGCATGTGTAGCTAACACAAGTAGAGATATTTTCTTGAGATATTTTTCTACCACTAATTGAAAACTTCAAAAGCTAGTAACATAAATACCAATACTTTTCTCAAGGAATTTCAAGCAATCGAAGTTAATACAGGCCTTGAGCTTCTTAAGTTATTTTCAATATAAAATAATAGTTACTAAGACCATGTCCTTTGGTTTCGGGCAGCCTCCTCCTTTCCGTATACTCACTCTGATTTATCTCAAAACTATTACCCTCAAATTGCAATTACATATATCAACAACAACAACAAACATTGAACATTTCAAAACCTTGCCTCACGAAGCGCATGCCCTACAGGACACATTCCGGACTTATTTAAGTTAGTATGCACGTGTTTGTCATGTAACCTGAGTTGAACCAAGAGGTGGTAGAAACTTAGGCGAATCAATTCGGGTTCCAGCGCCGTTTGTCATTTTGAAAGTGACATGAATTGAAGTGGTGTGTAAAGTGTACTTAACTCTTAAAGTATTTAAAATTCAGATATAGTAACGGTAGTAATGTAGAATGCAGCAGTGCGCACACATTTGGAAAGGAAGCTCGAATGGATTTACAAAAAATACGGCTTAGAAGCAAGAACCATCTATGCGCATGTAGAAAGTGGTAGGTGTGGGTCCCAGGCAGCTTCTAAGTGGCTCGCTGATGCAAAGCTTTGCTAAAATGCATAATGCATGTTTATATATGTATGTGCGCTGTATAACATTCGGCTAGTGTAACATCAAGTGAGTTAGCTGAGTGGTACAAAATCAAACAAGTTCAGCAACTGATTTCTAAGAATAATTCTATTATTTGCGAGAAAGAGGCTGGCGCTGAGCAGTGATGGAATAAAATTCGAAAACTTAAAGACAGAGCAAATAACTAGTGTGTGGTATTGAGGTGTCGTTAAGCAAGCGTGGTCACACTCCTTCAACTCTCTATCTCTTCCTCACCTCTCTTTTCTCTCGTCAGCAACAGCAGGCGAAAGTGAGCGATGCCTGCTTTGCTTTCAGTTTATGTTGGTGCGCATAGCGAATAAGAGTTCATGTTCAACAAGCTTATCAACAGGTGAAACAGCTGTAATAACAAAAAAAAATTATTTGAAATTGTCACTAAATAAGTGCTTTTCATACGCATACACACATCTACATATATCTATATATATAAAATTAAGTGGCAAAACTTCCTGTTCGCATACTCCTCCTAGACGGCTTGCCCGATTTCAATGAAATTTTCAGGGGTGATTGGGGTCTGTTTGGAGGGTGCACATAAGAAATTTAATGTGTGTGTCATTGCACGTTGTGCAAAAAAAAAAAAACAAAAAACGAAACAACTGGCGGATGTTTACAATTAATAAAAAACATTGACATCGCATGTTGATCGTTTTTGCATGTCATTCGTTCTTTCTTTGGATGACTGTCAAGCTAACAAGACATACAGAACGTAAGTGTTCCGAATGCACTGAGTGTATCAAAAAAAATGTTTCAACATTGTGTGTATTTTTCTCAGATTTCAACGTGATTAACATTCTGCGTACAACACAAAGCAAGTGAGTATTGTTGTTGTTTCATATGTGATGCCATGCGGTTCGATTGTCGCTTGAAAATGCGCGGTGTATGTAAAAAAAAGTGTTTCAACATTGTGTGTTTTTTCCAGATTTAATTCCATCGATTTGCTACATTTATTCGAACCGATTGTGTGTTTTCTGCTGACCGTGCAACACACACAAAGCAAGTTAGTATTGTTATTGTTTCGTAAGTGCTTCCATGCGGTTCGCAAATACACTGTTGGTGGGTCTTATTGCATATGCGTGTGAGGGTAAAATACATAGTTTAAGATGTAGTTTTAGGTTAATTTTTCCATTTTTATTTATGTACTTCAAATATGCATACTCTAGCACGACCACCGCTTTTTCGAGTTGTCTGAAAACGATGAATTTGCAAGAACATTGCTATATTCCGAAATACCACAATATTTCACTTGGAATCCATCATCGAAAACATTTCAACGACGAAAGCAAGGGGAGCGTGTTGACGGTTATCCAAATGCGCGTAAAACTTATGTCATAAGACGCATTTACACCATCCATCCGAACAACGCCGAATGTTTTTATTTGCGTCTGCTATTAGTCAACGTGCGCGGACCAAGATCATTTGATGATATGAAAACTGTTGACGGTCAGTTGTGTGCGACGTATCGTGAAACATGTCAGCGATTGCATTTGTTAGAAGATGATAGGCATAGGGACACCGCACTTCATGACGCATCACTCACATCTCATCCAAAACAAATACGCGTACTATTCGCCATAATAATA
>NC_065921.1:59626750-59638786 GCF_024586455.1 Bactrocera neohumeralis
TTATTTATTTATTAAATGAAAATAATAATACAATTATTATCTTACAGAGTAAAGCACTAGCTACTTGGGGCTTACGGCTTACTGCTCAATAAAACTATATTTTCTTGAATATTGGTATATTAGCCAGTAAAAGGTAAATATGAGATCAATATTACTGTCAGTACAATTATTAAAATAATTGATGTTAGTAAAGGAAGTTATTTGGATCTAAGATAATAAATTACAATTAGAGAACAAATTAACGTGCTTTCTGAGCCAGTTTGGACAAGAAATTTGGCTACCTTGCGGATGTTTTCCTCAGAAAAAACCTTAGCGTATTTGAAATGGGTTGGTCATCAAACATGCGTTTCTAGTTGCACTAAACTTAGTGCATTCATCGAAAAGATGTTTTACTGTAAGCGATGGATAAGTGCAGAAATCGCAGTGTGGTCTATTTGAGCCGTTTAGCAGGTGCGAGTGCGTGGCCATGGTGTGCCCAATCCGAAGTCGAGTAAAAGCAATAATGTCATTTGTTCGGCAGGTGGGCGGAATATGTGGCTGCATGCCAGTTGTATTGAAGTTCGAGTAATAGTTTTGCACACTTTTGCAAGAATTTGTTTTCTGTTCTTTAAGGAAGTTATTGACGAGTAGAAAGATATCCTTCCTCACCATATAATTAAAGGTAAATAATGGCTCCATTGCTACGGATTTTGCTTTAAGATCCGCTAATTCGTTGCCAATAATTCCAGCGTGACCAGGAATCCACATAATTTTGATTTCTTTGGCTTTTTGTATAAGTTTGCAGCGTATTTCAGAAATTAGGGGTGCCCTGTTAGTAATATTCATGATACTAGCAAAAGTTGACATACTGTCCGTGCAGATTATCGTCTTATCGTTAGATTCTGAGGCTGCTAGTATTGCGTTGTATACTGCAACCGCCTCTGCCGTGTACACTGATCCATAATTTGGTAGATGCCCTGCTATTACTGTTTTCCCATCTGCTTGGACCACAGCGAATGACGTGTGGTTCTTCGACTTTGACCCATCGGTGTAGTACATTTTCCATTCGTTCCGAAAAGGAGCTCTGTACTCTTCAAAAAGGCGCTGGAATACTGTTGGGCTTGTGGTTGACTTGGCGTGATTTGTTAAACCGATAAGGAAAGATGAGTAGCTTAAGTCCCTAGGTGGTGAGCTGACGGGAGGCAGAAAAGATGGTTTCGAGTCTACTCCTAAAACTTTAGCGTATTGCAGCACTCTGAGCAATGTTGACATGCGTCTTGGTGTTTTATTAGCGGGACATATCGTTGTGACAGTGTCATACATAATACTATTTCTGCAGAGAAAGATCTTTGGGATAACCCTCATAGTGGTATATTCAATTCTTTCTTGTAAGGTAGGCATTCCAGTTTCGGCTAAGATGCTTTGAATCGGGGATGTTGGAAAGGCGCGTATGCTCCTTCGAACGGCTGCATGATACGTCGAAGAAATCAGTTTTATATTACTCGTTGCACTATTTCCATATATTGGTAAGCCATAGTCAATCTTCGACAATATTATAGCCTTAGTAACATTAATTAAAGTGTTTGGGTGGATCAGGCAGTGTTTAGAAGATAAATATTTAATAATATTTAACCTGACAGCTAGGCTTTTTTTTAACCTAAGACAGTGCTCTTTAAAAGTTAAACGTTTGTCGAAAGTAATTCCAAGAAAACATAAGCTAGAAACACTTTAATATCTTTATTTATGGCTTAGTCATGACACTTTATAGGTTTTAGGTTTTCGCCATTTTGTGGGCGTGGCAGTTTGCCGATTTTGCCCATCTTCGAACTAAACCTTCTTATGGAGCCAAGGAATACGTGTACCAAGTTCCATCATGATATCTCAATTTTTACTCAAGTTACAGCTTGCACGGACGGACGGACGGACAGACGGACGGACTGACAGACAGACATCCGGATTTCGACTCTACTCGTCACCCTGATCACTTTGGTATATATAACCCTATATCTGACTCTTTTAGTTTTAGGACTTACAAACAACCGTTATGTGAACAAAACTATAATACTCTCCTTAGCAACTTTGTTGCGAGTATAAAAATTAGCATATTTACAGACGAAGATTGCTCGGTAAGTCGCCTTTTTAAATTTCCCAACTAGGTAGTATAAAATCTTGAATCGTGTCTGCTTGAAAAAAAAAAAAAAAAATATTTTTGTTGTAAATTTTTGGATATGGCTAGTTCCACACATAGACAATAATAAAGAATACTGCACAAAAACTTTACATAAATCGGTCCAGAGGAACATGAGAAATCGTGGGTATTGAACAATTTCGAGAAAAACTCCTTTCAAATATCAGTTCCGGGCAGTAGGATTTGTTATTTTTATGAATACAAATCCTACAATACTCCTTCGACCAAAGAACAGTGAAACCATTACCTTTCTAGACGAACTGTTATAAAATAGGCAGAAGGAAAATAGGTGATTTCGCTCAGACGAAGGGAAGGGAGTTCTTTAGGGATATCTATAAAAAATTTATTAATTAAAGTGATCGGGCAACACACTGGTCTAAATTTATAATTCAAAATGCAACAAAATAGAGGTGATCTACAAAAAAAAAAACAATCCTTGCTAAAGGTAAAGCGAGGTTAAAATATTATTTTTGTTTACGTTTGTTAAGGAAGAAAAAGTGGGCCAAATTTTGGTCTAAATTTATAGACCAACAATTACAACAGACCAACAATTTAGTCTAAAGCTTTAGACTGATATGAAGCAAAAACAAGGATAAGTAGGGAAACATAGTATTTTATAGAAGTAGTCAACATTTTTGTAAAAAAAATATTTATTTCTTATTTATAATAATTTGGGGGGAAAAATAGCAACACTCTTATTTAATAATATTTATTACAGAATTGATCACTTATTGTCGAAAAAAAAGTTTATTAAAAATTTCACTCCATTATCAAGACACTCTCACATTTATATATCGTACGTGTGTGTATTCATGTATGTACATATGTTGGGAGCCAACATTAGAGCAGACACACTCGCCTACAATCCGCCTGCGAAAAATCAGCTTTATGTGCTTTGAGCCCATGTATTTTACAAATACTCACACTCTACATGGCAACAACTAACACACATATATACTGACGTTCAACACATCACAGCGGCAGACGTGCTGGCATTATATCTGTCAAACAAACAAACAAAGAAAAGAAATTGTAATTTTTAGAAAATATAGGTAATTCGACAAATTGGTTATATTGCCTAAGAAATTTCCGAAAAAGTGCGTATTATACCTATAAATGAATATTGCGTGTGAGTATATGCATTTATTCGCAAAAGAAGCAACAATATTTCGTATATCCTAGTTGTATTCCAAGAAGAAGGGCTATTACTTTTAAGTCTCCACTTATTGCCCAACCATACTCATAATAACATGATAACGGATGTGCTTTAAAAACACTCTCATATTTTCATATGATTCCTTCACGTGAACGGCATGAGCTAAGAGTACAGATGGATATTTGTTACCGTTATGTACCAATACCGCTTTGAAACTAAATTTAGAGGAATGGATAAATAGGCGCTAATAACGAGGATCATGCTTCTGCCAAAAGGTTAACTTCTGAACAGTATATAATATGCAATTCTCTTCTTGAAGAAAGCAAATTGTGAGGTCTTTCTGCCTTTTTCTGTAAAAAGTAATATTTACATCCCTTTGGAGAAGGTTCCAACCTTTTAGTCTGAATACTAAATGTTCGGACTGCGATTTTGAAAGGCTTAGATTTCGAACTAAATCATTAAGTTCACCCTGTGAAATTAGATGCGACACGGTTGAACATCCAGGTAAATCAATTAAGGGGTCGGTTGTCATTTCCTTTCCGGTTTCTTTAACATCACTTGAAGAGCTAGTTGATTCTAGTTCTTCAGCGAGACTCCAAGATTCTGGTGCTTTTGGAATATGATGTAGTTCACTATGTTTGACAGGTCTTAAAGCTGATCGTAGATTACAGTACTTATGTACCGTATGTTTAGACTCCGTCTACATATCGAAACCATAGGTACTGCAAAGGGCATTTTACGATTTGAACCTTTTTGCCAAGTTGTTAACAATGTTACACAAGTTTTACAATAGATATGAGCAACCCATGCTTTGCCTTAGTCCCCAACTTTAACAGCAAAATACAGTTCGTAAGCTTTTAGCACAAGCGGAGTAAAATTACGTTTTTGCGATTTAAAAGTTAGTTCTCTGCACACATAACAAAAATTGTTGGCACTATTTACGCACTGCCTAGGCATTGTAAGTAAAAATCTTAAACACAGTAATTTCAAAAGCGTAAAAGAATGTACTATGAACTCAAAAACGTTTTGCTATCCAAGCATAGAAAACGTAATCGATTCGCACACACTTAGTCTAATGAGAAATTTTGTAAAATAAAATGATTGTAAAATACGCTATTTACTTCAAGCAAGCAGGCAGAACCGGTCTAAACCGGATTAATCCCTGATCGTTTGAAAATATGAGATGATGCAATATAATGAAATTTTATGTATTGTAAAATCTAAAACCGCAGGTTACAGAATATCTTTAGGTGAAAGAAAAATTCTGTTTTCAGATTTGACTTCAGGGCATCAAACTGCATTAGAAACACCCAAGAATTTTCATGCCACAAATTATGTGTCTACCAGTGTAATCGATGTTAAATTTGTTTGAAGATATCACTCCAAATGGCAAAGTTTGCCATACAACCTCTCGGTTTTGATCGGTTATATGCGTATGACGGATGTATGCTATATCCGCGATTCCGAAAAATTTGCGGTTTCGTCAGAGAAAAAGGATGCATGTAAGATTTCTGATTGATAAACATACATACATACTTACTTACAAACAGACGGACATGGCTAAATGCACTCAGCTCGTCATCCTGATCATTTATAAATTCACTTTATAAGATCTCCGACTTAAATATAACCTGTCCAGAGTATAACAAAAGCATGCGAAGCAAAAATGCCAACAACAACAAGCGGCAGCTGAAATAGTCCGTATAACAGCAATCATTCAGCAGCACAAGCTTCCTTTTGTAAATATACATACATACGTGTATAGATATGTACGTGTATGCGAGCGCACACACAAAATATTTATAGAAGATAGTAACACATAGCGAGTATAACATTGAAAAACAATAAGAACTCAATTAATGGACGCCAATTTACTATCACATGGCATCCATCCATAGTTTAACTACTATGGCTGGCATCGTTCTGCTATTTTATGCTTGAATGCATGCCTGAGTCTTTTTCGTTTCCGGAGAGGGAATCTTCGAAAGACACTGCCAGAGTGAAACTGGCAGCGTGACCGATTCATATTGTCCGCTAGGGACTGCCCTTAAGCACTCTTTCGCAGTACCAAGCTGGGCGATAAATGCCTCTTCACATCCTACCTGCAGGGTTCTTTATGTAGTCTTATGCTTCTCCGCTGCCGTTCTTTCATTCTGAGTTCTCAGAGCGATATTGCGCCCCACTTTTTATACCCTGAACAGGGTATATTAAGTTTGTCACGAAGTTTGTAACACCCAGAAGGAATCGTCGGAGACCCTATACAGTATATAAGTTAAAAAACGTTTTGTTATTTTTAATAAAAAAAATGTTTTCTGGGAGCTATGCTCCATTATTGAATTCCGCTTAAGAACTAAAATTTACAATTAATTATACTTAACTCTAGAGTCTAGACCTATGTTTGCCGCTGCAACGGGTATGGAGTTTGCTGACGCTGCGCTTCCCACAGGTTGGCACTTCGCTGACGTTGCGCTTTCCACGAGTTGCCACTACACGTGTCGCACTCTCAGCGATTTAGTGGTGTCATATTATATTGCTTTGTATCATATGATATTAATACATGTATGTGGTGCTAACTTATATATAAATGATCAGTATGTCGAGCTGAGTCGATTTAGCTATGTCCGTCTGTCTGTCCATCTGTCCGTCTGTCTGTCCATCTGTCCGTCTGTCTGTCCATCTGTCCGTCTGTCTGTCCGTCTGTCTGTCTGTCTGTCTGTATATATACGAACTAGTCCCTCAGTTGTTAAGATATCGTTTTGAAATTTTGCAAACGTCATTTTCTCTTCAAGAAGCTGCTCATTTATCGGAACAGCCAATATCGGACCACTATAACATATAGCTGCCATACAAACTGAACGATCCGAATCAAAAGCTTGTATGGAAAGCTTTCACATTTGACAAGATATATTCACGAAATTTGGTATATATATTTTCTAAGGCAATAATCTCCGAAGAAATTGTTCAGATCGGATAACTATAGCATATAGCTGCCATACAAACTGAACGATCGGAATCAAGTTTTGTATGGACAACTTTCACATTTGACAAGATATATTCACAAAATGTGGTATATATTATTTTCTAAGGCAACAATGTAATCTCCGAAGAAATTGTTCAGATCGGATAACTATAGCATATAGCTGCCATACAAACTGAACGATCGGACAACTTTCACATTTGACAAGATATATTCACGAAATTTGGTATATATTATTTTCTAAAGCAACAATGTAATCTCCTAAGAAATTGATCAGATCGGTTAACTATAGCATATAGCTTCCATACAAACTGAACACATAGTTATTAACAGAAATGCACCTGTGAAGGGTATTTAGCTTCGGTGCAACCGAAGTTAACGTTTTTTCTTGTTTCTTTTAGTCCACACCAGCACTGATTGGAGCATGTCAACCTTTCATTTATTTTCTATGGTGGTTCTCTCCACAACATACTTCAATACTTGTTTAAGACAGTGTATAGCAACTAATAAAAAATATCAAGCAGAGACCGCATCTTCTATCGTCGATAACTTTTGGTTTTGTATCAAAGGCTGTACGGTACAGTGCTTTTCGACTAATCTATAGTAGAATTATAGGACTTTTCAGAAGCTTACCAAGTACTATACAGTCGGTACCTTCTTACGATGCCAGCCTTTAGACTTTCTTCAGCTTTAACCACCGTATTTATGTTTTGGCCTAAGTATTGAATTCAAAAGGGAAGACACCACTGATATCCAGCATCGTGTTTTGGCCAGAAAACTATTCACAAAAAACTCAGGGAAGACTCATCTAGTCTTTTTCTGTTAAAAAATTCGTTCAATTATACCAGTAGGTGTCTTGTTATACCCTGAACAGTAGTTGAGTAGAGTATTTATTTTTCTGCATCAATAAAAAAGCCAAAAACGAATCTATCGAATTCTAGTGTAAAAATTACCTATTGTACTTCAAAGCTTTTAAATATATGTAGTATGAATTTCAATTGAAAGAAAAATCACTTGATGTAAATTTTTAAGAATCTGTTGAAGAAATACTTTTAATCCAAGCGGTAAAAATGTTGCTATTCTTAAACAAAGAAATGTTTACGTATTATTTATATGTAAAACTTTATATATTAAGATAAAAGAATTTCAGGAATATTTTTAAATCCTGAACAGGGTATATTAGGTCTATCACGATGTAATACCCAAAAGGCAACGTCAGAGATAATGTACATATATATATAAATCAGCCATGTCCGTCTGTCTATGCGTCCGTCTCTCTGTATGTATGCAAACTTGTCTTTTAGTTTTTGAGGTATTGATTTGAAATTTTTTTATTCGAAGAGATATCTGCAACAAATTTGGCATGAATTATTGTGTAAAGTAACCGTGCAATCTCCAAAGAAAATTTTCAGATCGGACCATTATAATATACATATAGCTGCCATACAAACTCATCGCTCGGAATCAAATGTTATATACAAGCAATCGCTTTCATTCGACACGATATTTGGAAGAAATTCGGCATGAATTATCGCTCAAAGCAATTGCAAAATCTCCGAAGAAATAGTTAGGATAAAGTATATACATAGCTACCATACGAACTGACCGACCAAAGTTCTTGTAAGTAATCTTATGTACTACTTGTGAACATTTTTTCTTGTTTACTCTTTATATACATAGACTCAATTTAACGCATAAATTTGACAATTTTTAAGTATGGTTCATCCTAATACATACTCATGTACATACTATATATGTATGTACATACATTATAATAAAGCAATATATAACAAGTAAGGAAGAGCTAAGTTCGGGTGTCACTGAACATTTTATACTCTCGCATGATAAAGTGATAATCGAGATTTCAAATACCGTATTTTTGTAAGTTTTATTCCGCTATCATCATTGGTTCCTAATGTATATACTCGTATTATACAGAAAAGGCATCAGATGGAATTCAAAATAGCGTTATATTGGAAGAAGGCGTGCTTGTGAACCGATTTCACCCATATTTCGTACATGTCATCAGGGTGTTAAGAAAATATTATATACCGAATTTCATTGAAATCGGTCTAGTAGTTCCTGAGATATGGTTTTTGGTCCATAAGTGGGCGAGGCCACGCCCCTTTTCAATTTAAAAAAAAAAGCCTGGATGCAGCTTCCTTCTGCCATTTCTTCCGTAAAATTTAGTGTTTCTGACGTTTTTTGTTAGTCGGTTAACGCACTTTTAGTGATTTTCAACATAAACTTTGTATGGGAGGTGGGCGTGGTTATTATCCGATTTCTTCCATGTTTAAACTGTATATGGAAATGCCTGAAGAAAACGACTGTGTAGAGTTTGGTTGACATAGCTATAGTAGTTTCCGAGATATGTACAAAAAACTTAGTAGGGGGCGGGGCCACTCCCACTTTTCCAAAAAAATTACGTCCAAATATGCCCCTCGCTAATGCGATCCTTTGTGCCAAATTTCACTTTAATATCTTTATTTATGGCTTAGTTATGACACTTTATAGGTTTTTGGTTTCCGCCATTTTGTGGGCGTGACAGTAGGCCGATTTTGCCCATCTTCGAACTTAACCTTCCTATGGAGCCAAGGAATACGTGTACCAAGTTTCATCATGATATCTCAATTTTTACTCAAGTTACAGCTTGCACGGACGGACGGACGGACAGACGGACGGACGGACAGACAGACATCCGGATTTCGACTCTACTCGTCACCCTGATCACTTTGGTATATATAACCCTATATCTGACTCTTTTAGTTTTAGGACTTACAAACAACCGTTATGTGAACAAAACTATAATACTCTCCTTAGCAACATTGTTGCGAGAGAGAGAGAGCCCTTCCTTTCTTGTTTTATTTTATTGTTTCACATTTAAGTTTTTTTAACATTGCGACTTGCTCGTGGCGCTGATCATCTTCAACTGTGTCGGTGTCATCTGTTCTTGTCCGTGTTAGGGTTCGTTTCATTAGTTTCGCAAAGTTCGCTCAATTTGTCAGGGATGTAATTATTAGTATTTCTGTCCGCTTCTGTGTTCCCTTCCTACACGTATGTATAAAGAGTGATTCAAAAATTTTTTTTTTTCGTTTGGTACTCGGAAAAACAGGTTCCTAGACACCTCTAAGAAAGCCTCTCCAAACATGAGTTTTTAATTGAAACGGGAATGTCCTCTTACATACAGTTTTCTATTTTTTCTTATTACCAGATAGAAATATTTCCAACTTCTTCTTCTTCTTAGTTGGCGTAGACACCGCTTACGCGATTATAGCCGAGTTAACAACAGCGCGCCAGTCGTTTCTTCTTTTCGCTACGTGGCGCCAATTGGATATTCCAAGCGAAGCCAGGTCCTTCTCCACTTGGTCCTTCCAGCGGAGTGGAGGTCTTCCTCTTCCTCTGCTTCCCCCGGCGGGTACTGCGTCGAATACTTTCAGAGCTGGAGTGTTTTCGTCCATCCGGACAACATGACCTAGCCAGCGTAGCCGCTGTCTTTTAATTCGCTGAACAATGTCGATGTCGTCGTATATCTCGTACAGCTCATCGTTCCATCGAATGCGATATTCGCCGGGGCCAGCGCGCAAAGGACCATAAATCTTTCGCAGAACTTTTCTCTCGAAAACACGCAACGTCGACTCATCCGTTGTTGACATCGTCCAAGACTCTGCACCATATAGCAGGACGGGAATTATGAGTGACTTATAGAGTTTGGCTTTTTGTTTGTCGAGAGAGGACTTTGCTTCTCAATTGCCTACTCAGCCCGAAGTAGCACCTGTTGGCTGACATTGTTTGTGGTGTTAATACTGGTTCCAAGATAAACGAAATTATCTACAACTTCAAAGTTATGAATATCAACAGTGACGTGAGAGCCAAGTCGCGAGTGCGACGACTGTTTGTTTGTTGAAAGGAGATATTTCGTTTTGCCCTCGTTCACTGCCAGACCCATTTTCTCTGCTTCCTTGTCCAGCCTGGAGAAAGCAGAACTAACGGCGCGGGTGTTGAGGCCGATGATATCAATATTGTCGGCATACGCCAGCAGCTGAACACTCTTATAGAAGATGGTACCTTCTCTATTTAGTTCTGCGGCTCGAACTATTTTCTCCAGAAGCAGGTTGAAGAAATGGCACAATAGGGAGTCGCCTTGTCTGAAACCTCGTTTGGTATCGAACGGCTCGGAGAGATCCTTCCCGATCCTGACAGAGCTTTTGGTGTTACTCAACGTCAGTTTACACAGCCGTATTAGTTTTGCGGGAATACCAAATTCAGACATCGCGGCATAAAGGCAGCTCCTTTTCGTGCTGTCGAAAGCAGCTTTGAAATCGACGAAGAGGTGGTGTGTGTCGATTCTCCTTTCACGGGTCTTTTCCAAGATTTGGCGCATGGTGAATATCTGGTCCGTTCGTTGATTTTCCAGGTCTGAAGCCACACTGATAAGGTCCAATCAGTTTGTTGACGGTGGGCTTTAATCTTTCACACAATACGCTCGATAGAACCTTATATGCGATGTTGAGGAGGCTAATCCCACGGTAGTTGGCGCAGATTGTGGGGTCACCTTTTTTATGGATTGGGCATAGCACACTTAAATTCCAATCGTTGGGCATGCTTTCGTCCGACCATATTTTACAAAGAAGCTGATGCATGCTCCTTATCAGTTCTTCGCCGCCGTGTTTCAATAGCTCGGCCGGCAATCCATCGGCCTCCGCCGCTTTGTTGTTCTTCAGGCGGGTAACTGTTATTCGAACTTCTTCATGCTCGGGTCATGGAATGTCTGCTCCATCGTCATCGATTGGGGAATCGGGTTCTTCTTCTCCTGGTGTTGTGCGTTCACTGCAATTCAGCAGGCTGGAGAAGTGTTCCCTCCATAATTTAACTATGCTCTGGGCATCAGTGACTAGATCACCTGTGGGGGTTCTACAAGAGTATGCTCCGCTCTTGAAACCTTCTGTAAGCCGCCGCATTTTTTCGTAGAATTTTCGAATATTAGCCCTGTCTGCAAATGCGTCTCGCTTCCCTTTTCAACTCTCGGTATCTATCCCGTCCCGCACGTGTTGTGGTCGATCACGCACAACCCTATGTAGGGGACGTTTCGCCTTCTCACTTTAGCTCGCCTTCGAACGGATGTCCTTAGGCTTCCCAGAGGATACTTGGTCAAAGACCGGAAGTAGTGAGCTGCTTGAGCCATGTGTAAAAGAATCGTTTCTAGCCACTCCCAAGTGAATGGCGATCAGAGAACTTTCCTCACTTGCGTGAACTTCTACACATAACTCCATCCTCCCCTTTTTTTTATTTCTTATGAATTTTATAACTCAATGCAAAAAAATTATTATGAATGATGAAACTTATAGGCTTTCTTAGAGGTGTCTAGGAATCTATTTTTCAGAGTACCAAACGAAAAAAAAAATTTTTTTTTGATCCATCTTAATATGCATTGATGTTTGACGATGAATATCTCGTAAACGCTTAACTTAATCGAAAAATCATATGAGACCATTTTTATAGAGCAGTAAATTTCCTACAAAACTATGAGTTTCATCATTCATAATAATTTTTTTTCATTGAGTTATAAAATTCATAAAAAATAAAATATTTTCCCAAAAATAATCAAACTTTAACTGTTAATATCTTTTAAACGTTTGGGTTTACGAAAAAATCATAGTAGACCTTTTTTGTAGAGCATTCAATTTCCTACAAAATCTAAGAAACAAGATATTTTTTTCAAGTAGTTGGAAGGAGATA
>NC_065921.1:59638886-59698261 GCF_024586455.1 Bactrocera neohumeralis
AGACAGACATCCGGATTTCATCACTCGTCACCTTGATCACTTTGGTATATATAACCCTATATCTGACTCTTTTAGTTTTAGGACTTACAAACAACCGTTATATGAACACAACTATAATACTCTCCTTAGCAACATTGTTGCGAGAGTATAAAAATGTTCATTGCGTTTTATTAGGGTACCTTCCATCGGTCATATGGAGCAAAGTAAGCCGAATGTTGGAAAATCCTCATATAACTGATATGGGAAGTAAGTCAAGTTTTCGCCCAATTTTATTTATTTTAAGCAGAAAGGTACACTGTTATGAGTATAACAGTCTTTCTCTTTTTATACTCTCGCAACAATGTTGCTAAGGAGAGTAATATAGTTTTGTTCACATAACGGTTGTTTGTAAGTCCAAAAACTAAAAGAGTCAGATATAGGGTTATATATACCAAAGTGATCAGGGTGACGAGTAGAGTCGAAATCCGGATGTCTGTCTGTCCGTCCGTCCGTCCGTGCAAGCTGTAACTTGAGTAAAAATTGAGATATCATGATGAAACTTGGTACACGTATTCCTTGGCTCCATAAGAAGGTCAAGTTCGAAGATGGGCAAATCGGCCTACTGCCACGCCCACAAAATGGCGGAAACCGAAAACCTATAAAGTGTCATAACTAAGCCATAAATAAAAATATTAAAGTGAAATTTGGCACAAAGGATCGCATTAGGGAGGGGCATATTTGAAAGTAATTTTTTTGGAAAAGTGGGCGTGGCCCCACCCCCTACTAAGTTTTTGTACGTATCTCGGAAACTACTATAGCTATGTCAACCAAACTCTACAGAGTCGTTTTCTTCAGGCATTTCCATATACAGTTCAAAAATGGAAGAAATCGGATAATAACCACGTCCAGAAGGAAGCTTCACCCAGGCTTTTTTTTTTAATTTAAAATGGGCGTGGCCTCGCCCACTTATGGACCAAAAACCATATCTCAGGAACTACTATACCGATTTCAATGAAATTCGGTATATAATATTTTCTTAACACCCTGATGACATGTACGAAATATAGGTGAAATCGGTTAACAACCACGCCTTCCTCCAATATAACGCTATTTTGAATTCCATCTGATGCTTTCTCTGTATAATATATAGTACATTAGGAACCAATGATGATAGCGGAATAAAACTTTACAAAAACACGATATTTGAAAAATATGTAAATGACGTATAATGAAATCTCGATTATCACTTTATCATGCGTGAGTATAAAATGTTCGGTGACACGCGAACTTAGCCCTTCCTTACTTGTTATTCATATAAATTACCTCTTTATATTACCACTAAGATAACTCAAATATTGGCCGACCTATGCAATATAATGCCACTTAAGAGTTTGAAAATATTTAAATATTGAGGAAATGAGGGCTCTGGGAAGTACTGATCCAATTCTATCTATTTTTGATACACAGAATTATTATTGTCAGGAATTGATACTTTAACCGATATTTTCAGTCAAAAGTCGACTATAGATCCTTGGGTTATAAAGTGTCATACCTTAAACAAATTATTTGCGCAAAGTTTTAGCCCGTTATACCAATTATGTTATATGGAAGGTAGGCGTGGTTGTGGGCCGATTTCGCCCATTTTCACACTGTGACAGGAATATGAAGGAACTGCTACGTTCTAAATTTAGTCGAAACTCCTTCGAACAGTACCGTTATAAGGGGAGTGACCGGGGTTAATGGCTAGGCAGTGGTCCGATTACGGCCTTCTACGAACTCATACCTTCTTTGGTACTAAGGAAGCTTTATCTCAATTTTTACTCAAGTTACAGCTTAGCCATTAACCCTCTCCCCTTAAAACGGTACTTTTCGAAGGAGTTTCGACTAAATTTAGTACGTAACAGTTCCTTCATATGCCTATACCTATCTTAGTTTTAGGTGATACGTACAACCTTTAGGTGAAAAAAAATATAATAGTCTTTAGTAAAAGCTTGCAAAAGCACAGAAATTTTAAATTTTTTGTAAAAATGTGTGCCAAAAATCGAATTTTAAGTTGTTTTTGCTTTGTCCAAGTTCTAAGTTAAGGCTTTAACTGAAACATATATTTTTTCACTTAAGAGGATCCTGTAAAGAGTTATCATACCAACGCGGGTGCACCTGTTTTCAGTGGGGTCACTGGAAATTGTGTCACAGTCGACAAGTTTCAAATATTTTTCCCCAAAAATTTCAAAATTCTTTGTTAAGTGTATGTTTTTATCAATAAAAAACTCTAATAAAATATTTGATTTTTTATAAGTGAAAAAGGCTGTTTTTTATCCAAGAAACCCATGTAACTAAGGTCGCCACATGGCCAGGAATGAGCTTGATTATCAAGATTTTTTAGGTCCTGTCAAGTGTCAAGGTAAAATTTAATTTGTCCAGTTAATTTTTAAAATTAAAAAAAATTCAATATTAAAAAATATATATCATCATTTGCTAAACACCAAACCCAAAAACTAATTCTTATTTTTTACCCAATATCAATAATTCATTGCAATCGATAACCAAAAAAGTATCAACACTTGTAGTTTCCTCCCTAACTCACCATTGACTTATTGCTTGTTTTTGCCCATCACTAAAAAAAATGCAATGTTATATTCGTTTAAGAATTTAAATGAATATTGTTACAATATATTGAGCCTTCAATATATTGAGCCGTTCATTTCTTCTTCTTCTTAATTGGCGTAGACACCGCTTACGCGATTATAGCCGAGTTAACAACAGCGCGCCAGTCGTTTCTTCTTTTCGCTACGTGGCGCCAATTGGATATTCCAAGCGAAGCCAGGTCCTTCTCCACTTGGTCCTTCCAGCGGAGTGGAGGTCTTCCTCTTCCTCTGCTTCCCCCGGCGGGTACTGCGTCGAATACTTTCAGAGCTGGAGTGTTTTCGTCCATCCGGACAACATGACCTAGCCAGCGTAGCCGCTGTCTTTTAATTCGCTGAACAATGTCGATGTCGTCGTATATCTCGTACAGCTCATCGTTACATCGAATGCGATATTCGCCGTGGCCGACGCGCAAAGGACCATAAATCTTTCGCAGAACTTTTCTCTCGAAAACTCGCAACGTCGACTCATCCGTTGTTGACATCGTCCAAGACTCTGCACCATATAGTAGGACGGGAATTATGAGTGACTTATAGAGTTTGGTTTTTGTTTTTCGAGAGAGGACTTTACTTTTCAATTGCCTACTCAGTCCGAAGTAGCACCTGTTGGCAAGAGCAATCCTGCGTTGGATTTCCAGGCTGACATTATTGGTGGTGTTAATGCTGGTTCCTAAATAGACGAAATTATCTACAACTTCAAAGTTATGAATGTCAACAGTGACGTGAGAGCCAAGTCGCGAGTGCGACGACTGTTTGTTTGATGACAGGAGATATTTCGTCTTGCCCTCGTTCACTACCAGACCCATTTTCTGTGCTTCCTTGTCCAGCCTGGAGAAAGCAGAACTAACGGCGCGGGTGTTGAGGCCGATGATATCAATATCATCGGCATACGCCAGCAGCTGTACACTCTTATAGAAGATGGTACCTTCTCTGTTTAGTTCTGCAGCTCGAACTATTTTCTCCAGAAGCAGGTTGAAGAAGTCGCCACGATAGGGAGTCGCCTTGTCTGAAACCTCGTTTAGTATCGAACGGCTCGGAGAGGTCCTTCCCGATCCTGACGGAGCTTTTCGTGTTGCTCAACGTCAGTTTACACAGCCGTATTAGTTTTGCGGGAATACCAAATTCAGACATCGCGGCATAAAGGCAGCTCCTTTTCGTGCTGTCGAAAGCAGCTTTGAAATCGACGAAGAGGTGGTGTGTGTCGATTCTCCTTTCACGGGTCTTTTCCAAGATTTGGCGCATGGTGAATATCTGGTCGGTTGTTGATTTTCCAGGTCTGAAACCACACTGATAAGGTCCTATCAGTTTGTTGACGGTGGGCTTTAATCTTTCACACAATACGCTCGATAGAACCTTATATGCGATGTTGAGGAGGCTAATCCCACGGTAGTTGGCGCAGATTGTGGGGTCTCCTTTTGTATGGATTGGGCATAGCACACTTAAATTCCAATCGTTGGGCATGCTTTCGTCCGACCATATTTTACAAAGAAGCTGATGCATGCTCCCTATCAGTTCTTCGCCGCCGTGTTTGAATAGCTCGGCCGGCAATCCGTCGGCCCCTCCCGCTTTGTTGTTCTTCAGGCGGGCAATTGCTATTCGAACTTCTTCATGGTCGGGTAATGGAACGTCTGTTCCATCGTCATCGATTGGGGAATCGGGTTCTTCTTCTCCTGGTGTTGTGCGTTCACTGCCATTCAGCAGGCTGGATGCTCTGGGCATCAGTGACTAGATCACCTTTGGGGGTTCTACAAGAGTATGCTCCGGTCTTGAAACCTTCTGTAAGCCGCCGCATTTTTTCGTAGAATTTTCGAGCATTACCCCTGTCGGCCAGCTTATCAAGCTCTTCGTACTCACGCATTTCGGCCTCTTTCTTCTTCTGTCTGCAAATGCGTCTCGCTTCCCTCTTCAACTCTCGCTATCTATCCCATCCCGCACGTGTAGTGGTCGATCGTAACGTTTCGAGGTAGGCAGCCTGTTTTCTCTCCGCTGCGACACGGCACTCCTCGTCGTTCATTTACCATGGAAAATAACGAAGATGCCGGAACTTCAAAAAAAGGAAGATATACAACATTCTGCTATAGATGGATTGAAGAAGCAGAATATAGCAAATGGATTAAAAAAAAGATGATTATACCGCATTTTGCAAATTATGCCAAATTAATATTTGTATAAAATATGAAGGAAATCGAGCATTACGCAAACATGCCCAAGCGAAACGGCATATGAAATTAGCATTGTCTCAAAAATTGTCACACAGCATGATAAACTTCACTGTTCCGGCAGACTCAAAGGAGGATTCACACATATCCAAGGCTGAACTAATGTGCGTTTTTCACAATGTTGTTCACGGGCTTAGTTACAACAGCTTAGACTGTCAATTAAAACTAAGTTTTTCAATATTTTGCGACAATAAAATTGCTAATAAAATAAGTTGTGGCCGTACCAAAGCATCAGCTTTAACACGCAACGTATTGGCACCATACGCACGAGTAAAAGTAACTGATGCATTAAAAGAAAGGTTTTACTTTTCGGTAAGCAGCGACGCATCAAATATTGGAAACGTGAAAACGTATTCATATGCCGTTCAATATTTCGATGCTGAAACAGGAATACAACAGAAAGTTTTAGATTTTTATGGAGATAAAAAAGAGGCTGCCAACGACATTTTTCGCAATATCGTAAGAATAACAACTGAAAATAACCTTAACATTCAGCTAATTGCAGCATACAGTGCGGATAATGCGGCAGTTAATTACGGTGTTCATAATTCCGTATATAAAAAACTTAAAGAGGTAAACCATAAAATTGTAAAGGCAAATTGCAACTGCCATGTAATAAATAACTGCATCAAAAGTGCTTTAAATGCTTTATCTGTCGACGTAGAAAACATTGTGATTAAAACCTTCAATGAATTTAGCTCATCAACTTTGTCAAATGAAAAGTTAAAGGAATGTTTTGAGTTTGCATGTATCGAATACAAGCATCTACTTCGGCATGTTCCCACTCAATGGCTTTCCCTTTTGCCTGCAATTGACCGATTATTACATTCTTTGCCTGCGGTTAAAAGGTACTTTTTACAAAAGGGGAAAAACAACTGCAGAAAAGAAATATGGAAATTTGTATCATATGGAAGTCAGATACTGAACTAAATAATGCGGATGAAGAATGCATTTCTGAAGGTTTATCAGAGGCGTATTTGTATTTTATATGTATACTATATTGTAATGCATGAATTCCAATCAGCTATACTAGCGCTTGAAAATGATTCTTGTACAATTATGGAACTTCACAGCATAATGAGTAAACTTATAAATAGTCTTCAAAGCCGAAGAAAGGATTGTTTCTATGGAAGTAGAGTTTTGGTAATTTTTTTAAAAATATTTCAAACAATGATGTTGAAGCATTCAAATTAGAAGCAAATCAATTTTTAACAAATGCTATTTCATACTTGGAGCAACGATATGATTTCGGAGATGAATCAATTTACAAACACATATAAGTTTTAAATCTGAAACAATCTCTTTTGTCATGGGATACATTAGCAGAGCTTCCAAAAATTTTACAGATATCAAATTCTATTGATAATGATATGTTATATACAGATTATTGTTGTCTTCGAGAAGTATTAAAAAAACCCATTAAACCATAACCAAACCTCAAGAAGTCCATGCAAAATTTAAACCTTGTAACTAAAAAATGTAACATTGATGCGTATGAATAAAACCTCGCAACCAATCCGTTTTCCCCGTATTATCCAAAAAACCCAGAATTTAGAATTTTTTTATTTCCCTTCAATCCGTTTCTTTATATTGATTTGTCCCAAAATAACCAGTTAAAATATCCTAAACTATTGCCGAGCCTCAGCTGATTCAGCTGTTTGAAAATTCATCCGATGATTTAGATTAGAGAACCTTAACGGTATAAATGGAAAGCTCTCAACGAGCATCTTATTGAGAAGCCTTGCACTCAGAACATCAACACTCTTCTATTCTCCACATTCAGCTGATTCAGCTGTTTGAAAACTCGCGAGAGCTAACTGGCACTCACACACTTCCCGGCGATTTAGATTAGAGAACCTTAACGGTATAAATTGTAAGCTCTCAACGAACGTCTTATTGAGAAGCCTTGCACTCAGCAAATCAACACTTGTTTCCATCCTCCACATTCAGCTTATTCAGCTGAAACTCAAACTCACTAGAGCTTACTGGCACTATCACACTCCTGCCAAATTGGATTAGAGAACCTTAACGGTATAAATTGAAAGCTCTCAACGAACGTCTCATTGAGAAGCCTTGCACTCAGCAAATCAACACTTGCTTCCATCCTCCACATTCAGCTTATTCAGCTAAAACTCAAACTCACGAGAACTTACTGGCACTATCACACTCCCGGCGATTTAGATTAGAGAACTTAAACGGTATAAATTGAAAGCTCTCAACGAGCCTCTCATTGAGAAGCCTTGCACTCAGCAAATCAACACTTGCTTCTATCCTCCACATTTAGCGGATTCAGCTATTTGAAAACTCACGAGAACTTACTGGCACTCGCACACTTTCCGGCAATTTAGATTAGAGAACTTTAACGGTATTAATTGAAAACTGTCAATGAGCGTTTTATTGAGAAGTCTTGCGCTCAACAATTCAACTCTTGCTTCCACCCACCAGCATAACAATGTTTTGCATAAGCAACATATGGTATGAAAGTTTAACCGCGAATTTCCTATGGTCCAGCTAGCGCCTGCTGCACTTTCTATTTAAACAACTGTTATACAAAGGCACAGTTTAGTGTGTGTTAACGTGTCTACGGTAAAATACAGAGACAAGTGATTAATGGATTACGCGTCTAATTCTTGTGCTTTTCGTAAAATTTTTGATTCAAAGCAGAGCTTCTGGCCTTTCTGTTGCAGGAGGACGGATATGCATACGCATCCAGTCGTTGTTGTGTGGCAAGAGCACGAGCGTGCATTTTGCCGGTTGCCGGTTTTGTTTTCCTTGGCCAGAATAATTGGTTGGTTGGACGCGTTAAGCTATCGACTGACGCGTGGCGCAGCTGAAAATGAGTGTCGTGAGTCCTTTAAACGGCTTTTCTATGCTTACTCGGTAGCACACAAATATCCTGCCAGTGACTAAAGCTGTGTGTTGGTGGGTGAATATATTGTTATTTTTCTAGTAGCAAGCAATAAAATATAATTTGTTGTTTTGTTGTCAGGTGTACAGAAACGTTTTTTTAAGTGCTTGTATGTATGTATGTGTAATTGATGCTATTGCGAAAAATTTGCACGTACCCATGTTCCCTCCTAGCATGTAAAGTTTCTGCAAACTAGTTTCTAGTAAAGCAAACAAAAAAATGTATAATTTGAAAAAAATTTAATTGGAATCGTTAATATTGTGCCAATTCAAGATTTCAAGCGATCTGCTGACGAAGTGACAAAATAAGTCTGAAACACATGACTTATTTTATGGAATGATTTAACGGTATAAAGAAGTTGAAAATATGTATAAGTGCAGCGTTGCTAAAGAAAAATAAATTAAAGTAATAAATAACATGAAAGATGGTAAAAAATCTTATCATTTTATCCTATTAATATTTATTTAATTAAATAGGCAAAATTCGGATTTCTTTGGCGCCGCGATCTGAAGGTGCCGTTGGAAAGAGGAAGTCTTCCTGATTAAAAAATACATATACCAGATCATAGGTACCGCAAATGTTCTTATTCGACTTAAAGTTAAAAAATTCCAAAAGTCCAACATTTCACTACATCTAACATACTTTATTCAAATTTTTCACTACAAATTCATTAATTAGCAAAGGAGTTTAAGCGGGATATTCAACTAATAAAATAAATTACCAAGGTAAGAGCAGTTGCAAAATTGTATGTGTTAATAATTCCTAATTTTGCTGTTTTACTTTATAGCTTCACATCATGCCGTTCAAATTCACAAAATTTTTTTTCTATGCTAGTCAAATGCTCCTTATCTTTTTTATATTTCTTTCAAGTGGGAAAGCAAATTTTTAAAATACTGCATTCATTGGTAAATCGAATATGTATGTATGTACATCAGATTAAGCATTGAATAAAACTCACTGATGAAAACTTTTTTCATTTAATGTGTTCATAAGTATTTTTATTTTTAATTATAATTATAATTAATAAAAATAAGGATATAAAATTTTTTATATAACATACATACATACTTAGAAGATTTACTTGTTTATGACTCCATATCACTTCTCACTTTTACACTTTACTCAAAAACTTCACTTTTTATTTTCACTATACGAGCACTGATTCTGTGAGAACATAGCGCCTAATTATATACACACCCCTTCATTGCTCTAAAAGTAGCTAACGGTTCCTGAGTCTCTTCACTCTGTTCGCAGAATACGATCAGACCTCACTCAGTAACCAAGAATGATAGAATACAAGATTACGACACTAGTTTACAGTTAGTTTTTTTCGGTTTAACTCTTGACAATTCTTACAAAAACAAATACATTGTTCAACAATTTCGTGACGTAACAGTTTTGCGTTGAGAAGAACAAGCATAGAAATGCATACAAATTGTAAACAGAAAAGTAAACACTTTTTGAAATTCCCAAAATAATATTAATTCATTCGTCTTTGCAGGAAAAATTTCAGTGGAATGTTTAGAATATTGTTGCGAGAAAATATGTATGTATATAATTAGTTTTAGGCACATCCACAATAAATAGAGTAGCATGAGTGGAAATTGTTCAAATGAAGAAAACCAGTGTAAGTGTACTGTTGTATTTATTTAAATTTCTAAGCATAAATATATTAATTTTTTAAAATGAAATGTGCAGTGGCTTGTTGTAATAATTATTATACAATTAAAGGATCGAAAAGGAGTTTTTTCTGTTTTCCGGCCGATTTAAAAGTTGCCAAAAAATGGGTGTTATTTTGCAAAAGAAATGATATATTTAATATTAAATTAATAATTTCACAATTCTTTTATCATAATTTCATACATCTGATACATCTGAACTTATAATATATGTATATATTTATATACAACACAAGAAACGTCTTCTCCATTTGAATCACAACTTAATAGACAATTTTATTATCAATAGGCCGATATATTTCTTTAGAAATGATTCAAATCTTTTCACTCAACAATATTCAATCGCTTCACTAAAACTTTTCATTAAAATAGAAAGAATTAATAATATTTTGCGAATTTACAAAAGTGTTTATTTTTCTGTTTACAATTTGCAAGCCATTTGACAGTTTTTCACTCTTGTTCTTCTCAACACGGAACTATGACGTTTCGTAATGGCGGTCGTCGTAATCTTGTATTCTATCATTCTTGCTCAGTAACAGTCCTGTCTATAGTCCTGTTACTATGTATGCTTATTTGCGCATTTACATTCTATAGTACCGTAATATATGCCGCCAATGCGTAGCCTACTCCAAACGACGCTGTGCCACATACAGTTACCTACAAAATATTAGCACTCTGACATACGCATGTACACTGACATACAAAATACAAGTACTACCGCTCCGACATATACATTTATAAAAATACTATATATTGAATTCAAATTGATATTACTTTTGTTTCATCTAAATTTGAGAAAGTTTTTAAAATAGGATAGGATAGGAAAATAGAATGAAAATATTTTTTATTTACAAAATAACTTAAATTATGGATTTACTTATATACATACTTGTAAAAGAGAAAGTGACTACAAAGACGAGTTATGCAATATTGTCCTATTATTATTCCATTTAACCTCTCCATGAGGAGTCTTGAAATACTACATAAAACTTTCTTTCGTCGTTTTACTATGACAAATGGTATTTCATCACGTTCATGTGGAATTGGCTTTGAATACGAAAAATTTAAGAGCCCTTGAAAGAGCACATCTGAATATGTTAAAATAAAAAGATATTTTAATTTATTTAAATTTTATCATTTTGCAATAGTTTTACTTTGCAAAAACCTCCATGAGATTCACGAACATAAGCTCCAAATTCTACAAACAAAAGTTTATGGACGGCATCATCAGATCATAGTCATCAGAACATTGGTATTGTTTTTCCTGTAGTTGAAATAGTTAGAACCGCAGTTTGCAGGCACCTGAATCACTATGTGTTGGTATGCAATTAGAGAAATTCCATTACTGGTAAAAACATTCCGACTCGTTATCCATTCTTCGAAACCTTACCAAAATACAGTTTATATCACTGATGCACGAATAGACCTGAATACTCACTTTTAAGGCCAAGTTCCTCTAAAAAATGTATTTTTTTTCAATACATTTTATTTTTATTACAAAACAAGTTGAGTAATCAATTTTTTTTACATATGAAAGTACATATGTATATGAGTATTAAATTACTTGAAAAAGATGTTTTTTTTTAATTTTTTTTCAAAATGGCGGTCCTGAAAATGGCAGCTGAAATTCATCCGATTCGTAAAGAGTAAAATGCCGTTTGGTTCATATCGATAAGTGCAATAGTTTTGAAATGAAAGTGTCATACATGCAAAAAAACGTAGTTCGGAGAAAAATCAGTTTAAACCAAAGGCACGCAGTATCTGCTGCTACCGAAGGCGTTCGAGCGGCCGGTTTTCCCGCAGCTCTCCTCACTCTTTTATACCAGTCTTGCTGACCTTCGGGACTAATTCTATACTATTTCAACGAGTATACAGTAGCAATTTATGAAAAAACAAATTTCGATTTTTTCAAAATTGTTTGGAGGAACCTGGCTTTAAAAACTCATTATTTAAGGCTTCAAAAATTGCATCTTACGTCTTATGCACTATATGACAAATAGTAGATTTTCCCAACAGAAAAATACTCATTTAGCTCGAGAAGTTATCGCCTGTGGGAAAATAGCGTAGTGTTGCCGCCAGTTTTTCACCGGCCGAGATCGCTTCACGGAATCTTGTATTTCTTTTATAAATATTAAATAGTCGAAAAAGTATTTTTGGATTTTGTCAATAGATGTCGTTGGAGTCGCATATCTCCGATGCTATATCAGTTCGTGTAGCAAAACAGTAGTTCGCTCGCGTTCTGGAAATTTCGAAGTGAAAGATGCACCTCGCTTTGGTCGATCTATCGTTGATAAAGTCGATGAAATTATGGAAAAGATTGACCAGAACCAATGGTTTTGAACCATTCAAAACAGGCTGCCTGCAAAAAAATGTTCGATGTTTGGGTACCAAATGAACTGTCTGTGAAAAATGTAAGGCTCGAATTAACATCTGCGATTCTTTGCTGAAACGAAATGAATTCGAACAATTTCTGAAGCGAATGGTAGCTGGAGACAAAAAGTGGATCAAATTCGACAATAAGACATCAAATACGAGAAATGCAAATGCAGAACTCCCTTAATGGAGTAAAATTGTCTTCAAAAGAGGCAATTACTCGTCGCAGTTTTTCGCCGAGAAACCAGAAAAGTTTTACACTGATGCAATAATGTATCTAGGCGGAAAAATGGCAAAAAGAGGTCGACCAAAATGGAGCATATTTTGTTCATTAAAATTCGTTATATTAAAAAAAATAAGTTAAAGTTTGATCAGAAATACGAAAATACTTTTTCGACTACCCTATATATGGGATGAGCCCAACTAAAAAGTCGAAGACTTCCAGAGTCATCCTCAGGAAGTTTTCCAACCACTTTGGGTCCTGATAAACCAGCTTAAGTCTAAGTGTGGTGTAAAATCCACAGTTAAAACGATTCTTTAAGCCTGGTCTCATCCTTCACTTCTTTGGCTTTCTTTGATTAGTCCTTCTTTTTAATGCTTATAATTTCGTTATAAGGCGTATGTAGCGCCGCAGTTGCAATCGCAAATTTTCTATATTTATACACTTTTTCATTTTTTACGCACTTTTTTAAAAGGAATTATATTTTTTTATTACATATGTATTTCTTTATAACAGCTGGTTAAATTGTCTGTTCACAATTGCCATCTATAGGGAAAACGGGTTGTCAATCAAAACTTAACGACAGGTTTAGAACTGATGTTGTAATGAAAACGCATTTGACACGAGATGAACAGCTGTTCGTTGAGACAGTTTTGGAAGTCAACTATTTTTCCCTAAAGATAACTAAGCATTACTATTTTTTCGCACAGTAATATAGTATGTCCATATTTCGTTAAAAATATTCGATAAAACTGAAATAAATATTTACAGATAATAATAATGACGTCAGACTGATATTCACAGCGCTGTTTTCTTTTTTGGGGTGTATGTGGCGAAGATGTTGTATGTTTAGAACGTTTAGAAGGTTAGTCCTTTCCGAAACAAGAAAATCGCAAAGATTTTACGTGTTGGCTTAGTGTATTTGGACGAAGGTAGTATTCCAGATAATACTCCGAGATATCTTTGGAATTAAAATCTGTCTATCAAGTCATGGATCAATGCAACATATATAATTATCATAGCATTTGCAAATGATTAATAAAACCATAAAGGGATTAATCTTCTAGAACTAGTAACATATTACATTTATTGTGATACTGTTATTGAAAATTGCACTCGCTCCGAACAATTTTAAAATTTCATTTCGAACGACAAAGTGCGACAATCAGCTGTTGAGAAAAGAGTTGAAACTAATTTACGCTTAAGTGGGCGGCGCTTCGATGGGGCCGACTTAAATGAAAGAAAAGCGAGCAGAGCGCGAATACTTATTTACTGAATTTTATGTCAGGCTGTTAAGCATGAAACGCAACCGCAACAATTGGAAAATAAATAAAAAACATTTCGCAAGTCTACAACCTTTAGCAACTTAAAAATGTCGCTGCCATGAAATGCAACACTGAGAGCACAAAATGCGAGCGGGATGAAGAGCAGCAAGTAGTTATGATGCGTAAATCAACACTACGAGCTCAAAGCACCTGCACATAGGCAAACTTGCAATTTTAAAACCAAAAAAGGAACTTTTCTCATTTCCTTGATGCGGTGCGGCAAGGCAGCAAACAACACAGTCAACGGGTGAGCTGTCCAAACAAGCTGACAACTTGGCTTTTTCACCCCATCTCCGTTAGTTGGCCTCGCACATTCGGTCGTGCGTCCTGCTCGTCGCGTGGTTCTTCTCGTGGGTCCTTCACGTCGACAGTTGGCGACAGGACATTTGCGGCTATTCTGCGTCCGGTTATACGTTGTAGTCCAACAACCACATGAGAAATTGCAAAAACTTGTATTACCACCAGCCACAGCTGCAATGATAATAACAATGCAGATGCAGCAACAAAAAACCATTTACAACTCTTACTTCTTTACTGGCGTAGAAACCGCTTACGCGGTTATGGCTGAGTTAACAACAGCGCGCCAGTCGTTTCCTCTTTTCGCAATGGGGCACCAATTGGAGATTCTAAGCGAAGCCAGGTCCTTCTCCACCTGGTCCTTCCAACGGAGTGGAGGTCTTCCTCTGCTTCCCACGGCGGGTACTGCGTCGAATACTTTCAGAGCTGGAGCGTTTTCGTCCATCCAGACAACATGACCTATGTCAATGTCGTGTATCTCATACAGCTCATCGTCCCATCGAATGCGATATTCGCCGTGACCAACGGGCAAAGGACGGTAAATCTTTCGCAGAACTTTTCTCTCGAAAACTCGCAACGTCGACTAATCAAATGTTGTCTTCGTACATGCCTCTGCACCGTATAGCAGGGCGGGAATAATGAGTGACTTATAGAGTTTTGTTTTTGTTCGTCGAGAGAGGACTTTGCTGCTCAGTTGCCTACTTAGACCGGAGTAGCACCTGTTGGCAAGTGTTATCCTTCGTTGGATTTCGATGCTGACGTTATTGTTGGTGTTGATGCTGGTTTCTAAACAGACGAAATTATCTACAACTTCGAAGTTATGACTGTCAGCAGCGACGTGAGAGCCAAGTCGCGATTGCGACGACTGCTTGTTTGATGGCAGGAGATATTTCGTTTTGCCCTCGTTCACTGCCAGACCCATTTGCTTTGCTTAATTATCCAGTCTGGAGAACGCAGAACTTACAGCGCGGTTGTTAAGACCAGTGATATCAATATCATCGGTATACGCCAGCAGCTGTACACTCTTATAGAAGATGGTACCTTCTCTATTTAGTTCTGCGGCTCGAACTATTTTCTCCAAAAGCAGGTTGAAAAGTCGCACGATAGGGAATCGCCTTGTCTGACACCTCGTTTGGTATCGAACGGCTCGGAGACGTCCTTCCCGATCCTAACGGAGCTTTTGGTGTTTCTCAATTCAGCTTACGCAGCCGTATTAGTTTTTCCTATAATCTTATTGTTTCGTTTTAAAACAGAAAAAGGTTTGAATAGTTATGTAGTATGGGAATACGGTCCACAAATTTCGCAAACTTATCATGGCGTGAGGGGTTACAAAATGTGTTTGGTTTGATCGACATAGAGAATTTAATAAGTACTTATATGAGCTTATCTAAACGGACTTGAAAAACGGGTCTTTGTATAGGATGTACCTCTGTTGCTATTTCAATCAATATTGATAGTTAAGAATTTAACAGGTGTTGCCTAGAAAATTCTGTCTCTTGGCCGTTTGCGTTCGAGCTTACTTATAGAGTTTTGTTAAGAGGTGTTTCTATGAGAGTAAGCTGAAAAAGTTATGCTATATTTTCCTCTTTATCTCGAAGGTCTAAACTCCGAAATATTCCTTCTAACAGAACTCAGAACTATTCGTCGAGTTCAAAAATAATATATGATCTTAAAAATTTATTCGGATATTTTAGCGTTGGATTTGCAGTATTGTCAAATAAAAAAGATTTCTTTACAAGAACTTCATTTTGATTGTTCAGTTTGTATGCTCATGTCATATTAGGAAGCAAAGGATGTGTGTAAAATTTCAGAGCGATATCTCCAAAACTGAGCGACTAGTTTGCATATACATATATAACCATGCACAAGAAAATGGCTAAGTCTACTCATATCATCACGCTGATCATTTTCTACCATATACATTTTATAGAGTGTCCGATGTTACAAACTTTGTGGTAAACACAATAAATCCTGTTCAGAGTATACAAATTAAATCAAGAATGCTGAACTTTTTCTCTAATTAGGATTGCATTTACGCTGTCAAGTGCCTAATTTCATGCTAAAATTGTTTTTTTATAATATATGCAAATATTCCCCAGCAGCACATACAAAAGGCTCCGCAAGCATAATGCTTTCTCGGACCACAAAGCATTCTCTTTCATCCGCTTGATTCGCTGTGAAGAGGTTGCATTTAAATGCAGAAATCGACCAAGTGGTCAGGTAAGGCTGAAACACGCAACGGGAAAAGTTTTTCCCACAAATCGCAACAACAATTACAAGCGGAACAAAAATTGCAATTACAAGCCAGGCAGCGAAAAAGTGCAAAAGTGTCAGCCACGTTCACGCACTTTGGCAGGAAGTGTGTTTTGCAGTTGCGAAAATAACAAAAGTAATATAAAAAATAAAATGAAATAATAAAGTCGAAGGTAAAGCTCAAATAAATGCAAAATGTTGGAAACTCCAGAAAAGCGGAAATCGCACTGTCGGCACTGAGGTGTGGAATACAATTTGTAATTTTTATGCTAGTAGATAACATCCACTGACCCCGCACGTTTATACTGTTTTATCCTTTATTGTAACCCTTACGTTAGCCTCATGTCTTATTACTCATACAGACTAGTGTTGTCGCGCTATCCCTCTTCTTCTGCCTCGCATACGGCAGAAAATTTTGAACTTTTTAATTACCGCAAAGCGAAAGTTTAAATTGTGTTTTTTCCTGAAATTTTAGTGTTTGTTTTTGATGGGACTTGCTGCGAACTATCTGTTTTTCCTCCTTTAACCGAGCGCTATCACTTCCTGCCTTAGCCTTGCCGGTCAACCTGGTCGAGTATTTGCACTTTCTCTTTACGCTCATTTCAAACACTCCAAAGAACTTGGTTATAAGTTAAAGCGAATTTGTTGTTGTTGTTTGTGAGTTTTATTTTTCTTCATTTTTCATTGCTTCTGCTGTTAGAAGTAGCGTCGTGTACACTTTGCTGAAAAATATTTTTCAAATACCTCGCACCAACCCTACATGCGAGTTTACAATCCGTGGATATACTTTTCGTACCGACTGTCTCTAAGATTCTCCTCGTCGTCTCAGCCCCCGTCTCAGTATCTGTTTACACTTGCGATCTTAGTTAGTGAATTTCTTCACTAATGTGCTATTGTTGTTGTCTTTTCATAATTTTACTATGCTTTTCTCTGTGTGTTGGAAATTAATTATGTTGATGAAGTGGAAATTGCACTTATGTGATTTCCCACTTCGACCATTTGTAAATAAACAAAAGTAAAGTTAAGCGAATGGATGGTTCGAACGGACGCCGTTATGAGTTATATGCGCGTGTACATATCGCTCATTTGCTGCAAGACCGGCATAAGTCAAAAAAATCGATTTGCCAGAAAACGCGTTAAAAGTTTTCATCTGACTCCAACCTTACACGGAAAACAGGAATCATATTCTCTTCTCAAGCGGAGCATATAAGAGGTATCATATGAATTTTCACTCAACATGAAGTATGATATAACGAACAATTCTGCGTCATTAACTCAAAAATCACGTTTTTTGATTTATGCCGGTCTTGCAGCAAATGAGCGATATGTAGTAAACTCGGCTAACGGCTGTATTGAGTTGCGTTGAGTTAAGCCCATTAGCAAACAAAGGAAATGCCTATGGCTATATCAAGAATTTAACTTAAGTATTTCAAGTTGTTGTTTTTGTTGGGGCTGTTGCATGAGCGCAACTGTTATTAGAATGAAAAATCTATATATTATTCTAAGACAAGACGCTTATTTCCAGAGATCTACAAAACGTACAGAGACAAATAATACATCAAATTAAAGTGTGCGATCTGAAACTTTGCACAAATTTTACAAATTTTAAATTCATTGAACCACTTTTGATATATTTGCGTTTAAAGTTCTTCAATTTTTACATTAAGCTAATATAAGCAGCGCTTCTACAGAAAAGAGCATATATGTAAGAGAATGAATAATTAAAAATGTTTCTGTCATTTGCTTTCGTTACACACATACCCACATACGCGAAGGCGCAAGTGCGAAATCTAACAACAACAATGTTGTCTGCTCGGTAGCAAAATGACAATAAGCATAGATAACCTGATACGAGACTCTTTGGTTCGAGAGAGGGCTGTCAAAACTCGCTTTTTTTATAACATTTGCCAATGATGCCACAGCTGAAAAATATTAACTTGGGTATTTAATAAATTATACAAAACACTAAATTAAACACTTTGAAAATGCATACATACATATATGTATATGTAAATGCTAAAATGCAAAATCATTAATTAATTTACATAAACATTTATTTCGCCAAAATATGTACGCGCAGTTTCATTTCACACTAATTTCGTCAAGTAATTATAGCGCTGCTTTTCTGGCATCCCGCCTTTTTCACTAACTGCTGGTTGACGGCACCCTGATTGTGTTTTGTTGCCAGCTGAAGCGCTGAACACATAGAGAGCGACAGACTGCAAACTACATCTGTCAAATATTAAAATACACCCGTTCTTATGGACACTGTTATTTTGACAGCTGCACGACTACACGACTGCAGGCCGACAGTTGTCGTTCTCGCTAACTTCCATATCCTCCTATATTTGCCAACGACAGTACGACGACAGTAGAGTTGACAGTAGAATGGAAGATAGAGAGATGAGGTAGAGTGGTGATGCCACTAATATGTAAAATGTAAAATTATTCACAGCTCTAACAAACTTGAAGTTATTTTACAAATAAAAGCATAAAATAGCTATATTATAGCTCTATTATATCATTTGTAATAACAATTGATAATTTAAAGCAAAAATATTGACCTATTTACTTATTTTTTGCATAAAAAAATTTCACTTTGAACAAAATACTAAAATTTCATTGAAGTGAAAGGAATTAGTATAGCCACAACGAAATTGTGTACATACAAAATGGACAACTGCGTTGTTTTGTGTACATGCCGGCCATTGTGTTGTTGTTGCTTCTCAAAATGTACATGTAGTAAGATGAACAACGACGTTTTCAGTTCACTGTCGTGCTGCTGCAGTCTGTCGCCGTCATTGTGTTTACCACTTCAGAAAACAGATCAGCTGCAAGCGAGAGAGCAAGAAAAGAGATTCTAATCAAGTTATCTATGACAATAAGATAATGACGAAAATTACAAATTACAAATGTTTGCTTTGTCATGTGCACTGGTACATACATACATATGCATGCGCTAAGGCGCTATCTACGATTTGACATGCGCTCTCTTCTATTGTGCACGAATATGTATGTACGAGATAAGGAACACTGCGCTTTGACATGCGCACTCTACTTTGTTTTATATTCACACATACATACTTACAAACATATGTATGTGCAAAATCTAACAGAAATATTGTTGTCGGCGTTATTTTGATTAGAAGTGTTATTGCGTTAGGTAAGCTTTGAGTCAGTTCAGTTTTCTTCCAAAAGTCAAGGCGGCTATTACCAGCGAATACATACATGCTACATCGAATTTCAGTTCAAATTTAGATTAATTATTAGAAATAAAATGCCAAACCAAAGGCGAATTAGACGAAAAAGGAGTTTAACAGGTCGAAGAGAAGAGGTGAATGTTATAGATAAAAAGGAATTTTTAATTGTTAATGTATGTATGTATATGAATTGACCTGTTTTATTAGAGCCGTAGTCATTCAGGATCTATGGCAAGTTATTTCAATGCTGCCCTAAACTCCGTAGTTCTTCCGGAGTATAGTTCGCTTGGGGGTTTGACTAATATATGTTTACACTGTAAAGCAAAACATTTCGGAAGTGAAAAGGTACCTGTACTTTTCATTGTTTTATATTCGTAATATATGATATATATACATACTTATTGTCTTAAATTTGAATAGTTGCTGGCTATTTGGTTGAAATTGTTACTAGGTAAGAAATGGCTTTACGACATGTTGTCATGGCCTCAAGAATTACGTGTACCTGAGTTTTTGAAAGCTGTGTTAGAAAATGATTTGAGCTCTTGGCGGGGACACTATTTGGAGAATATTCGGCAGCTAAATAGTTCGTTTGCTTTTGCATCATTCGAAGCGAAAATTGCGGAGCCTACAGGGCGCGGACCATATTGCTTCCGAATACATGGATCAATATATCATAGGGTAGGTCCATTGCATGCAGATCATCCTTCAGAATCCTCCTACGCCCAGCTGTTTATTCTTGACACGGATCAAGCAACTGATATAAGGGCACAACATAATTCAAACTGCGATAGGTATTTGCTGAGAGAAATCCACGAAATGCTTTCAAATATTAACCCCTTGGCAAATGAGTATAAGCATATGGCGCAGGTTGAACGCGAAGAGGAACAGAGGGCCAGAGAAGAAAATCGCAATGCTCGCCGAATTAGCATGCTACTTTTTAACAGCGCTGATCGACGTTATAATTTGCCAAACTGCTCAGAAATTGCGGCCGTTTTCACAATAGAGGATGGTGAACCACCTGGAAATCGAAATTTGCGAATATTTTCACGGAAATCTGATATGCAGAATTTATTATTTGTCTCAACGCTATATAGGTTGTGTGATCCATTAGTATATCCGCTTTTGTTTCCTTATGGCGAGTCAGGATATGATGAAACTCTTCTGCATGAACAGGGTCATCGAACGGAATGTAGATTTAAATTAACCCAACTGCAGTTTGTTGCTTACCGTATGGCGATAAGAGAAGGTTTCAGCTTGATTCATGCGTCAGGTAAACTTTGGCAACAGTATTTAGTTGACCAATATGTCAGAATTGAAGGAGCACATCTGGCATTTCTGCGAACTCATCAGAAAGAGCTACGTGTTGAAACATATGCTGGTATGCATGACTACTTAATGCGTGGTGCAAATATGGAAAGTGTTCGTCCTGGTCCTATAGTTGTACTTCCTTCAAGTTTTGTTGGCTCTCCTCGAAATATGAGCATGCATTACCAGGATGCTATGGCTATGGTTAGAAAATATGGAAAACCGTCGCTTTTCATGACTTTTACATGCAACCCAAAATGACCAGAAGTCATTCAGAATATTGAGAGATACCAGGAACCGGAAATGCGTCCAGAACTGATAGCCCGGGTTTTTAAGCAGAAGCTCAATGAGCTTATGAAAGATATTTCCTAGAGGAATGTGTTTGGAAAGGTGAAATACTACCTAAATGTCATTGAGTTTCAAAAACGGGGTCTACCAATTGCCCACATCTTAGTAGCACTTCACGAAGAAGATGTTATTCGCGAGCCTTCTGAAATTGACCTGGTTGTTTGCGCTGAGATTCCTAATAAGGAGGCAGAGCCTGAGTTGTATGAAATAGTCTCAAAATGTGTGATTCATGGCCCATGTGGAGTACTTAATCCATCATCGCCCTGCATGACTGATACGGGAATTTGCTCCAAAAACTATCCGAAAACTGTTCATGCTAATACGCTTTCAAACGTTAACGGCTATCTTCAATATCGCCGCCGCAATGATGGAAATAAAATAGTTGTTCGTGCCAATAAACATTTAATTGAAATAGACAACCGATGGATAGTCCCATACAACAAATATCTGACCAAAAAATACAGTGCCCATATTAATGTCGAAATAGTATGTTCATCGATAAAAAGCGTTAAATACCTCCACAAATATATTTACAAAGGATATGATTGCGCAATAGTTCAAATTATTGAATACCCAATTGATCGCGTGGATAATCATGATGAAATATCTACATTTATAGACGCTCAAATGTTACCGCGCCTGAAGCCTGTTGGAGGCTTTTGGAATTTTCAATGCAAGAAAAGTCGCACATGGTAAAAGCTCTAGCCGTTCACCTTCCAGACTCACAAAATATTTATTTTCGTGATGATAATGCTGCGATTTCTGATACCCTTGCTCGATGCCGCGATACCACTTTAACCGCATATTTTAAATTGAATGCGATAAATCCATTTGCGAATACTTTGTTGTATTAATAAATTCCTGAGTACTATACTTGGCAAGATGCGTCGCGCTCTTGGCAAAGAAGAAAACGTCCGAGTAATGCAATTGGTAGAATGTATACGGTCGATCCAAAAAATCGGGAACTCTTTGCTTTACGTTTATTACTAACTTCGTTAAAAGGACCGAGGTCGTATTCAGATATATTAATCGTGAACAGGGAACATCTCTCTTCTGATTGGGAATCAGCAGTAAAGAGAAAATTGCTAGCGGATGACACGGAGACCGCTGCACTTGAAGAAGCAACTGTCTTTAAAATGCCTGTGTAACTGAGACGTATGTTTGCAATGATTTGCATATTTGAAGAACATACCTCACCAAAAAGCTCTGGAGAAAATTTAAATTGCATCTTTGTGAAGATTTTTTAAGAAATAATTCAGAAAACACCAGCGAGCTTTCAGCATTGAGAAATATTAGGCACATTTTCCAATCACATAATCACATCACATCTTTAAAAGACTTCGGGTTACCTGCAGATGATCTTACCACTGAAGACACAGGAATTGAGAAGTATTATACGCGCAAACACTAAAGGAACAGCTTAATCATGAGCAAAAGATTATATTCGACCACATAACCCATGCAATTTCCAGTAGCAACGATGTCGTAAAGGCATTCTTTGTTGATGGTCCTGGCGGCTCTGGCAAAACTTTTTTATACTCTCGCAACAAAGTTGCTAAGGAGAGTATTATAGTTTTGTTCACATAACGTTTGTTTGTAAGTCCTAAAACTAAAAGAGTCAGATATAGGGTTATATTTACCAAAGTGATCAGGGTGACGAGCAGAGTTGAAATCCGGATGTCTGTCTGTCCGTCCGTGCAAGCTGTAACTTGAGTAAAAATTGAGATATCATGATGAAACTTGGTACACGTATTTCTTGGCTCCATAAGAAGGTTAAGTTCGAAGATGGGCAAAATCGGCCTACTGCCACGCCCACAAAATGGCGGAAACCGAAAACTTATAAAGTGTCATAACTAAGCCATAAATAAAGATAAAGTGAAATTTGGCACAAAGGATCGCATTAGGGAGGGGCATATTTGGACGTAATTTTTTTGAAAAAGTGGGAGTGGCCCCGCCCCCTACTAAGTTTTTTGTACATATCTCGGAAACTACTATAGCTATGTCAACCGAACTCTACAGAGTCGTTTTCTTCAGGCATTTCTATATACAGTTGAAAAATGGAAGAAATCGGATAATAACCTCGCCCACCTCCCATACAAAGGTTATGTTGAAAATCACTAAAAATGCGTTAACCGACTAACAAAAAACGTCAGAAACACTGAATTTTACGCAAGAAATGGCAGAAGAAAGCTGCACCAGGCTTCTTTTAAAAATTGAAAATGGGCGTGGCGTCGCCCACTTATGGACCAAAAACCATATCTCGGGAACTACTTGAGCGATTTCAATGAAATTCGGTATATAATATTTTCTTAACACCCTGATGACATGTACGAAATATGGATGAAATCGGTTCACAACCACGCTTTCTTCCAATATAACGCTATTTTGAATTCCATCTGATGCCTTCTCTGTATAATATACATATACATTACGAACCAATGATGATAGCTGAATAAAACTTTACACAAATACGGTATTTGAAAAATATGTAAATGACTGATAATGAAATCTCGATTATCACTTTATCATGCGAGAGTATAAAATGTTCGGTAACACCCGAACTTAGCCCTTCCTTACTTGTTTTATAAGAGTATTATTCACCATATTCGTAGCCTCAGACAGAAGGTGATATCCGTGGCTTGGACAGGGATTGCCTCTATTTTGCTTCCTGGCGGAAGAACGGCACATAATATATTCAAATTTCCAATACCTTTGACTGAATCTTCTGTTTCTCTAATTAAGCCAGATAGCACCCTCGGAAAAGCAATCAAATGTTCTACAGCAATAATATGGGACGAAGCTAGTATGGTTCCTGGGACTGCATTACTATGCATTGATCGATTATTACGTGATATTCACCAAAATGAAATACCTTTTGGTGGAAAGGTTATTTTATTAGGTGGTGATTTCAGGCAAGTTCTTCCTGTGGTGCCCAATAGCTCACGAGCCGTTATAGTTGGTAATTGTTTGAAACGGTGCTCACTTTGAAAATTTTTTAGATGTCTCAAATTCTCAACGAATATGCGTTCTAAAGAATCCTTATACAACAGTTTTCTTTTGCGTGTTGGAGAAGGTCGAGAGCTCTCTTCAGAGTCGAAAATCAATATACCAGAAGAGATAATTTTGCTAAATGAAAATTTAGTGGATTGGGTATTTCAGCCTCAGTCTGGTGTTATTAGTCAAAACCATTTGAAGGATCGGGCAATTTTGTGTCCAAAAAATAATCACTGTACGATAATAAATAGCGAAATAGTAAATATGTTGCCCGGTGAAGAAAGGGTATATTATAGCGTGGATACTGTCGTTTCTGTAGATCCTCAAGAGCATGTCGGATTCCCTACAGAATTTCTAAACTCCCTTAATTTCAGTGGAGTAGCGCCTCATGAGTTAAGGCTTAAGGTTGGAACAGTTGTGATGTTAATCCGCAATCTTAATACATATGAATGGTTGGTCAATGGGACTCGCTTGATAGTAAAAGCACTACATTGTAATTGTTTGGAGGTCGAAATTTTAACCGGTGAATCACAAGGGAAACAAATTTTATTGCCCCGTATAAATTTACAGCCCAGCGAATCAACACTTCCTTTTATTTTAAAGCGTCGCCAATTTCCAATAATTGTAGCATTCGCAATAACAATAAACAAATCTCAAGGGCAGACTCTAGCAAGAGTTGGTGTTTTCCTCAAGGAGGATTGTTTTACGCATGACCAGCTGTATGTCGCATTGAGTCGAGTACGATCTTCTCAAGATATCAAAGTTAAGACTTACTACCAAAATAAAACCACTACGAATGTAGTTTTCCATGAAGTACTTGAATAAATTGAGTTTTTATAAATTTTTTTTTTTTACTTTTTTCATTTTAAATAACGGAGTCCCCCGATTATCGGGGGTTATTACTAGTGAAATATTAATATTGGTGCAAAAATAATGAAGCACCCTTTTCTGATATGCGAGTTTGTATACTTTTCCTATCACTTAAAATTAATAATTATTTATAAGTAACTTGATAATTATTTATAATTTAATAAATTAAATAAAGATACTTAGTTCTTGTTTTCAAAAATTATAGGTCAGCAATTTGTCAGTCAAATTAAATAAAACATTTTGCAGGCTTCTATGCCCTTCTAGGCTATTTGTGATGATTTATGTGTAAGCATATTTTTTATTAACTTAATTTTCTATTTCTGTTGTCATTGTGTCATTGTGGCATCATTATGGCTTCATAGTGAGTTTATGAATTAAGCAAGTGCAACGCGATCACATTTTAAGTCCTCATTATTTAATCCATATTTGCCACACAGAGACAAAAAAAAAAACAACAACAATAAAAATTAGTTTGTTTTTACATTGTCAAATTGTTTTGTATTTAGGCTGTTACATTGCACATGGATGGTATTCACAAGTTCACAAGCATACTGACCGCATTATTGTATGGATATAGGTTCTGCCGCATTTAAAAATGAATTGGTGGTACTTGAGTTATTATTTATTCTATTATGAAATAATGCAGATTTTATTGAGCTAGCATGAATATCCCTATTAAAAACAGGTTGAGTATTTAAATTGCCAGTTCTTTGTAGATTTATTACTCCTCTCTCAAAACACTAGTTAGTGGTCCCACGTTAATCAATAGCCGCAAAAGCGTAGCTTCAGAGTTTTATAAAAAACACGGATATTCATTAAAATAAACCATATTTTGTCCTCTTTTGAGCAGAGATGCCTCCTTAAAAGAACCATTCCACTCATGTATAGTTCAGGAATATTGGCGTCGTGATGTTTTATTACATTTTTGGTTTGTTGCAAATAGTTTCTGGCTTAGCTGCCAATGTGATACTGTAAATTTCTTGCTGTTGTTGTTCGTTGTTGTCCAGAACACAAAGTCATTAAAAAGCTAATTAGTAAATTGCATGAAATTGATTTACCTGTTGAAAAAAAATTTCGAAATAGAGAATTGGGACTTTATGATAATAATCCTGAAGATGTTCGTTAACTAAAATTTTTTATTTCTGATACAGATATCTGATTTTTACAGAGAAAAGTGGCACATTAAAGCGAACTAGATGACCTGCCAACCATTAGTGGCTTTTGGGACGATATTGGTGTAGTTTTTTACCGTCAGTGAAGGCTACGGTTTTTATCCTGAATAGGGTATTTTAAGTTTACTACGAAGTATGTAACACCCAAAAATAGTCGTCGGAGTATATGTATATATTACCATGAGCAAAAAATAGTAAGACTTTATTCATAATTTTAAAATTTTTAATTTATTCTTCAAAATTTATATCGTCCCCTAAAGTAATACCCCTTGGCAATACACTTGTAGAAACGTTTTTGGCAATCCACGAAACAGTCAATTTGCATAAGAGCATTCAATGAGCGTAGTGATTCATAGCCTTTCCCGGAGCAGTCGTTTGTCTTTGCTTAATAGCCAGAAGTCATAAGGAGATAAATCGGTGCATTGCCGCGGTGCAAAAACCAGAGCTGTCTGCCTATAATTCGGTCGTCTTTTCACAAATATCTTCGCGCAAACGACGAATAACACACAAGGAGTATTCTTCGTTGATAGCTTGGTCGGTGGGAATGAATTCGGAGTGCACCACACCTCGATATTAGAAGAAAACTGTCAAAATGACCTTGAGTTTTCACCAGCTTTGACGTGTTCTTTTCGGCTTCGGCTCATCATTTGTACGATATTCGGCTGATTGAACGTCTATTTCCAGGTCATAAGAATAGCTATCGTCGCCGTTAATAATGTGTTACATAATATCCTGGTAGTCGCAAAGCATTTTTTCAGAGACGTTAACGCGGCACTGCTTTTGGAAAACAATTTAGTGATTTTGGAACCAATCGTGATTTCACTTTTCCTAGGCACAAGTGATCTTTCAAAATGGTTTTCACTGATTCTTTCCATATTCCAAGGATGCCTTAAGATTTCTTCCCGTTAATCGTCGATTCTTAAGTACCAATTCCTTTGTTTCATTGACGTGTTGGATATCATTTAATGTTAATGGCCGTCCTGGACGTGGGTCGTCGTCACACGTTCTCGGTCCTCTTTATATAATTTGAAACCGATCAAAAACACTTCCTTCCAACATTCTGAACGTTTAGACATCGAAAATTTGATTCCGCACAAAAATTTTGATGGAGCTTCTTTGTTAAATAATTTCAGTCATCGTAAAAATCGTAATGCAAGTTACGTTTTTCAGAAAGGCAAGCGTATCCTAAACACTGCTGATTATTTTGATATGACGTTTGGCGCAGATGTCACTGCCAGTCATACCAGCCCAGAAAAGAAATTTTAATTAATTTAAATTTTAATTTGTGCAAAAGAATTTCAGTTTATGTTTTGAAAGTTATTTTAATGCCAAATAAATAAATTTTATTTTTAATTATCAAAAGTTTTTCGTTAAACATTTTCAAAAAGATTATGTAATGAGTTACATAAAGTATTTGTATTTGTAATAATTTAAAAATTATTTATAAATATTTTGTCAAGAAATTCGAATATCTTTTTATGAGTTTTCAAAAAAGGGTGCAAGAATTTTCAAAAATATTTATTTCAGTATTAAAAAAATTAAATGCTATATTTTTAAAATTTTCTATTTATCATTGATATATTTTAATAATACATACTATTATTTAACAATCTTTTTAAAGGTTTGTACCTCCTCTTGATACCCCCGTCATGAGCAGAATCGGTGTAATATATGCAATGACAAAACTCGAAACCAATTAGAGCCCACCAACAAATAAATACAATACTACATCATTGCAGGGACAACGAATGCACAAAAAGTATAAATATAAAAATTAAACGCTCGTCGTGCGTGTAATTCCGTGCGAGTGTGCTTCTTTTTAATGTAATTAAAGTAAATATAAAATTAACAATGAATAAACTAATAATAATTCACGTAATTGGCATAATCGTGCTGATATTTGTGGTTTGCTGGCAATGCTCAGCTGCACTGTGTTGTTGTTATTGGCATTGAATATTAATAATTTAAGTCATGTTGACGCTGATTGGCATCAAGGTATTCATAACTAGCTAATTTTCGCACACACACAATTATTTATTTGATTTAAGACTCATTTAATCTTTTGATTTACTTTGTTGTACAGACAATTATTTTTTTGAGTCCGAGCCAAATGGCAAATATTATTTGATGAATATTCAAAACCAACTTTAATAGCTATAAATCCTTCAACAAATTCACGTGCGCTTTATTCTTTCGCTGGCAATGTGTGATTAGTAGTGATTTGCTTCAATAATATATTACATTTGATATTTATTTACATTTTTATACTCTTGCAACCAGTTGCTACACAGTATTAATGTTTGTTCACCTACCGGTTGTACGTATCAGCTAAAAATAATCGATATATGTAGATGTTAGATTTTATATATATAAATGATCGGGATGACGAAAAAAGTTGAAATCCGGTTGACTGTCCGTCCGACCGTCCGTCCGTGCAAGCTGTAACTTGAGTAAAAATTGAGATAGCTTTATGAACTTAGCATGTACGTTCATTAGTACAAAAAAATGTCGAGTTCGTAGATGGGCGTAATCGGACTTCTGCCACACCCACAAATCGTGATTAACCAAAAACATATAAAGTGCCATAACTAAGCATTAAATTAATATATAAATCTGTAATTTTCATACAGAGGATCACAGTAGCAAGGGACACCTGTGGGCAGAAATTTTTGAAAAAGTGGCTCCGCCCTCTAGCAAGTTTAATGTGCATATCCCCTAAACCGATCATGCTACAACAACTATATTATGGGAAGGCTTTATGAGAATTGGTGTAATAATTGGACGATGGGTGTGGCGCTGCCCACTCTTCGGTGAAATCCCATATCTCTGGACCCTACAAACCGATTTCGACAAAATTACTAAGTGGCATTCTTCTTACATTCTAATGTCACACTAAAATGGACGAAATCGGATAACAACCATGCCTACCATTGATTCGTTAAGTTTCCAGTACATAAACCAAGAAGCAGTTAATATAATGAGACAAAAATTTGCAAAAAGAATGTCCATAGTGTATGCCACTTTTTGACCAAAAGTTATTTAAATCCAATGAAAACTATTCAAGCTTCTAGGTGCGGAATATTTAGACCCACCTATAGTTGACTTTTGTACGAAAATGTCGGTCAATGTTTGAAATATATAATTGAAACTCAGGGATAGTATTTCTTTGATCATGGTATGTATGTATGGGTTGAATCGGACAAATACTTCCCTTAGTCCCAATATACTTAATATAAAGATTTTCGAATGAACTTGACTTTGTACCGCATATACATATGGGCCAATATGTGAGTTATCCCAATGAAAATTAAAGAGCGTGTTTTACTCATAACAGTGTTTCTTTGTGCTTAAAATAGATAAATTTGAGCGAAAACTTGGCCAATCCCCTATATAACTAATATCAGGATTTTCGAACATCCTTCTGACGTTGCTTTATATGAGTGGTTTCAAAAAGCAAAAAATATTTTTATTAAATATTAGAACTTAGTCCTTCCTTACTTGTTTTCCCTACAAGTACTTGACTCCGATTATTCAGCTTGAATGGCAGCTATATGCTCTAGTGGTCGGATATAGGCAGGTCCGATAAATCAGCAGCACCTTGGGAAGAAAAATATGTGTGCATTATGATTGCTATTCAAACTTCTTCATGGTTGGGCAATGGAACGTCTGCTCCATCGTCACCGATTGGGGAGTCCTGGCGTTATGCATTCACTGCAATTCAGCATTCACTATTCTTGTCAGAAATTTTATCACAAGCTCAAACTACATATTTATCTGTTTTATTGGTAGTGAAATTCGATTATTGAACTTTTCAATGAGTCTACCTTTCACATCAGACTTGATGGGGCTATTTATCGGTCATAACCTCAATTATTTCTGTCAGAGGCACTATCGTGTCAGTGTCTAGGCCAAGGCACAGTTACAAAATTTTGTTTCATCATAAGTGGTTGACTTTTAAAACCTCCAAGAGTATATTGAAGAAACCAATTGTGTAGTCTCTTTATATTGCGTAAATATTTTTATAATCTCCAGTGAGCTGGGCTCTAGGTTTGGTCGAAGATTTACTTAACTCAAACAAACTTAGTGCACCCATTTCATACTGGATCACTGGACCCTTCGATAAACCTTTTAAACTTATAATTAAGATTTTTATTCTGCCATTATAGACCTAATTGCCAGATTAATTTGTTATAACCAAGCACAAGCTGACTACTTTTTCCCTATGTAATTTTAATATGATAATAGGACAGAATGTGTAATGCTTCTAATCTCTATTTAAGTTTCATACAGAATTTACACTTACTAGTATTTTAGCACTTAAACAATCTTTTTTGAAAAGTGGTTAGGATTAGTCTATAGAAACATAGGCATTATTTTCGTCTAATGACGATGTGAGAAAATACCTAGTTGTAATACTCAATCTCGGATTGCGGTTTATAGAATCGAATATAGCTTTAAGTAGCAATAGGGCGAGATTGTAAAGAAGAATAATAAAAGCTATATTTCGTCGCAAAATAAATGAAAACTGTGTAAACATTTCATACGTTTGCTTGGTTCATTAAATAGTTAAAGTTTATTAAGCAGGTAAATTCACACAGTTTATCCATCTTAATTTAACGGGTATTCAGCTAATTCCCGTACATGGTGCGCATATTCAGCACAGAGCAAGAGTTTTCGCATAGCACGAAATAGCATTTTTCTCCTTAACTCTGTCTGTAAGTGAAGTTGAAGAACTTCTTCAGAACTTTTTCTTCCGCCGAAAGTAACTAGTCTGCACAGTGAGTCGAGCTGAAACAATGCTGGTAATAACGAGAGTGTATTGTACTTTATTGCTAGCAAGTAGTAGTCAATAATAAAATTGCGCGCTTATAAAAGTAATCTACTTTAATACGAGTATAGGTCTATATATGAAAAATGAAAGCTGCACAACACAAATTTCTAATACTAAAGGTGATATGTTCTTGTAACATTATTGGTTGTGGTGTTATTTTTGTTTTATTGTGCTCAAGTCACGTCTTGTGAGGCGGCGAAAATTTGCTTCGTGCTGCCCACACTTTGTTAGTTAACAACCGAAGTATGTCATCAAATACCATCTAGTTTGCTATAACTATTGCACCGCCCTCGTGCTGCCACCACTTTTCGTAGCTCGTAACTTTTTCTTTCGTTTCAGACACGCGCAAATAGTTGAGGAAGCGAACTGCATTTTTATTTATTTATTTTTGTGTTTTTAAAGAACACACCTCTTCTTCTTCCTCTGCCCAACGTGGCGGTTTGTCGTTGTACATAGAGAGTAGAACTTTTGATTGTCGCAAAAAAACGGAATTCTCCATTACATTCCTACCACGTCAGCAAGGTATAAGTTTAGAAGTTATATGCCGCACAACGTTGACTTACTACTAGTTACACAACGACCATCATTTTCAGTACCTTATGGCACTACTTATTCAAGTATACGTAAAAGTACCTTTGAAAGCAATTGCGAATGGAGGGCAAGGAAAATAAAAGCACAGAAGAGTGGTAAAATAAAGTAGAAAAATAAGAGGAGGAGAGGTGGTACCAACAGCATGCAGCAAGCTAGGAGCTTCGAGTCGTTTTGCAAGTCTAGAACTTGACGTGCTTTTTTCTAACAAAATTTCCATTGTCATATAGTACTTTGGAAAATTGTTGCATACTTATGTGCGCTACCTCTATAAACAAGTATGCTAGAAATATGCATACATATAAACCTGCATAAACAAATGGAGTGGGAGTGCAAAAGTTGGAATAAAATGTAGCAGCGAACTTTGATTTAGTAAACTAGGACACAATTGAGGCACAACATAAATATGTCTGATGAAAAGTTAAACTCGAGCATTCCAGGTAGCTGGTATTGCCATACACTTACCTAGAAAGTTCAATGTACATACGCTAGTCTCATATTGCCGTAAAGCACCTTTATCCAACTAAAGATCCAGTTCTCCGGTAAACACACATATCGTGTTAAGTAAATAAATTTCGTTATGAAAATTCTCAGCTTTATTTTCGCTTTCGTTTGTACCACTCATGTTATACTTTGGTCAGAGAACGTTTATTATAGAGAAGGTCCAACTACGGACAAGCGTGTGAACTGTCAAGAGCCATGCATTTTCTATTAGTGGATTTCACCACTTTTGGCTCGGCATGAGAAATTTTAACAGAAATGAGTGAACAGAGCTGAGAAATCAATGAAAATTATGCTCAGAAATATACATTGCTTCTACAGATGCATGTTGGCCTTTTGGCTTATATTTTTGTACGTTTACATGCTATCATATCTGTTGATATGAATATTATTTTGCGAATTTTTGTGAAATCAGGCCAAATTGATAACATTATTATTAAATTTTGCAATTATCCAAACAATATTTGTAAATAATGTGCAAATAAAAGCTACTTTTTAAATATTTCTTATCTTTAATAATATAATATAATTTCATACACATGTATATGTGCTATACCTATATAAATAAAAATGAATCGCCAAAATGTATGTACGCTCATAACTCAATAACGCCTGGACCAATTAGGCCAATTCTTTTCTTAAATGTTCGTTGAAGTTCAAAGATGGTTTTTACGGCGAGAAAAATTTGAATAATTTCCGGAAAACCCCTAAACACAGCCCTTTTCTTTTCCCCATACAAACGTTATATAAAAATGAATGTTTGTTTGTTAGTAACACTAAGAGAACGATTGAACCAATCCTGATGAAATTTTTAAAGGTTGTTTGTTGTGGATCGGGAAAGGTTTAGAAAAAAAATACCTTATACTTTTCATGAGGAGTAGTCGGAAAATCGGACAATTTCAAAAAGTAACATTTTCCATACACATTTTTTTCAATTTTTGTTTGTTTTGTTTTTCAATATTTTGATTTGTAAATTATATGAATCGTTCAATTGCGGTCGCTTGTTTTTTTATTCCGACTATCCAAAGGAAAAATTATTGAAAATTATTTAGTGAAACTTTATGTGTGTTTCAGACGAAGTGATCAATTACGGATTGAAATTTGTTACGAAGCCACGATAAGGTCGCGCTAATATTGGTTCTTTTTGCCATCAACGTATGCCAGCCCAAGGAAATGCAAGAATTACTTCCAAAATCCCATGACATACATACCTTCGGAATTATGGATCGCGGTCAATCAGCTAGCGATCGTAACGATATCACAGCACGACTTTTTAAACAATAGCTGCGATGTTTGATGGTCTTTATCTTGAAGCAACCTATGGTATATATGGTGCTGTTAGATGCTGAATGTATTCTGTTGAGTAGCAAAAAAGAGGTTTGCCGCACGCTCACAGTCATCTTTGGATGCGGATGGTGATTACACCAGATCAAATTGATGAAATCATTTCAGCGGAAATTCCTGATTCAGAGATAGATCCAGAATTATACGAAGTGGTGAAAACCAATATGGTTCATGGACCTTGCGAACCTTACAATCCTACTTTGGTTTGTATGTCTGACAATAAATGCACGAAAAACTACTCATGTCCTTTTTTTTGGGAAACGGAAATGGGAAATGATGGATATTCACTGTATCGGCGTCGCTCACCAGGCGACAATGGCAGAACATTTAGCTTTTAGAGGCGTGAATATCAACGTTAACAACACATCGAAGTTGACAACACATGTATCGTACCATATTCTCCACTTTTGTCTAATTCACATTCAAAACTCATATCAATGTTGAATAATGCAGATTGGTGAATACGTTTGCAAGTACGTCACCAAAGAAAGCAACATAGCGGTTATTAACCTTGAACGATATGAGATCAGCAATATCAAATGGGTCGATATGTGAACTGCAATAAAGCGCTTTGTAGGATGTTTACTTTTGCTATTCATGAAAGTTTTCCGACTGTTGTGCGTCTCGCGGTTCAACTTCATTTAAGTCATTGCATTTTGTGAATGGTACAGTGTGTGCAACTTTTTAAGAAGCATGCCAGCAGTTGCATTTGCTGGAACATGATAATCACTATAAACAGACGAAGGACAATGCGATAATTACTGAAGTTCGCATACTTTTCGCGAAGATCATTTCGACATATCAGCCTTCAAATTTGCGTTAATCATGGGATTCGAAAAAATTTCAATGCCGATGACATTTTACATTGTATTAGCTAAGAATTGGCAAATTTTGGTTGATACTTCCAGTGGTTTGATATCAATTTCACCTCCCTTTTGTCGATTCACTTCAACGGAGATCAACTCATCACTCTTTGGAGAGGCTTGGTATGCTCCAGCATCATTTGCGTCTCAAAGTTGGATCTGTCATTATTATGTTTCACAATCTTCATGCGCCGAAACTGTGTAATGGAATCCGACTGATTATGACGCAGTTATCGAATACAAGGGACAGCCATTTCAGTTCAAACGTATTCAATTTCCAGGGAAAATTGCCTTTGCGTTGACAGTCAACAGGATACAAGGAAATCGAGAAATGCTATGTTTTTCACACGGCTGGATATATGTGGCGTGTTGACGAGTTGGAAACCTATCTTCTCTGCATATTTACTCACCAGAACAGAAATCAAAAAAATTATGTTTATTAGCTGCGCTACATTAAACAAATGTAGAAAGAAAAAACATCCTACAAAGCGCTTTATTGCGGTTCACATATCGACCCATTTGATACTGCTGATCTCATATTGTTCAAGGCCAATAACCGCTATGTTGCTTTCTTTGGTGACGTACTTGCAAACGTATTTGATCGATTTCACCAATCTACAATATTCAACATTCGACATAAGTTTTGAATGTGAATATGGTACGATCCATATGTTTGCAACTTGGATGTGTTGTTAACGTCGATATTCACGCCTCTGGTGAGCGACGCCGATACAGTGAATATCCATCATTTTCCATTTCCGTTTCCGAAAGAAAAGCACATGAGTAGTGTTTCGTGCATTTATTGTCAGACATACAAACCAAAGTGGGATTGTAAGGTTCCCAAAGTCCATGAACCATATTGGTTTTCACCACTTCGTATAATTCTTGATCTATCTCTGAATCAGGAATTTCCGCTGAAATGATTTCATCAATTTGATCTGGTGTAATCACCATCCGCATCCAAAGAAGAATGTGTGCGTGCGGCAACACGCAACAGAATACATTCAGCATCTAACAGCACCATATATACCATAGGTTGCTTCAAGATAAAGACCGTCAAACATCGCAGCTATTGTTTAAAAAGTCGTGCTGTGATATCGTTACAATCTAGCTGATTGACCGCGATCCATAATTCCGCACGTATGTCATCGCATTTTGGGTGTACTTCTTGCCTTTCCGTGGGCTGCCATACGTTGATGGCAAAAAGAACGCCGACCAATATTAGCGCGACCTCTTCGTGGCTTCGTAACAAATTTCAAACTGTAATTGATCACTTCGTCTGAAACACACATAATGTTTTCACTGAATAATTTTCAATAATTTTTCCTTTGCATAGCCGGAATAAAAAAGAAAGCGGCCGCAATTAACCGATTCAAATAATTTACAAATCAAAATATTGAAAAACAAAACAAACAAAAATTGAAACAAGTAAGGAAGGGCTAAGTTCGGGTGTCACCGAACATTTTATACTCTCGCATGATAAAGTGATAATCGAGATTTCATTATACGTCATTTATATATTTTTCAAATACCGTATTTTTGTAAAGTTTTATTCCGCTATCATCATTGGTTCCTAATGTATACATATGTATATTATACAGAGAAGGCATCAGATGGAATTCGAAAAAGCGTTATATTGGAAGAAGGCGTGGTTGTGAACCGATTTCACCCATATTTCGTACGTGTCATCAGGGTGTTAAGAAAATATTATATACCGAATTTCATTGAAATCGGTTGAGTAGTTCCTGAGATATGGTTTTTGGTCCATAAGTGGGCGAGGCCACGCCCATTTTCAATTTTTAAAAAAAGCCTGGGTGCAGCTTTCTTCTGCCATTTCTTCCGTAAAATTTAGTGTTTCTGACATTTTTTGTTAGTCGGTTAACGGACTTTTAGTGATTTTCAACATAACCTTTGTATGGGAGGTGGGCGTGGTTATTATCCGATTTCTTCCATTTCTGAACTGTATATAGAAATGCCTGAAGAAAACGACTCTGTAGAGTTTCGTTGACATAGCTATAGTAGTTTCTGAGATATGTACAAAAAACTTAGTAGGGGGCGGGGCCACGCCCACTTTTCCAAAAAAACTGCGTCCAAATATGCCCCTCCCTAATGCGATCCTTTGTGCTAAATTTCACTTTAATATCTTTTTTTATGGCTTAGTTATGACACTTTATAGGTTTTCGGTTTCCGCCATTTTGTGGGCGTGGCAGTTGGCCGATTTTGCCCATCTTCGAACTTAACCTTCTTATGGAGCCAAGGAATACGTGTACCAAGTTTCATCATGATATCTCAATTTTTACTCAAGTTACAGCTTGCACGGACGGACGGACAGACGGACGGACGGACAGACAGACATCCGGATTTCGACTCTACTCGTCACCCTGATCACTTTGGTATATATAACCCTATATCTGACTCTTTTAGTTTTAGGACTTACAAACAACCGTTATGTGAACAAAACTATAATACTCTCCTTAGCAATATTGTTACTTTTTGGAATTGTCCAATTTTCCGACTTCTCCTCATGAAAAGTATAAGGTATTTGTTTTTAAACCTTTCCCGATCCACAATAAACAATCTTTAAAAATTTCATCAATCGTTCTCTTAGTGTTACTAACAAACAAACATTTTTATACTCTCGCAACAATGTTGCTAACGAGAGTATTATAGTTTTGTTCACATTACGGTTGTTTGTAAGTCCTAAAACTAAAAGAGTCAGATATAGGGTTATATATACCAAAGTGATGAGGGCGACGAGTAGAGTCGAAATCCGGAAGTCTGTCTGTCCGTCCGTCCGTCTGTCCGTCCGTCTGTCCGTCCGTCCGTGCAAGCTGTAACTTGAGTAAAAATTGAGATATCATGATGAAACTTGGTACACGTATTCCTTGGCTCCATAAGAAGGTTAAGTTCGAAGATGGGCAAAATCGGCCCACCGCCACGCCCACAAAATGGCGGAAACCGAAAACCTATAAAGTGTCATAACTAAGCCATAAATAAAGATAAAGTGAAATTTGGCACAAAGGATCGCATTAGGGAGGGACATATTTGGAAGTAATTTTTTTGGAAAAGTGGGCGTGGCTCCGCCCCCTACTAAGTTTTTTGTACATATCTCGGAAACTACTATAGCTATGTCAACCAAACTCTACAGAGTCGTTTTCTTCTGGTATTTCCATATACAGTTCAAAAATGGAAGAAATCGGATAATAACCACGCCCACCTCCCATACAAAGGTTATGTTGAAAATCACTAAAAGTGCGTTAACCGACTAACAAAAAACGTCAGAAACACTAAATTTTACGGAAGAAGTGGCAGAAGGAAGCTGCACCCAGGCTTTTTTTAAAAATTGAAAATGGGCGTGGCGCCGCCCACTTATGGACCAAAAACCATATCTCAGGAGCTACTAGACCGATTTCAATGAAATTCGGTATATAATGTTTTCTTAACACCCTGATGACATGTACGAAATATGGCTGAAATCGGTTCACAACCACGCCTTCTTCCAATATAAAGCTATTTTGAATTCCATCTGATGCCTTCTCTGTATAATACGAGTGTAAACATTAGGAACCAATGATGATAGCGGAATAAAACTTTACAAAAATACGGTATTTGAAAAATATGTAAATGACGTATTATGAAATCTCGATTATCACTTTACCATGCGAGAGTATAAAATGTTCGGTGACACCCGAACTTAGCCCTTCCTTACTTGTTTTTATATACATATGTACAGACATATGTATGTTTGTATGTATGTATGTATGTAACGTTTGTATGGGGAAAAGAAAAGGGCTGTTTTTAGGGGTTTTCCGGAAATTATTCGAATTTTTCTCGCCGTAAAAACCATCTTTGAACTTCAACGAACATTTAAGAAAAAGAATTGGCCAAATTGGTCCAGGCGTTATTGAGTTATGAGCGTACATACATTTTGGCGATTCATTTTTATTTATATACATAGATATTGTCATAATATCCTAATACTATAAAAATTTAATACATATATTATTATTATAATAATAATATATGTATGTAAATCGCATATTTTATCATTTAAAACTTGCATACACATCTATCCTGCAGATACATATGTAAGTACATACGTAAGTACAATTCAAGTTCAAATCAAGATATTTAATTTTATTTATTTTTTTGTTTGTTTTGTCTCGAAGGGGGAATCTTTAATAGATACCGTCATTCCCAGACGTCACACACGATTCATATTGCACGCTTAGAGTATACATACCTCTTTCGGGACCACCCCCACTATGGATAATCATTTTTTTCGCAAGACCAATTCTTCTTGCGGACCGCTATCGTGGCCGCTTTTATAGAGGTGCTCTCGGAAGCATCCATTTCCGGTCAGGAATTGCGTCAGGTAGTATTCAGAATCGCCGTTCTTTCTCTCCACCCATGTTTTCACCTTTCTGATTAGCTTATACATATGTCCACTTTCCTTCTGCTGTTGTAAGACGCCTCCGGTTTATTTACTATGGGCGTCTGATTAAGCGATCGGGCTATCGTCGGTACACGCTTAAAGGGATCTACTTCCGCATTTTGGATCCTCACAGTCAGCTCTGCCTCTGAGGTAGAGTTTTTAGCACGACTATTCATTAAATTTCCAAAAATGCCGCTTCCATTATATGTGTTGCTTGTATTGTTTCTCGTATTATTTTCCATTAGCTTCTTTTTTTACAGCGCATCGTGTGCAGGGAGGTGGGCCGAAATAGACTGGAATGGGTATACCCTTGAAGTTGTAGATAATTTCGTCTATTTAGGAACCAGCATTAACACCACTAATAATGTCAGCCTGGAAATCCAACGCAGGATTGCTCTTGCCAACAGGTGCTACTTCGGACTGAGTAGGAAATTGAAAAAAAGTCCTCTCTGACGAACAAAAAAGACTCTATAAGTCGCTCATAATTCCCGTCCTGCTATATGGTGCAGAGGCTTGGGCGATGACAGCAAATATCGCATCGAGATGCGAAAGATTTATGGTCCTTTGCATTGGCCACGGCGATATCGCACGATGGAATGATGACTGTACGAGATTATGACGACATTGACAAAGACAGCGGATACGCTGGCTAGGTCATGTTGTCCGGATGGATGAAAACACTCCAGCTCTGAAAGTATTCGACACTGTACCCGCCGGGGGAAGCAGAGGAAGAGGAAGACCTCCACTCCGTTGGAAGGACCAAGTGGAGAAGGACCTGGCTTCGCTTGGAATATCCAATTGGCGCCACGCAGCGAAAAGAAGAAACGACTGGCGCGCTGTTGTTAACTCGGCTATAATCGCGTAAGCGGTGTCTACGCCAATTAAGAAGAAGAAGAAGAAGGGTATACCCTTGGGGACAATGCCCTGCCCTAGTTTCGTGAGCCCAGTCCTTCGCTTTGCCGGTGCCGGGAAAACACATACGGGCCGGCGCTCACCCGGCGCTCACCCGGGGCAACACAGGCTTCTACTCCTATGCCCAATGCACACTTCCTGACCAAGGACCGAGGGGGCTGTTTACTGACACGCGCCGCCGCTGAGACCTTGACAGAGTCAAGCTCACATCACCCTCTCCATTTCGTCAGCGGAACGTTTTGACAATCGGCACACCATGAATCTTCTTTGTAAAAAACGTTCTCTGCTTTGGCTCTCTCTGCATTGCATTAGTACGTATTGGAATTAAAACAAGAGCAATGTAATATAATAAAAACTGTCATCCTAAAAGTATGCCACAATATAAACGTATACTTGAGTTATGGCAAAAGTTTTTACTACTTTGCTGCTTTGTTTTACTCGTATGTCATTTTTAGTTGAGCATATATTTTGGCTGATATTGAGGGTTTGTGAAATTTATAAAGCAGTTTTTGCAACCGAAATTTCTTTGGACTTATTCGGATGGCAATAGTATTTGTTCGACGGTTTGAAATTGATGTTATGTCACAAGTGGTGGTAGAAAGTAAAATGTAAAATATATGTATATGTAAATGCTTACACTTTTGGAGAATTCGTATTTACGAGATTTCTTTATTCTATTTTGTATGGTGAACTTTGTCAACGAATGTTCTTTTGACTCTAGTGACTCTAAAGTCTTCATCATTTGTAGCGTTGACCCCTGGCTCTGCAATCATTATTCCCGACAGTCGATTTTCCGGGACCGGATTGTAAACTTGGCAGCATCCAATGCATATATTTCGGTTGCTTTATATCGCTACAACAACACATCTGTTTGAATTATTATACGATTTAATTTAAGGTAAGAGAAACTTGTACCGCTGCGACACCTCTTCCAGAATATGTTTAAAGTACTTCTTTAAGTTCAATTTTCTGATTAATAAGAATAAATTTCAGATTGTGTATCACTCTTCCAAAAAGCATAGTTGTTAAACAAATCTGAGTAATACCTACAGATCATAAAGAAATGTTGTACGTATAAACTGGAGTATTACACTTTATAGACTTTTAAGCAGAAAATAATTTGTCGATAACGCCTTTAAATAATTTGTTCAGTTGTATTTGAATCAAAATTTAATACAACTAATTAATACAAAAATAATATTTCATATCATAAGCATTCGTTCAAAATTCATGTTTGTAGGGATCATTTGAATATTTCATTTCTTCAAAACAAAACAAAAAAATAACAATAACAAAAACAATATGAAAAACATCTATATACATAAAAGAAAGTTATATTAGTTACACCATTTATAACTCAAGAACGGCTGTACCGATTTAGCTGAAAATTGGTGGGGAGGTAGCTTAGAATCAGGGTAAGGACATAGGATAACTTTTATCTCTTTATGTTAAACATTAATACAACTCATAAATACTAAAATTATATTTTAAATAATAAGCATTTGTTCAAAATTCATGTTTGCAGGAATCATTTGAATATACATACATATGCGTACAATTTTAAGCAGATCCTTCCTAAAATAATACAATTGCTAAGTATTTGAAATAGAAGAAAAGAACTGCAACCAAATACGCAGTGAAATAGATTATAACTGGCTCAGTAATCAGTCGTTGAGTATGTAATATACCATGTGCATCCCAAAAGACTGATGTCATAACCCTTCCAGCCGACTTTTTCGCCTTTCCACGCCTGAGAACCGGTTCACCATGTAGAATGACTGTCGATTGGACTGCAGTGGGAAATGATGGAGCTATGTTTCTATTGTCACACATCGACGCAAAAATTCGGTTTTATTCCCATTAAAGAGTACTCAACTACTTCTCAGAATCAAGTATTCGTTGTTTTTGTTGGATTAAAAAGTTGCGAGGCACCCACTTTGCACAGTGATTTTGCCTCTTTAGGGCCTCATTGTCCTCGGTGCTCATTTCGTCTGATTCCAACTTAGCAAATATCTTTTCAACGGTGGATTTCCCTGAGCCCAAACTCAACAGTATTTTCCCCCAAAAAGCAATGCTTTATTAACACACGAAATGCTTTATGACCCATTTTTTTGTCAACTAACACAAGTTGCTTAACAAAAATGCTATATCTCATTAACTAATAGTTATAAGCCAACTAATAGAAATCATATAGATGGTAGTAGTAGTATTATCTATGTATCAGCCACAGTGAAGCATGGACGGGTCCTCTAGTTTAAAAATAAAATAGGTTTCTTTACTTGATGCTCCATCTTATGTAAAATTGATTTCTCTTCAATGGAAAATTAGTAGTAGCCTGTCTTTGATCTACTTATCTATTAAATTCTTAACCATTCAACCCCTTTACTAATTTATACTCTCTTATGTTTACATCGGAAGATCAAATTCTCTGTCAACAAGCCAAGTGTTTCGTAATCAAATTATTCTGAGAAACATTAAATATCTTTCCCTACAATTTTTTGTTTTGAAATTTTGCAAACATCATTTTCTCTTCAAGAAGCTCCACATTTATCGGAACAGCCGATATCGGACCACTATAACATATAGCTGCCATACAAACTGATCGATCGGAATCAAGTTCTTGTATGGAAAGCTTTCTCATTTGACGATGTATCTTCACAAAAGTTGGCACAGCTAATTTTTTAGGTCAACAATGCAATCTCCAAAAAAATTGTTCAGATCGGCTAACTATAGCATATACATATGCTATAGTAGCATATAGCTGCCATACAAACTGAACGATCGGAAAAAGTTCTTGTATGGAAAACTTTTGCATTTGACAAGATATATAATATTCACGAAATTTGGTATAGACTATTTTCTAAGGCAACAATGTGATCTCCGAAGAATTTGTTCAGATTGGCTTACTATAGCATATAGCTGACATACAAACCGAACGATCGGAATCAAGAGCTTGTATGGAAATCTTTCGCATTTGACATGGTATCTTTACGAAATTTGACATGGATTACTGCTTAAGGTAATATTATAATCTCCGAAAAAATTGCTCGGATCGGATTACTATAGCATATAGCTTCCATATAAGCTGAACATATAGTTACTAAAAGAAATGCACCTGTGAAGGGTATATTAGCTTCGGTGCAGCCGAAGTTAACGTTTTTTCTTGTTTTAAACGATTTTCGCTCTTGCTTGTGTGCGCCGCGAAGCAATTTCTCATCCCTCGCTGCGCAAATGACTTTGCTTAAGCGATGTCAAGTAATAGAGCTCGTCTTGTGTTGTGTTGTGAACAGTGGCGTAGCTAGGGGGGAGGAGAGGGGTGGTGCTGGCGAAGGGGGCCGTCGCCCCAGGCGCAACGTCTTGGGGGCGGCAAAACGATCTTCGCTGTTTTTTAATATTCAGAAAAATACTTCAACAAATTTTTTTACAAAATTTATTATAAAAGATAAAGAGTTGTACACTCACAATGTAATAATCTGAATAACAATAAATACAAATTCCTGCAAATTGTGTCAAAAGTGTACAAGATATAGGGCGAAAATTGGTTTTTTTCTATGGCTTCTAATTTACTATCAATTTCTTGTAAATTTACTATCAATTTCCCCAAAAACCGTATTGTGAGAATTTCGAAACTTCAGAATTTGCGTGGCTTCTAGTTCTTAAATTTTATATAGTACTTAATATCGAAGATATTTTGTAAAAATTCACTTTTGTTCGAACCACCTCATGAAACTTGTAGGTAGGTAGATAAAGGGGGGCGGCAGAACATCCTTGGCTCCGGGCGCCTGAAGTTGTAGCTACGCTACTGCTTTGAAATTTATATCTAACAAGTTTTTGCTACTATCAAAATGGTCCTCTTGTTGAAGCTGGCGCCCCAATGCTACTTTTTGAATCTAACGCCCCCTGGTGGCGCCATCCATGTGTCGACTAGTGCGTTAGAATTTGCTATCTTTATCGATAGTCTCGTTAGAATTTCATGATATTTCATTGATTGGAAGTGAAGTTATTGCGTTTTAAGTGTCAGTATGTTTGTGTTATCTGTACTAAAATGAGCTTCGAACAAAGAGCCAACATTAAATAATGTTATAAAATTGGTAAAACTTTTTCCAAAACGTTTCAACTGATGAAACAAGTTTATGGCGATAATTGCCTATCCCGTAGCAGAGTGCACGAGTAGTTTCAACGTTTTCAAAGTGGTCGTGAGAACTTAAATTATCAACATGTGGGCCAATCAAAATCCGTCATCACAGGAAATTCCATCGAAACTGTGCGTGAATACATCAAAAATCAGCCGAAATCATCATTGAAACTCATGGAAATGGAATTGGACATCTCCAAAGTATTTTGACCGAACATTTGGGATTGCGAAAGGTTTGTTCCGCACAAATTGACTGACGACCAAAAATTGCTCAGGATCCAACATTCGAAGGACGATTATTTGACCAAAAATCACATTTTAATCATTAGCCACTCCCCGTACTCACCGGTTATGGCACCGTGCGACTTCTTCCTTTTCGGAAAAATGCATTTGCCCATGAAAGGAAAGCGTTATGCAGACGTAGAGGCCATTCAATAAATTGATTTTGAAAAAACCATTTGTTCTGTTATTTTTTTTTAAGTCCTGTTTACTTTGGAACGCTCCTTGTATGTACGAGTGTGTGTTTTATAACATATGTAAATATATATATTTGTGTAAGTATGTGTCGCTCCTGATCAATATGCAGCGGTGCCTTTTACTTGACACACTGTTGAAGTCAATACTTTTGATTTCTTTTCCATATTTTAGCTTTTAAATCCAGAGTTGCATTTGTGAAATGTTCGGTGCGTTCAAATGGAGAAGTCTACTTATTTTTGAGAGGGTTTTTTATTGTTGTTGCCATCAAAGTGATAATTTATCAAATTGTGGTATTTAAGTAAGTGAAAGTTTTGGCTGTTGTATTGACACGGATTTTTCTTTAATGAAATTGTTTTGGAAATTTAATAGGTTATTAATAAGAAGTGTGCTTGTGATTCCTTTAAGCTCAGTAGGAGACCCTTCAAATATAAACTGTAGCATGTTTTTTTCAACTCATCAAAAATGTAAAATGTGGTTTGTGTTTTGAAAATGCCATATCATCAATTCTTCCAAGACAATTCTTGTTTTAAGTGTATAGTCTAGCAAACTAATTATTGCTTGCTTTTCCTCCTTCAAAAGATTATTATTTAGCTATGTGGTAGTTTCTTATCAGTTCATCAGCACAACTGTAAAAATTGGAGTTCTTCTGTGTCTGGAGCTGACTGACTATCTTATTAAACTCTGACTATCTCTTTTGAGATTTGAGAGATTTACGTTTGCATATAAGTATATACGAAACCTTTCCTTAATTAAATTTCCTTTTTTTGCTATACATATAGTATTAAAGATAGTTTCTTTATAATTGAAAGCAAATACATTTTTTGCTATAAAAATTTACAGTTCTAGAGACTTAAGAGCAGAAAAAATCTCTCTTCAAATTCTTACTACCCACCGCACATATTAAAGGTGAATTATGAACCTCTGTTTGAGACTACGCATTTAACTTACAGAGCTGCCAGAACCAAGTAGATCTTTTCTCGAAGATTTGCTTCCACTTTAATTTACGAATAACTCTCCTCGGACTATAATAATTGTGAAACCGCCAGTTTTGGCTTATCTTCTTCGCATTAAATTTCTTAAAAATCAAGCTGGTTCTTTTCATAAGTGTGGGATTATCAACCAATGCTCTTTCCAGTTAATTCGGAAATAATCAAAGCAAAACCATTCACTCAAAGTAGAGACCCCGAGGGTATCAGCTTGTTTACAGAGCTTGAGTTGTATTATATTTGCTTAACCAGCTGTTCTAGTTGTAGGAAAGACCAATAATCGAGCATGTTTCTAGATAATGTAAAAGCCTGCAACGGTGAAGGCCCTATAAAGTATATAAATAATTAATTGAAATAATTTTGAAATCATTTTCGTTCGCCTCTCTGTATATACGCGAACTAGTTTTGAATTTGAAATTTTGCTCTCGTCCTTTTCTTCCTAAGAAACTGTTTATTTGTCGGAACCACCGTCATCGGACCACTGTAGCTTTATTAATACTTCTTTCCTAATGATCAATATTTAGAGTTCTCCATGGAGGCCGATTTCTGTTCTGAAAAAGAAATAGTTCTCCGTTTAAAATCGAATAAGGGTCGCTAGTGATAGACGATAACATGATTTCTATATGCCTCTTCATTTAAGTTAACATGAATCTGTCTTAGTTTCTTCGTAGGTAAACTTCCTTCAACAGTATTCCTTCGGACTACTAAACTAATGAAGTCTCTTATGTGCACTCCACGGACTTTTAATTGCCAAGACTTCAACTGAAACGATACTCCCTATACGTTTTCAAAATTACTACTTTAGAAAAGGTAGGTAGCTACAGCAGGGGAAGATAAATGTAATGAGTAAGTAGCGGTGGTGGAGTGTATGAGCAGCGTTGGTGTATGTCTGTCAATGTCAGTCGCGTCGTATGAGCAACTACTAAACATACCGGCACTAATAAGTAACTGCAGCTAAATGCGCTTTCATTATATAGTAGCATGCAAAAGTATACAAACACAAACATACTAGCACATTAATAACGGTATAAATGTTCATTTGTATAGTCGAGATTATATATTATATATATGTAGATGTGTGTGTTTGTATGCATATGAAAAGCACTTATTTAGTGACAATTTCAAATAATTTTTTTTTTGTTATTGCAGCTGTTACACCTGTTGACAAGCTTGTTGAACATGAACTCTTATTCGCTATGCGCACCAACATAAACTGAAAGCAAAGCAGGCATCGCTCACTTTCGCCTGCTGTTGCTGACGAGAGAAAAGAGAGGTGAGGAAGAGAGAGAGAGTTGAAGGAGTGTGACCACGCTTGCTTAACGACACCTCAATACCACACACTAGTTATTTGCTCTGTCTTTAAGTTTTCGAATTTTATTCAATCACTGCTCAGCGCCAGCCTCTTTCTCGCAAATAATAGAATTATTCTTAGAAATCAGTTGCTGAACTTGTTTGATTTTGTACCACTCAGCTAACTCATTTGATGTTACACTAGCCGAATGTTATACAGCGCACATATATAAACATGCATTAGGCATTTTAGCAAATCTTTGCATCAGCGAGCCACTTAGAAGCTGCCTGGGACCCACACCTACCACTTTCTACATGCGCATAGATATTTCTTGCTTCTATGCCGTATTTTTTGTAAATCCATTCGAGCTTCCTTTCCAAATGTGTGCGCACTGCTGCATTCTACATTACTATATCTGAACTTTAAATACTTTAAGAGTTAAGTACACTTTACACACCACTTCAATTCATGTCACTTTCAAAATGACAAACGGCGCTGGAACCCGAATTGATCCGCCTAAGTTTCTACCACCTCTTAGTTCAACTCAGGTTACATGACAAACACGTGCATACAAACTTAAATAAGTCCGGAATGTGTCCTGTAGGTCATGCGCTTCGTGAGGCAAGGTTTTGAAATGTTCAATGTTTGTTGTTGTTGTTGATATATGTAATTGCAATTTGAGGGTAATAGTTTTGAGATAAATCAGAGTGAGTGTACGGAAAGGAGGAGGCTGCCCGAAACCAAAGGACATGGTCTTAGTAACTATTATTTTATATTGAAAATAACTTAAGAAGCTCAAGGCCTGTATTAACTTCGATTGCTTGAAATTCCTTGAGAAAAGTATTGGTATTTATGTTACTAGCTTTTGAAGTTTTCAATTAGTGGTAGAAAAATATCTCAAGAAAATATCTCTACTTGTGTTAGCTACACATGCAAAAACTATTTTAAGTAATGGTTTTGAGCGTTTCATGTATGAAAAACGAAGATTTTGTTTGAGAGAATTTTCGACTGGTTGTAAAAGAGTTTTAGATAACTTTACATTAAGTTTAGAAAACTAAGAATTCAGAAATATTTTCCACTATTCATTCCCATAAAAAAGGATATATCTTGGCATTTAGTTCAGACAATTCGAGCAGAATTAAAAGCGATATTACTCTCGTTGTAACCTAACCAGAATCGATGTAAAGGGTTAAACTTTTTTGTAGAAACAAATTCGATGGGGCTCTTCGCAGGAAGAACGTATCAAATTAGAAGAAGTTAATGCTTAGAGCTCTATTATTTAGCCATTTAGTTGTTTATTGATAGGTACAACGGAGGCGTGACATTTGTACAACCACTGATTATATGTTTACCTTCGAACTCTGTACCCCCTAACCAGAATCGATGTAAAGGGTTAAACTTTTTTGTAGAAACAAATTCGATGGGGCTCTTAGCAGGAAGAACGTATCAAATTAGAAGAAGTTAATGCTTAGAGCTCTGTTATTTAGCCATTTAGTTGTTTATTGATAGGTACAACGGAGGCGTGACATTTGTACAACCACTGATTATATGTTTACCTTCGAACTCTGTACCCCACAGGGCTGTTTTTAACCTGATAAGCATACATGTCTGTAAGTAGCACATGCTTCCTACGGATACAACGGTATTTAGCTGTTACCAGATTTTAGTCGTTCACCCCGACTCAATCTTTTCGCTTAAACACGCAAGTATTGGCTTTGCACTCGCCTCCTTGGGAGAACCGCTACTTCCGCTGCTCCCTAATCTCTTTAACGTTCGTGCTCACGGGCACACCTGGTTTTCGGTTGTGCTGCTTAAGGGTATAGAATATTTTTTTGTCATATCGTTTGCTGTCAGTTTTCGTTGCTCCCTGCTGCTTCTTAGTGCTGGCGCTCGGCGTCCTCATCGTCGCTTTCCTACTGTTGCTTACCTCTTCGCAGTGAGTTGGTTAAATTGCGTCGTATATTGTATGAGTTCTTCCTTAAGTACTTTGTCTACTCGTAGTAGTTTTGTGATAGTTTTAGGTTTCAACTGCTCAACACATTCTGATTGCAGTTTTTACATCTGAATAAAAAATAAGTACTCGTAAGTCCTATTTCTGAGTGCTAGTTATGTATAGTAAGTCACTAGTTGATTGTAATGCTGACAGTTTTTGTTTTTTACTTTGGAGCAAACTTTATAGAAGGATGTCGTTAACGAAATTTGAGTTTTATGGAAGTTTAAAAGGAACAATTTGGCTAAGTTCAATTTTTAAATTGATCTCACTACTGTGAATTTGAATTGATAACCGGCACTGTTAACTGAGTGATTATATTCAATAATCACTTGTTGCTATTGAAATAATGTTCAATGGTAATTTTGGAGAGATCGCATACAAGTGAGATTGTGTTATATAAGAGTTTACAGTGTTCAAATGTACGGACGTGTAATTCGCTCCGTGAATTCTGTGATTAAAACGCATAATAGCTTTGTCGAGTAAACAACAGCAACTCCTGGCAAAAACAGAATTAACGGCGATGACTCATCATCGCAGCGATCAGCCGAAAGAGCAAGTAAGCAAGCGCAGTCAGCAGAAGCAGCAGAGAACAGCAAACGGGCAACAACAAATGCGCTGACAGCAACCAGTATGCAAGTACCAGCAAGCACACGGACAGTAAAGGAAAACAAAATGCAAGGTGAGAATGTACCAAGCAAAAAAGGGCCGTCTGTTCAGACTGGTATTGATCGCTATATTAACGTAAAAAGGAAACTAAGTCCAGATAAATCAGCGGTCAATACCAAAAAATTTCAACAAGGCACGCCAAATGGTAAAAAGCCAGAAATCCTAAATGGCAACAGATTTGCCATACTAAGCAATGGTTCAGACAACGATGCGAAGGGTACCACCACAGTCGTTAATGCCAAACCAGCCCCAGTATATTTGCGCGAGCGTAGCAGTAATGCTCTCGTTGCTGAATTAAGCAAAATTGTAGGTACTAACAACTTTCATATAGTGCCTTTGAAAAAAGGCAATATAGACGAAACAAAAATTCAGACCTGCACTGAAAAAAGTTTCATGGAAATCGTTAATTTTTTGTCAAATAAAAACAAAAATTATTATTCGTATCAACTGAAGAGCTCTGTGGGCCTAGTTGTTGTAATTAAGGGTATAGAGTCCGCCGTAGACTCCAGTGAAATCAAAGGAGCATTGGAAGAATGTGGTTTTGGTATTAAAACTGTTGTAAACATATTTAATAGAAACAAAGTACCACAGCCAATGTTTAAAATTGAACTGTTGCTCAATTCGAATCAACTTAAAAAAATGAGACCGATCCTATATATAATCTGAAATATTTGCTGCATCGTAAAGTAACTGTGGAAGAACCACATAAAAGAAACGGCCCGGTACAATGTACTAACTGCCAAGAATATGGGCATACTAAATCATATTGCACTCTACGCTGTGTTTGTGTGGTATGTGGTGATTTACATCCCACTTCAAAATGCACCCTTAAGAAAGAAGAATTAAATAAAAAATGCAGCACTTGCGGAGGAAATCACACTGCTAACTACAGAGGTTGCCCTGTATATAAAGATTTGAAATCGAAGTTCTCACAGGGCATTCAAGCACGTCGTAACCAAATGTTACAAACACCGCGTAATGAAATTATAGCAACCTCAGAAAAAAGATCAAATCCCATTACTTCTAACAATAATAATATGCAAGGAAGCTATGTAAATGTGGTGAAAGGCAACACTGTGCAAATGCGACTGCCGCAAAATCCTCCAAATGGAGGTATTGAAACTATGATTATAAATCTTACCACACACTGTGTACAACAATTTATGTCCACCATGCAAAACATGATCCAGGATTTAATAAAATCTCAAAATCAAATGCTGCAAAATTTATTAAGTAAAAAATAAGCTTACTAAATATCTGTATATTGAATGCTAACGGTGTTAACCAACATAAATTAGAGATTATCAGATTTCTGTCTGAAAAGAATATAGATGTAATGCTTATTTCAGAAACTCATCTAACAAAAAAAATAATTTCAATATACCGGGATTTAGGCTATATGTTACAAATCATCCGGATGGAAAAGCGCATGGTGGCACGGCAGTGTTGATTAGAAAACGTTTAAACCACTATGCCCTAGAATCTCATGCTAATCCACAGTTACAAGCTACAACAATATCACTCAGAAATCGGGGTTGTGACTTAAACCTTACGGCTATATACTGTGCACCTCGTTTTAAAATTACAGAAATCGAGTTTAAAGACTTTTTTGGAACACTAGGTCAAAGATTTCTAGCAGGTGGAGATTACAAAGCAAAACACATGTACTGGGGCTCACGTCTTATTAATCCGAAAGGACGACAGTTGTACTACACTATTATGAATAAGCATAATAAGCTGGATATAATATCTCCTGGTAAGCCGACATACTGGCCCAGTGATAGAAGAAAAATACCAGACTTAATAGATTTTGCTGTAGTCAAAAATATAGATAGATCGCTTATGACAGCTGACACATGTACAGACTTATCATCTGATCATTCTCCTGTACTAATAAAGTTATACGAACAGCCCATGATATTTGAGCCAAAAGTTTCTCTAACATCATATAAAACTAACTGGATGAAGTATAGAAAGTATATCAGCAGCCATATCAATATTGATTGCAAAATAAATACAGAAAGAGACATTGATGAAAATATAAGAGAAATTAATGACCTAATAACTAATGCAGCTGTATTGGCAACACCAAAAAGAAACAATAAACCAGTTGGTTTTAGAAAGATCACCAATAATGAAATAGAGAAACTTGTAAATGAGAAAAGGCGAGCTAGGCGGGAATGGCAGTTAAATCGCTCCCCTTCAACTCTGCTTCAACTGAAATCTGCTGAACGAAAGTTAAAAAAAGCGCTTAAACGTGAAGAAGAACACAACACTGAAAATTATATAAAAAAATTGTGTCCAAATTCTAGCAAGCAAAACTCCCTTTGGAAAGCCCAAAAATCTTGCAAGCCACCAGTAGTTTCCAACATGCTTCTAAGGCAGTTGAATGGTAATTGGGCACGTAGTGATACGGATAAACCAAATTGCTTTGCAAATCACCTAGAAAAGGTATTTCAACCCAATTGCCCACAGAACAACTTTGAGCTGCCAACCTTGCCTTATACCGCAAACGAGTGGCATGTGTCTATTAGCACTTCTACTTCTGAAGTTACTAGAATAATAAAAGAACTAAACCCAAAAAAGTCACCAGGATATGATAATATTACCCCAAAAATGCTAATTGAGTTACTAAATATTGCCGTAGAAGTGCTCTCTTTGATCTTCAATGCAATTCTTAATCTCGGACACTATCCTAATTCATGGAAAAGTCGCAGATTATCTTGATAGACAAACCTGAGAAAGACTTAACACAGCCGTCTTCATACAGACCAATCAGTCTTCTATTCTGTCTTTCTAAAATATTTGAAAAAGTGTTGCTATCAAAGATGTCTCCTTTCCTCCACGAAAATAATATAATACCAACGCATCAATTCGGGTTTCGTGAAAAACATAGCACGATAGAGCAAGTAAATAGAATTACTAACTAAATAAGAAAAGTATTTGAGCACAGAGAGTACTGTTCAGCTATATTTCTAGACGTGGCTCAGGCGTTTGATATGGTGAGTCATGAGGGCCTTTTATATAAGATTAAAAATATTCTACCTTTAGAATTGTATAACACACTAGAGTCTTCTTTAAAAAATAGAAAATTTATGGTAAAAGTGGGAGATTTCATATCTGATGAAAGACAGATAAAGGCTGGTGTACCCCAGGGCAGTGTTTTAGGCCCAACACTATACATCATATATACAGCAGATCTTCCAACAGCTAATAATATATTGACCTCAACTTTTGCGGATGACACAGCTTTAGTGAGCCGTAACAAATGACACATAATAGCATCAAAAATATTAGCCGAGCACTTAAGGTTTGTCGAAGAATGGCTAGCCAACTGGCGTATAAATGTGAATGAACAGAAGTGTAAGCATATTACATTTTCGCTTAGACCAAAAATGTGTCCGGAAGTAAAAATTAATAATATTTTAGTACCCCAAGCGAATGAAGTAACTTATCTTGGTATTCCTAGATAGAAGACTTACGTGGAGAAAACATATATCTAGTAAAATAACTTGCATGAAGATAAGAGCTGCAAATTTAAATTGGCTATTAAATAAAAACTCCAAACTTAGCCTAGACAACAAAGTGATTTTATATAAAGCGGTCATAAAGCCGATTTGGATGTATGGCATTCAACTGTGGGGTACGACCTGTGCAACTAATATAGACATAATACAAAGGATCCAATCAAAAATGCTTAGATCAATCACGTGTTCGCCATGGTACATGCGTAATGAAAATATCCATAAAGACCTTGGTATTTCTATGGTAAAGAAAGGAGTAGAAGACAGTAAAATTAAATATATATCTAAACTCCGTGATCACCCAAACCCTTTCAATGCTTTGGTACATTCCTGCAATCAAACACGCCTTAAAAGAAGAGATATGCCGGCGTACTAAGGAGCAATGTATCACAGCTCAATCATTTGCTTGAGCGTGTCTAGTTTTTAATAAGATTTAAGATTTTATAACTTATTGTTAGGCTTTTAAAACAAAAAGCAGATTCAATAAATAAAAAGATATCGAAACAAAAAAAAAAAAATATATAACTGTTAGTCAAAGTGCCTCTTCGTCTTACTTTAAAAAAAAACTCTTACTTAGATATCCACTTCCAGAGATTCTCGTTTGTGCATATCTGTTAGATACTTAAAAAATTGACTGAATAAACGTTAAATTCATTAGACAGAAGATAAGCATTTGGTTATTACAAATATATTATAATATTATGTATATGTATGTATAAGCAATCCTGAAAGAAGACTTAATATCCTGCGAAAATACCCAATTTTTGATAACTTTGCTTTTGCTGAAAATTTGTCGGAATTAAAAATCAGCTTGCAGAACGTGTGCTCTTACCTATTGACATGTCTGCCAATAAGACAGTAACCTGTTATAACTTGTACTATAGTTCTGTGTGGCCCAAATTACATTCATGTCTTATTTGTTTAAGGATTGTCTCTACCGATTAAATATCTTTAAGTAGCCAGAGACATATATATTCCCTCTTTACCAGAGTCTGATTAAGGGAAGGTGGCTGCTCTGGACCCCTTTCCAGGTCTTTCGTTCGATGTTAGATCTACTACTAGATCAATACATTATTTAGCTTTTTGATACAACCCTAAGACCTTTCAGTAATTTCAAATCCGCTTGTATATACAAATATATAGATGAGCTCTATTATCTGGTCTGGCTGCGATGGGGTAGCCGGATTCCCGACCATTGCTCTTGGCCTGGATGGCATGTCTCCCTCGTAGACCGATTTTGGCTATACTCCTTCTTCGAACTCCTTTATTTATATGTGGTTTTTCTTGTATTGTTCCAAAGTCAAGACCCAAGAGTATAGTAGAATGTGATTTATCACTTTGACTAGCCCCTTTTGTACATCCAATTTCCTATTTGGATGTTGTGTTATTGAGGAGCAGCGAACACCAAACTAAATGGTATGGTTAAAATACCTGAGTATTTTTACACTCTCGCAACAATGTTGCTAAGGAGAGTATTTTAGTTTTGTTCACATAACGGTTGTTTGTAAGTCCTAAAAATAAAAGAGTCAGATATAGGGTTATATATACCAAAGTGATCAGGGTGACTAGTAGAGTCGAAATCCGGATGTCTGTCTGTCTGTCCGTCCGTCTGTCCGTCCGTATGTCCGTCCGTCCGTGCAAGCTGTAACTTGAGTAAAAATTGAGATATCATGATGAAGTATTGAGTATTTCTTGGCTCCATAAGAAAGTTAAGTTCGAAGATGGGCAAAATCGGCCCACTGCCACGCCCACAAAATGGTGGAAACCTAAAACCTATAAAGTGTCATAACTAAGCCATAAATAAAGACATTAAAGTGAAATTTGGCACAAAGGATCGCATTAGCGAGGGGCATATTTGGACGCAATTTTTTTGGAAAAGTGGGCGTGGCCCCGCCCCCTACTAAGTTTTTTGTACATATCTCGGAAACTACTATAGCTATGTCAACCAAACTCTACAGAGTCGTTTTTTTCAGGCATTTCCATATGCAGTTTAAAAATGGAAGAAATCTGGATAATAACCACGCCCACCTCCCATACAAAGGTTATGTTGAAAATCACTAAAAAGTGCGTTAACCGACTAACAAAAACGTCAGAAACACTAAATTGTACAGAAGAAATGGCAGAAGGAAGCTGCATCCAGGCTTTTTTAAAAAATTGAAAATGGGCGTGGCCTCGCCCACTTATGGACCAAGAACCATATCTCAGGAGCTACTACACCGATTTCAATGAAATTCGGTATATAATATTTTCTTAACACCCTGATGACATGGTAGTCATGGTTCGCCCGTATTATGTATGTGTATGTGTATTATGCGTATTTCATTTTAATTGTCTTAAGTCATTTTGTTGAAAATGACGAAGTTCTTATACATAAATCCACATTTTTTTTTTTATAGTAGGAGGAAGCATCGAAAGCCGAAGTGCGGGACTTTAATCCGCTAATCCTAACCTACTCCCAACTCAAGACTCTCCCACGGAACCACCAGATAAGGTATTACTTCATGGGAGTGACAAGACATTTTACGTCTCCTCTATAGCACAGACGGACTGACGCCTATTCTGTTGTATCTGTCTTAATATTGTCATGATGAAAGTTGCCGCTTCGCGAATAGCTTTCCACTTCTCAGAGGACTGACACATAAGTGCAGTCAAACTTTCCACTGTTAAACTGACACCTAGTGTTGTTTCTAACTTTTCCCTTATGTTTAGAAACCGAGGACAATGGAAGAACACGTGCTCAGAGTCTTTCATTGACTCCGTACACATCGAGCAATACGGCCAAATAGCCTCTGAAGCACCCATGCCCGCTTAGTATTTGGGTCAGGTGGAAATCCAGGTCCCCATGTTTTCTACTTATCCACGTATGTATGTCAGGTATAAGTCTGTGGGTCCACCGTCCTTTAGTTGAGGTTTGCCATCGTTGCTGCCATATAGTTATGCTCTTCTTTTCTCTTTCTCTCTTTTGGATTTCGATAATTGGCGCTGATAGCTCATATAATCTCGTGAGCTCGTCACCCTGGATGTCTATGGGCGGTATACCAGCTAGTACTTCAGACGCTTCGCTGGAACTAGCTCGGAAAGCACTTGTTACTCTTATTGCTATGAGTCTGTGCACCGCATTTATTGGTTTGGCATACGCTTTTATGTTTAGTGCCTGTATCCATACTGGAGCTGCATATAGTATAACTGAGCTCATAGCTTTTGCGATTAGAAGTCGGCGGCTGGAGCGCACACAGCCTCTATTTGCCATCATTCTTGATAACGCGTTATAAATCTTATTTGCTTTATTTGCTATGTTTGCCAAGTGCTGCTTGAATTTCAGTTGGAGTCCAATATTACCCCTAAATACTTCAACTGTGGTTGTGAAGTAATTACGCACTTTCCTATAGTGAGAGTTATTTTTTCCTCAATTTTCCTGGTGCTTATGAGCAATACCTCTGTTTTGTGCTCAGCCAGTTCCAAACTCATGGAAGAAAACCATTGTCGCTCGACCATTTATGCATTCATTACATTTATCTTGTAGGTCTTCAAGTTGTTTACCTACTGCTACCACTATAAGGTCGTCCGCGTATGCGATTAGCTTAACGTTTTTAGGCTGTAGAATTCTTAGCACCCCATCATACACTAGATCCCATAAGAGAGGGCCTAAAACAGATCCTTGTGGTACTCCGCTTGTAATAGGGTAGCTCTTGATGCCTTCGGTGGTGTCGTAGATCAGCCTTCTATTTTTAAAATAACTCATAACGATATTTATGAGGTACTGAGGGGCGCGTATTCCATATAGGGCTTCGAATATATTTTCCCAATTAGCAGAGTTGAATGCATTCTTCACATCCAGGGTGATCAGCGCACAATATTTTTTTGTGCCACCTTTCCATCTTTTGCCACTTACTGCTCTTTTCGCAGTGTCGACAATTTCTTTCAGTGCATCGATAGTAGACCTCTGTTTTCTGAAGCCGTATTGTCTTTCTGATAGTCCGCTGGCCTCCTGGATTGCAATTTCCAAGCGGTTTCTTATTATGCTTTCGTACACTTTGCCCATTGTGTCGAGCATACACAGAGGTCGATACGAAGAAGGTTCATCTGGTGTTTTTTTTTTGGTTTTGGGATTAAACCCAGGCGCTGAATTTTCCAGGGATCGGGGAACATCCCTTCTTTTATAGTACATGCGTTGTACATTTTTGCGAAAAGGGTGGGCTTTGAGATTATGGCTACCTTTAGAGCTCTGTTTGGTATGCCGTCCATTCCAGGCGCTTTGTTGTTTTTGATTCTTTAGCTGTGGCCAATAGTTCCTCTTCCGTAACCAGTGGGGGTAATTCAGCAGCTTCGTTTCGTCGCACAGCGCTAGTAATTGGGGCGTGCGTCGGAAATAATGCCTCGACGACTTTCTTCATAAACGGGGCGCATTTGGGTTGCTGCTGCTTATTTTTGAATTTGGACATACAGATTTTATAAGCAGTCCTCCAGTAATCTTATGAGTATATGTATGTGTTTCTGTTGTTGTATATATATAATTTCCTCTATCTTGGAAACAGTGTAAACACCACCAACAATGTCAGCCTGGAAATCCAACGCAGGATAACTATTGCCAACAGGTGCTACTTCGGACTGAGTAGGCAATAGAGAAGTAAAGTCCTCTCTCGACGAACAAAAACAAAACTCTATAAGTCACTCATAATTCCCGTCCTGCTCTATGGTGCAGAGGCTTGGACGATGTCAACAACTGATGAGTCGACGTTGCGAGTTTTCGAGAGAAAAGTTCTGCGAAAGATTTATGGTCCTTTGCGCGTTAGCAATGGCGACTAACGCATTCGATGGAATAATAAGCTGTATGAGATATACGACGCTACATTGGCTAGGTGCGTTGTTAACTCGGCTATAATAGCGTAAGCGGTGTTTACTCCAATAAAGAAGAATAATAAGATAGATATATTTGCTTGTATAAGCTGTGTATGAAAAGTATACAAACAAATGTTTCGCCTTTAATCTACCTGTCGGTCTGTTGTGCTATCAGCTATCATTCATTTTGTGTCTTTTGCTGCTTTTTCTGCTTTAGTCTTACATATTCTATCAACCGTTCGTTTTCGTGTCGCCAATTGTGTTCCCTGTGCTTCCTTGTACTAACTGCTCTTTAATTGGGTCTCAATTCGATGTTAGTTATTTTCCTAACTCGGAAATGTTTATTTGAGCTCTCATCATCAATGTAACTGCAGTTTACTGTGTGCTTACTTGTATGTGTGAGAGCATCTTTTTGTAGCCCTGTTTGTATGCGTGCGTGATTTCTGTGTGTACACGCACATAGTTTTCCGAACTCCTAAGCAATTGTAAACATATTTTGTTAGGCTCGTTCTCGAGCTGCTGCTCTCCTCACCCATCTCACCACTCTTACCTGCCTTAGGGACATCGGGTGTTCAAATGTAATGTTTGGAATTTTGATAGGTAGTCGCACATTCTTATTTCATTTTTTTCACTTATGAAAAAGCACTACGTATGCAAAGTAGTAAAAGCGTCGGGCACCATGGTGACTAATTTATTTTTTCTGCTTATCAGCATGTACAAAGTTTGACCTTTTTTGCCCTAATTTGTTGTAATGGGTACCGTTTATTAGTGTTCTGATTTATTTGTTTTCAATTTTTATACTCTCGCAACAATGTTGCTAAGAGAGTATTATAGTTTTGTTCACATAACGGTTGTTTGTAAGTCCTAAAACTAAAGAGTCAGATATAGGGTTATATATACCAAAGTGATCAGGGTGACGAGTAGAGTCGAAATCCGGATGTCTGTCTGTCCGTCCGTGCAAGCTGTAACTTGAGTAAAAATTGAGATATCATGATGTAACTTGGTACACGTATTTCTTGGCTCCATAAGAAGGTTAAGTTCGAAGATGGGCAAAATAGGCCCACTGCAACGCCCACAAAATGGCGGAAACCGAAAACCTATAAAGTGTCATAACTAAGCCATAAACAAAAGATATTGAAGTGAAATTTGGCACAAACGCTCGCATGAGGGAGGGGCATATTTGGACGTTATTTTTTTTGGAAAAGTGGGCCCCGCCCCCTACTAAGTTTTTTGTACGTATCTCAGAAACTACTATAGCTATGTCAACCAAACTCTACAGAGTCGTTTTCTTCAGGCATTTCCATATACAGTTCAAAAATGGAAGAAATCGGATATTAACCACGCCCACCTCCCATACAAAGGTTATGTTGAAAATCACTAAAAGTGCGTTAATCGACTAACAAAAAACGTCAGAAACACTAAATTTTACGGAAAAAATTGCAGAAGGAAGCTGCACTCAGGCTTTTTTTCAAAATTGAAAATGGGCGTGGCCTCGCCCACTTATGGACCAAAAACCATATCTCAGGAACTACTATACCGATTTCAATGAAATCGGTTCACAACCACGCCTTCTTCCAATATAACGCTATTTTGAATTCCATCTGATGCCTTCTTTGTATAATACGAGTACATACATTAGGAACCAATGATGATAGCGGAATAAAACTTTACAAAAATACGGTATTTGAAAAATATGTAAATGACGGATAATGAAATCTCGATTTTCACTTTTTCATGCGAGAGTATAAAATTTTGGGGACACCGAATTGCCCTTCCCATTGTTTAGTTTTTTTGGGAAAAAAACGCCGATGGCTTGACATGATATTTATAGGGGATTCGTAACCAGTCTTCTTTTTCTTTAAATTTAGACACCGACGCGATTATAGCCGAGCAACAGCGCGCCAGTCGTTTTTTTTGCTACGTGGCGCCAATTGGATATTCCAAGCGAAGCCAGGTCCTTTTCCACTTGGTCCTTCCAACGGAGTGGAGGCTTCCCCTTCTTTTTGGAACGTCTGCTCCACGTCATCGATTGGGGAATGGGTTTTTCTTTCCTGGTGTTGTGCGTTCACTGCCACAGCAAGCTGGAATGTTCCCCCCATAATTTAAGATGCTCTGGGGTCATGACAGATCACCTTGGGGTTCTAAAGAGATGCCCGGGCTTGAAACCTTCTGTAAGGCCCCATTTTTTTTTAGAATTTTCCTTAGC